>NC_083365.1:22577752-22888602 GCF_030254825.1 Meriones unguiculatus
GGCCAGATTACAGCACTGGCTCTTTTGACCTAAGGGAATATGGGAGACCAGGAGACCAGGGCGACTGGCAGGCTCCCACCGGATCAGCTCTGTTAGCCCAGAACTCCTTGGAGCTGCTCCAAGCTCAGGAAAGCAGCTCTTTGGGTGACCTGGAGACCAGAATGGTTCACTCCACACCTGGGTGATTACATTACCAAACAAAACTGATAGGTCTCCATGTTTAAGGATCCCCAAGTTAGGAGAAAGTGACTGCAAGAGGACAATAAAGGGTAGAATACAAATAAAATACATTGTACACATGTACAAAAATGTCATAATGAAAGCCTGGCTCGGGGGTGCACGCCAGGGATCCCAGCACTCGGGGAGGCGGAGGCAGGTGGATCTTTGAGTTCAAGGCCAGCCTGGTCTACAAAGTAAGTGCAGGACAGCCAAGGATACACAGAGATAATCCTGTCTTGAAAACCAAAACCAAAACAAAACAAAATGAAAGCGGCTATGCTAAAATACTAGTTCTTTTCTGTGCCCAAAACTTCTTTTGAATGTGGAGGTCCAAGGACACGAGTGTATGTCCTTGTCTTCTGTTTTGTTGGAGGCAGGCTTCTCTGGAGATCGTCCTGTCATCACCGCCCTTCTGCCTGTAGGAGAGCTGGGATTACAAGCACAAGCTACTGTGTCCGGTGTTTGCATGGCTTCTGGTGTTTAACATGCATTGTTATGCTTGTATAGCAAGCACTTTACCAACTTTGCCATGTCTGTCTACTGTCCATGCGGCTACAGTGTTGGTTTTTTTTGGGGGGGGTGTGTGGGGAGACATTGACACAAGATTTCTCTGTGTAGCCCTCCCTGGCTGTCCTGGAACTCTGTAGACCAGGCTGGCTGCAAACTCAGAGAGCTTCCTGCCTTTGTCTCCTAAGGCCTGGATTAAAGGTGTGTGATGCCACTCCCCTAACTCAAAAAAGTTTAGTGACATTTTAAAGGTGAGAGGCAGAGGTAGGTGGATCTTTGTGAGTTTCTCCTGATCTACAGAGAGAGTTCCAGGACAGCCAAGGCTACATTGCAAAACCCCATCTCAACAAACAAATAAAAACAAAATACAAACAAACAAACAAAAAAGAAGACAGTGGAAGTATCTAAGTCAGCCCTCCAAAACCCCTTAACTCTAGTTATCTATCGATCCTTAACTCTGTGTCTATCTTTAAATTGTGAGATACTTTCCACATATCCAAATACATTCGGAGCCAGACGAATCATGTAACTTAAGAATTTGGGGAGGCCAGAGGTTGGCTTTATGGCAAAGACCCATAATGTCAGCTGCTGGCAGAGTAGCGATTCAGAACCAGCACAAGTTCGAGGCCTGCCTGTGCTACAGAGTGAGTTCAAAACTAACTTGGGGAAAAAAAAAATCTGCTCTCAAGATTAAAAAATAACCCACAGCAGAAAAAGAAAGAAAAGAGAAAAGAAGAAAAAGAAAGAAAGAAAAAAAAAGATTGGTGATGTGGTTTCGCGGTACAGCATTCGCCTAGCATCTGTGAGAGCTGCGATTCCGTCTCTAAAGCCAGAGGTGGGGAAGGAGGTTTTGGAGGTCAATCCTCCCGCTCCAGCCTCCCGGGCTGGACGCGGGTTTTCGTCAGCTGGCAGACGTCGGGTCCCAGAGATGGAGGGACAACTTGTGGGGAACCGACAACTGACCCGCTGTAATTTCATCTGGCGACGGCGCTGTCGTTTAGGGTGCAGTAAGCAGTTTGAAGGGAAAGATCCGTAAGGGAATACAGCGTCAGGAAGGGGTGGGGGTGGCGTCCTGCAGGTACGGGCTGAGGGAGATCTGGGCGCAGCACCGGGGGACACCCCTGGTGGGGTGCCCGATGCGTCTCCGCCAGCCCCGGGCCGGTAGCCGCAGCTGTGGCCCCGCCTCCAGAGTCCGGCTGGGAGGCGGGGCCCTGTGCGTCACTTCCCCGCGCCTCTCCCCGCGCTCTGAGTAGGCGGCGCGGACTGAGGACGTCACGATCATTGACAGCGTGAGGTTGTGGTGGCTGCTGCTGCCATGGTGGCTGGCGGCTGGGTAAGGGTCTGAGCTGCTCTCCTGCGGGCTGGAGTGACTTCGGGGGAGCCGGGAGGCGCGAAGCCGGACCGCGGGGGCGTCCGTCTGCTCCGGGGGCTGCGGCACCCGAGGGGCCCGATTGGGGGAGGCTGTGGGTAAACCGTGGGGGCTCATGACTCTCTCTCCCTCCCTCTCGGTTCGCTCCCGTTTCTTACGCTGCCTGCAGGTGCACTATGTCTAGACTGGGGCCCCTGGGCGGCAGCCGCGCCGGGCTGGGACTGTTACTTGGTACTGCCGCCGGCCTTGGATTCCTGTGCGTCCTTTACAGCCAGCGATGGAAGCGAACCCAGCGCCACGGCCGGAGCCACAGTCTGCCCAACTCCCTGGACTACGTGCAGCCTTCGGAGCGCGGACGCCAGGGTAGGAGCACAGATCATTACTGATAGCCCTGGGGCTCGGGCTGGCTCCGGGGTGGTGGAAGGGTTCAGTTTCATTCTTTTAGGAAAATGTATCGAGAAGGAAAGCTGCACTCTTTTTCTCTGATTCCAGAAAAACAGCGCCGGAAGAAGACTGTGTAGCTTTCACTTTTAGTTCTGGTCACGTTCACGAGTGTGTACTGAGGGCATTTGAGAAGTTGTTGGTTGAGGGGTACGAGAGACAGAGGGAGAACCTGAGAGAAGGAAAAGGAGCAATCTTGTAGGAATTAAAAGCGCTGGAGCCTTGAATATATTATGTATCCAGTTCTGAAGGGCTTTTGGAAAGTAACCCAAGTTTTTAAAATCCTTTTTATGAAGGAGATTTCAGAGGGATGATGTAACTTCCTCAAGGTCGTTAACAGAGCAAGTGGCAAAGCTGGACCTGGTCATCTGGGCCAGTGTACTTTCCATAACATGGGCTGTGAGCAGTCATGCGCCGGAAGCCAACTGGTTGAAAGCCAACTCTAACAGATGAAATGGGTACCGTTTTGTAAAAAAACCTTCGGGTTAACTTGTTTAAGCAAAGTATCTGAGGCCTCGAATCATTCCCGTTATTTGGGTAACAGAAGATCGTTTAGATACTCACATTCCATGCTGACTGGAAATGTTTTCTCTGACCATTGTAGTCAGAAATCCTCTTATTCCGTGTTAACTGGGAATGTTAGTTCTGCAAGAGTGTTTTTTCACGCTTATCAAACCCCGGATTGCAGCTGTCAGAGTTTGATAACATGGTGGTAACGTGGCATGGCCAATGTCCAAGGTCCTGTCTTTTTCCCCTTCCCCAGTGCTTAGTTCATTTGTAATTTCTTAGTAATAGTTTGTCCCCCGAGGTTGGGAGAAGGCCTACATACTCTAGGATCTTCCTTGCAGTACCTTGAACACTGCTGGCCTAGACTGCTCCTAGATTTCCTTTAACGGGGGATAGACATGTGCATGCCTGCTCTGTGGCCCCTTCTTGAGTTCTTCCCTCCTGCATGTTCAGTTGCTTTCACAGCTACCAGGCCCCTAATATTTCACTGAACTCCGTTCAGGGTGAGCAGATTGATCGTGGTAACAGTTTTTGTTGGTTTTCGTTTTTCTTCATGGAGTTTGGCCAGTTTTTTCTATGGACCGTTTCTTGGGGACTGCCCATCTTCTTTCTGCTCTTCTCTGATAATACTAATTAGGGCCTCAAGAGAGGCAGTTACTATTCATTGAGAGGTCAGGATTTGAACAAATCCAGTTTTTGTTGTACTGTATAGTTGGTATTATTGACTGCCTGGTATTTGGCACTATAAGGCCAGAGACTTTTCTTTTTGTATTTTTAAGACAGGTCAGGCTGGCCTCAGACACTGTGTAGCTGAAGCTGGTCTTAAACTCTTGATCCTCCTGCCTCCACATCTGAGGTGCTACCACTCCTGACCAAAGGTTCTTTGACTCTAGCATAGCAGCTGCCCTGCCTTTTAAGAACCACACTCTTATAGGTACTTTCCATTATCGGCTGCGTTCTAAAGGTTCTTCAGACCTTTAGGGTGTGTGTGTGTATGTGTATGTGTGTAGGTTGCGGGAGGCACATGCCACAGCACTTCTGTGTGGAGGTCAGAGGACAGCTTGGTTCCCTCCCTCCACCATGTGGATTTTGGGCATGAACTTAGGTCATCAGCCTTAGGAGCATGTACTTCTACATTGAGTGAGTCATTTCGTCGGTCCAGACTTTTTCTCTGGATAGTGACTTGGAACTTGTATTATGACTTTGCTGTGAAATGCAGGCTCCCAGAGGCTCAAATTCTTCTCTGTAAACTGAACTCTAAGAGAAGTAAATGGCCCAGTGTAGTGTCTCATGTCTTTAAACCCTACTTAGTTCCAGGACAGCTGGAGCTACATAGACGCTGTCTCAAAAAACAGAACAAGAGAAGCAAATGCTCTAGAATTCTGGTTGTTTGTTTTGTTTTCTTGCTATATCCCATGGGTGTCTGTCTCCTGTTCCCCTTGCTTCAGTGACACAGCTGCGGCCTATCCCAGGTGAAGCTGGAGATGCTTCAATGCTGCCCAGCCTCCCACAGGAAGGGCAGGAGAAGGTGCTGGACCGCCTGGACTTCGTGCTGAGCAGTCTTGTGGCACTGCGTCGGGAGGTGGAGGAGCTTCGGAGCAGCCTGCAAGGGCTGGCTGGGGAGATTGCTGGGGAGGTCCGGTGAGTGACCTGGTCCTTCAACTTTTCCTGGCTCCTATAGCTTTTTCAGCCAGAGTGTTTTCTGCTCTGTGTGGTCTCTAAGGAACAAGCCCGCTTTATGGTTGTTAACCTGATGTGGGGGAGGCTGCACATCTGGTCCCTCCCCTTTCCCAGTATGCTGCTGCCCCTGTATCTGTCACAGCAGCTCAGCCTCTGCTCTTCCCAGTTCAGTCTGCCAAAAGGTGGCCTGAGGACCTGCCTTAAAAGTAAAAGTAAAGTCCCAGAATTTTCTCCTGTCGTGGTCCTTTAATGAGGGAGGAGTGAGGGAAAGACAGGCTTGGGTCCTAATGTGCCCTCTGGGATGGTACCTGCTTTTCAGATCTCATATAGAGGAGAACCAGAGAGTGGCTCGGCGGCGCCGGTTCCCTTTTGCCAGGGAGAGGAGTGACTCTACTGGCTCCAGCTCTGTCTACTTTACTGCCTCCTCGGGGGCTGCGCTCACAGATGCGGAGAGCGAAGGAGGGTGAGTGGTCTCTCCTGGAGGCAGTTATGGCTGCAGCTCCATTGTACTTGTCAAAATACTGTTTATCGCAGTCCAGACCAAGGCCCTGTAAATAATTTTGAAGAAGAGTAGGAGTATGACTGGATGGAAACAACTTCCCAGGTTACGCTGTTCAGACAAATGGGAGTGTCAGTGCGGGTTATGCTGTATATCCGTTTTTTTTTAATTGATTTTTTTAAAAACACATTTTATGTATATATTTTGCCTGCATAGCCCAGAAGAGTAGCAGATCCCCCTAGAACCAGAGTTACAAATGGTTATAAGCAGCCATGTGGGTTCTGGGAAGTGAACTTGAATCCTTTGTAAACCACCTCCTCAGCCTAGGGCTTTTTATTTTTCTTTTCTTTTTACATCATTTTTATGGGCATTTTTGGTGTCATCACAAGGACTTGTGTTGTTTTATAACTTCATGTCTTTCCTTGGGTGGTTGAGCAGTGTGTGCCCAACCTGTGAGCCTGTTATGTGCTTCCTTTCCCTAGGTGTCACTCTCCTCTCCGGGTGCATGGCCCACATTCCCTTGCGTTTGGACAGTGGGGAGGTGACCGTCTTAAGTGCTCAGCAGATCTGATGGTGGGATGCGCCATGAAGTAGGACAGTAGCAGGCAGGACAAGCTTTGTCAAGCTTGCTCAGGGGAAGGGCTTTTTAAGTTTGAACCACAGCTCCATTGTGAAACTTTGGTCATAAGGACAGTCTGATGCTGTTGGTAGCAGCATCTACCCATATATGCAGATAGTGCCAGTCATCCAGCTGGTCTGAGAGTTACAGGCTGATTTGAATACTAGGTGGCCCAGGTCAGAGAACAGCCAAGCTTCTGTTACGTCAGAGTGGCTGAGTTAACTAGAACCTGCCCATGGCAACTACAAGTTAAAATCAGCCACTCAGAATTCTCGTGAGCAGATTCATCTCTTTATCGGGCACACCTTGTAACACTAGCTACCATTTGTTTTTTACTTCCTCACATACTCTGTTAAGCACTTTAGCAGTATTTTCTTACTTAATCCTCAAGATAATCCTATGGCCCAGGTTCTGCTCTTCTGTTTTCCAAAGGGAAAACTTGAGCTTATTCAGATTTGACACTCAGACCAGGATTATACAACTCCCAAGCTTCGATTTAGCCTGTCTGCTGCTAATTCATCCTAAAGAGCTGATTGGTCTGCAGCCATGTTTGAGGCTATGATCTGAGGAGTGGCTTGGTCTTCAGGGCACATAGGACTTCCACAGGCACATATTTGGCACGTAGCCCTTGGGAGTTCTTGCCATTGACTCAGATGCCACAGCTCACTGCCCTGGAAAGGCCTGAGGTGCAGTAGCATTTTCTCTTACTTTGTCTTGTTTTGGGGTTGTTATTTTCTCCTGCGTCTTTTATTTCTCTTTTCATACTGGGGATCAACCCCAGGACCTCCCATGTGCCCACCCCCTCATTTGCTTTTCCTAAAAAAAATAAGATAAATTTTCATGTTCCTGCTATTAGTCTTTAATGGCAGATCCCCATCCCCACCCCTCAGCCAGGGTTTCTCTGTGTAGCCCTGGCTATCCTGGAACTGGATCTGTACACCAGACTGGCCTTGAATTCAGAGATCCAATTGCCTCTGCCTCCCATGTGCTGGGATTAAAGGTGTCTGCGTGGTTTAGTCTCAGATGTGACATCTGCTCCGATGCTTCTTGAAACAAGTGAAGCATTTTTTTGGTGCCAAGGATTGAACTCAGGGCTTCATGTGGGCTACTGCACAGCACCCTGACTGCCCCGCCCGAACAAGCGCAGTCTTGCTGCAGAACTCTGCCTAGCCTTTGTTCACTGTTTTTGCCGTCTGGGTGTCTGATTTCTAATTGTGCTCTAAAGGGCTGGTAGAGCTAGTCTTTTTTGTGTGTTTGAGACAGGGTTTCTCCGTGTAGCCTTGGCTGTCCTGGAACTTACTCTAGAACAGGCTGGCCTCAAACTCAGAGATCCTCTTGCCTCTGCCTCCTGAGATAGAACTAGTCTTTTCGTTTACCCCACAGTGCTCTGCCAAGAGGTGCTTCCTTAGACCATGTTAGAGAAGGAGCAAAAATGACACATTTGGGTTGCAAAGAAAGAACTGATACCCTGGGACTAAGAATCAGCCTTCTGAAGCCTGACAAACCAGGTCACCTGGATGCAGACCGGTGGCTGAGCCTCATTTTTCATTTGTATGATCTGTGTATGTGTGCGCCTGGAGGTTAGAGGACTAAGGGTATTCTGTTTATCACTCTTTGCCTTATTTCCTCCAGACAGGGTCTCTCCCTGAACTGGGGTTAGCTGGCGGCCAAGCCCTAGCCCTTCCTGTCTCTGCCTCCCATAGCACAAGTTATAGGAACACAAAACATCATCTGGGTTCTGGGGATTTGAACTGAGGTCCTCATGATTGTGCACCAATTAACTGGAGTTAACTGATGGTTGTTGGTTGTGAGCCATCTTGTGGGTGCTGGGAACCAAACCTAGGTTTTCTGCAAGAACAACAAGTGCTCTTAACCACTGAGCCATCTCTCCAGCCCCTGATTGACCTTTTTAAGAGGGAAGAACTGAAGGAGAGCTTTTCTCAACTCAAAATGTAAAACTCAAACCATTCATGATTTTTTGTTTGCTTTTATTTTTATTAAAGAAAATTTTAGTACAGAAGAAAGGCTGGGCAGTAACAAGAACACCACCAACAGTCCTCTTAACTGATGATTTAAAGAAACTATGTAGACTTGTGGGGTCAGTCAAGTATGGTAGTACAGACTAGTAATTCAGCATGCAGGAATCTGAGGCAGGAGGATCAGAAGTTCAAGGCCAGTCTAGAATTTCAATAGTAAGCTTGAGGCTAGCTCAGACTACTTAGTAAGACTTAAACAAGTGACATAAACAGGTTAATCTCCAAGGATCAGTGGGCCAGAGTGGGTGCCTTACTGAGTGGGGTGCTTACTGGAGCACCCATGGCCACAAGGAGCAGAGTAGGTCAGCTAAGGAATAGACAGCTTTCTTAATTACAGCATCACTGCGCTTGGCCCCGTGACTGACCCTGTGGCATGTGAAAGCTGGTGCAAGACTCTGTGGCTTAGCTGTCTGGGGCAGCGGCCATAGTGAATAAGTTTTTGTCATGGTAGGTGCCATACAGGTCAAGGGAAATTCTGAGAGGAGGTCACAGACTCTGAAATGACTTTAAGCAGGTGTACTTTTAGGGAAGGAGAGAGTTTCTTTGAGGGTATTCTATTGAGAGCTACAATCTTCTGTTCTCTCTTCTGGGACAGATTTTTCTCTGTGTAGCCCTGGCTGTCCTCAGACTCAGGGATCTGCCTGCCTCTGCCTCCCAAGTACTGAGATTAAAGGTGTGCTGTGCTGTGCTGTGCTGCTGGCAGCTGCAGTCTCTTTAAAAATTATTTACATATTATTTTACACTTTCATCATGTGGGTCCTGGGACTCAGACTCAGGTCATCGTGCTTAGTACCATGTGCCTCTACTTGCCAAACTCTCTCACTTACCCTGTATTCATTCTTCTAAATAACAAATCTGAGCTTCCAGATGTTGACTGTCAGTGGCAGAGAATCACCGTGCAGGCTTATGAACTTACTCCCTGGGAATTGTACCAGCTTCCCAGGCATCCCAGCTAAGCATTTGCATCTTCACTCCTTGAACACTTATCTCCATTACTGACAGCCTTTTTGCTTAGGACCTATGCCTGGTCATGTCTGAATGTTCCAGGCTTGGCTCTCTAATGAGAATTAGGTCAAAGAAAGTAGTCAGCAGCATGAACAGACATATGGGAAACTGAGTCTTTAACTTCTAACTCATCATCTCTGTGAGGAACACAGCAAGGTAGCTCAGTCTCCTGTCCACTGTGGGAATTTTGTTTCTCTTGAGTGCTGCAATTAACAGCCTTGGGGCATGACAACCAAGTGAAATCCTCTCTGGTAGACTTCCACAAGGGTTGGAGATAGAAGGTAAGGGAATGTTGCAAATGGAGTAACTCTGGCACATAGCAAATCTCTTTTCAAGACCTTAGAAGCCTATGGATTGTTGCCATGTGGGGGCTTCAGCTTGGTGAGACAGAACTTGAGGTGGAGCTGAATGCAGAGCATTCCCTGTTTCATGGAGCTCTATTAGCTTTCGTGCTGATGGCATCAAGGCCCCTTCTTACCTCTACAGCTCCCTGACTATGTAAGTTCTGGCCTTTAAGCCCAGAGAAAAGGCAACAGAGCCAGAGCAGTACACCCTGGGAGTGCTGGAGGTACAATCTCCCACTTGAACTTTCTCAGCATGTGCTCTTTTTCTAGCAAAGACCCACTAGGATATCAAGCTCTCCACACCAGTTAAACTACTCACTACCTATTTTACTTTGGCCCTGGCTGGGCAGAGTAGGCCCTGGTTTGATTTTCTCATCTGGGGAGGTTATTGTCCAGGCTCAGTTGGAATGTCTCTATCTTGCCCTTGTACAGTCTTGTTCATCAGTACTCAGATTGGAGATGAGGTCTGGTACTTTTCCTTGGTTCTTTAATCTCTAAGCTCTTACTGCAAACTGCTAAAAGATACTAGAATGATCTTTAAATATCATGCAGGGTTTTTTTTTTGTTGTTTTGTTTTGAGACAGGGTTTCTTTGTGTAGCACTGGCTGTCCTGTAATTCCCTCTGTATACCAGGTTGGCCTTAAACTGGGATTAAAGGCGTGTACCACTGCCTGGCTCATGCAGGTTCTTATAGTTGATACTCTTAACCAGCAGCAGTCAACTGTTTATAGACTGGAGCTCCAACTCTGTGTACTCACTTGGTACCTTCTGAAGCCTCACCCATGAGGCTTTCTAGATGATAATGCTTTTGCTTTCAACATTCAGTCAGATGGCAGGCTGTCTCATATGGGCACACTTTCTTGTTTGGTTGATTTCTGTTGGCCACAGGAAATCTGCCTTTATTCTTCACTCCACATTCCCAAGGCCCCTCTCCAGTCATTGAGGTTTGGTTGTTGACTTGGTCACAGGTACACGTGTGAGAAAGACTGGAGCGGTGTGAGGCTGCTACTCATGACCCAGGCTGGCACTCACACAGGTCATAGCTTCTGGCAGATGTCTTTGGCTGATAAGGATGATTAACAAATTCTTAGCTCATCAGCTCTACCTGTATTTTTAAGGCCATTTCTAACCCACCTCCCCAATATTTCTGTTGTTGGTGGTGTGTTTGTGTTTTTCCAAGACAGTGTAGACCAGATGGCCTCAAACTCAGAGATTCACCTGCCCCTGCCTCCCAAGTGCCCAGGCTGGCTTCGAATGTGCCATGCAGCCAAAGGTTACCTTGAATTCATCTTCTTGCCTCTATTTCCCAAGTGCTGGGATTATAGATGCTGTCAACATACCCAAACTGCAGCCTACTTTTTAAACTTTTTCTTCCCATTCTTGTTTTCTGCAGTTTGAGTAGTAGCTAAACAGAGGGATCTTATATTCGACCCTGACCACCAGTCCACAGTTGGCTCGATACTGCTTTCTTCCCAGATCATTTCCCTAGCTTATAATTCATGCTTTCTCTTGAAGACTAGTTTCTGCCCTTCCATAAGAAATGGCCTGGCTCAGTGGACAATGCTGAACAGCCCCTCTTCTGTGGTTGGAGAATAAGCCCTAGTAGTGAGCTGAACAATCCCCGTCTTTAACCCTGTCACTTAATTCTCTGCCAGTTTAACCCTGTCACTTAATTCTCTGCCAGTTACACAACAGCCAATGCTGAATCTGACTATGAGCGGGACTCTGACAAGGAGAGCGAGGATGGTGAAGATGAAGTGAGCTGCGAGACTGTGAAGATGGGGAGAAAGGATTCTCTGGACCTTGACATGGAAGTAGCTTCAAGTCCAGTGTCTGGTACCTTGGAGGATGATGGCTCTTCAGGCCTTGAGGATGTGCTGCCGCTCCTGCAACAGGCAGATGAGCTGCACCAGGGCAGCGAGCAGAACAAGCGGGAAGGCTTCCAGCTGCTGCTGAACAATAAGCTGGCGGTGAGACTCCTCCCTTGAATCTGGCACTCCCAGGGACTGAGAAGACCCATGTGGTTTCTATCCCAACAAAACAATATGGGAAAGCAGACAGGGTGAGACAGCTGCTTCTACATATCTCCCAGGTTGCTTATCCTTTCCCAGAGGCCCTGAAGCTAGCATACTGCCTAGCCACTGCTTCCTGCCCCTGAGAAAAGGGCTTTTAGAGGAGGGGGCTCCTGTAGAACTCTAAGGAACACTACCTTTCTGCAGGGGTAAAATGTGCAAACAACCAGAATACCTACCCCCACTCTGCCTACATAATTTCATCAGTTTTTCTTGAGACAGAGTTGAATCTGCCTGCCCTACTTGAAATTTCTATTACAAATGACATTGTGTAGGTCAATCAACAATTCCCACAGGTTCACAAACCAAATTTATTCTGTAAATTCCTCCCTGAAATTAGATACCACCCTCCACCCCTTGAGGCACGTCTCACTAAGCAGCGCTGGCTGGCCTCAAACTCCTACAGATCCACCTTTCTCTGCCTCCTGAGTGCTGTGATTAAAGGTGCACGCCATCATGCCCAGCAGAATTCTGTCTTCTTATGAGCAGTTTCGTATTTCAGCCCAAGACTTCTTTTGCTGTGTTGGAGCTGACCTTTCTTCCTGGCAATATTAGGAGACCAAAATGTTCTTATTCTGCGATTGTGCAAGCTATCAACCAGAGATGGTATTGTCAGTGAACTGCGTGGCCAGTTGTGTAGGGGGAAGGCTATGCACAGAGGGTGCCAGATGTCAGTGATTGTACCACTGAATTGGAAACAAACCTACGGCATGGGGAGAAAACCAGGGACCCTGTTCTTTATGGCTGAGAAAACTCATTTATTCCTTTTTGATCTGTAGTATGGAAGCCGACAAGACTTTTTGTGGCGCCTGGCCCGGGCCTACAGTGACATGTCAGAGCTTGCTGAGGAGGAGAGTGAGAAGAAGTCATATGCCCTAAATGGTAAATGCCGACAGGTGTCTGACGGGAATGCAATGAGCTGATGTAGGCCCAGCTAAGCCCATTTGCTCGAGGTCCCGGGGAACCACCCAGACGCTGCCAGGACAGGAATAGTATAGTTATTCAGCAGGGACAGACTGGCTTCCAAGGCCCCTTACTTCCTCTGAAGATAGCATAGTCTGCTTTTCTGCTCTTCACAGTGACCGAGTAGCATAGGTTCTTGTTTTAAATGTCTATGCCATGGTCACACTATTCTCTGCTTTGACTTCCCAACCAGAAAGAAGGGGTACCCTTTTCTTGGTGGGGAGGAGGGGGGCAGTTCAAGACAGGCTTTCTCTGTGTAGCCTTGACTGCCCTGGACTCACTTTGTAGATGAGGCTGGCCTCGAACTCAAGAGATGCACCCACCCCTTCCTCCCTGAGTGCTGGGATTACAGGCGTGCTCTATCTTAACTAGAGGAAGTTTATGCCTACTGCTTAGGAATCTGGAGTCATTGGAAAAGAGATTCTGAAACTGAGTGTAGTATGTATTTGTGCACCTAAGAGAAGCAGTTTGGGAGACTATTGCTGGCTTATGTAAGTCTCTAAGAGCCATTCAGTAAGTCTGTTTCCTGAGTCCCTACTTTGAAAGGAAGAATGCCAGCTGAACTGCGCCTGTCTTAGGACTTGACCTGTCAATTATCAAGTGAGAGAAACCCAGAATTAAAAGAAGAATGACCTGGGTGTGGCAACTCACACCTGCTATCTCAGTCCATGGGGGTTGGGGCAAGAAGGCTGCTGTGAGTTCAGGTTCAGTTACTTTTTCTCTTCAAAGGTTTCTGATTTCAGCTAGGTGTTAGTGGCATATACGAGGACCCAACATTTAGGAGGATCATGAATTTGAGACTAGCTTGAGCTCTATAATGAGACCCTGCCTTAAAAATAAATTTTTGGAGGCAGGTTTATCTCTTCTGGAACTGGCTACATAGACTGGGCTGGCCTCTAAATTCCAGCAATCCTTCACCTCTGTCTTTAGCCCCTAGGGTTGCACCACTACACTCAGGGAAAACAAAGGTTTGTGGGTGTTAAACAGATGGTTCAGCAGTTAAGATCACTGGCTGCTCCTCCAGAGGACGTGGGATTAGTTCCCAGCACCCACATGGTGGCTCACAATTGTAACTCCAGTTCTAGGTAGGGGATCAGATGCCCTCTTTTTGCCTCTTTGATATACATGTGTTGCAAAGACATATCTGTAGGCAAAACACGCCTAGATATTAAAGTTTGTTTACTTCTTAACCAAGACAGGTGATCACTCTGATCAGCATCTGTGCTCCTTTGATCTCTTGGTACCAAAAGGATTTTCTCTGACCATTTCTCCATTTCCCCATAGAACTCTATTCTTCTTAAAAGTCTGAGGGGGATATAGTAACACATGGCCATAATCTCAGCACTGGAGAGGCCTGTGGCTTGATAGGCATAGTGAGTTTCAGGCCAGCTAGCCATTTAGTGAGATAGTGGTTTCCCTCCACCCCCGCCCCTAATCCTTTAGTCTTCCATGAAGATAGTGGTAAGAGGATGGATTACAAGCCCCACTCCTTTTTTGGAACAACTGGCTTTCTTTTTAAGAATTTTATTGGCTTTGTGGTAGTGGCACAGCTCTTTAATCCTAGAACTTGGGAGGCAGAGGCAAGTAGATCTGAGCTCAAGACCAACCTGGTCAACAGAGAAACCCTGTCTTGAAACAAAACAAAACGACAAAACTGAAGATTATCAAATCACGAACACTTTTCTGAATAAAATATAAACATACCTAACTTTCTATGCAATCTTAGTGATACATAAACATCCTAAGCCTGTGTACACTTTCCAGAATAAGGTTTGTTGAAGACAGTTTCTGTTGGTTTTTCTTTCACATCTGAAATGTTAAAATTGACTTCAAGAACATTAAGTAGGTATAAAAAGATGGTAGGTTGGAGCCAGGCACAACACAAGCTGTTATCTCAGTACTTGGGAGGTGGGAGCAGAATCTCAGGTTCAGGGCCAGTCTGAGCTGCACAGGGAACACATACCTCAAAATAAAAACACAGAGATAGCTCAGGCTCACACTGGTAGGGATGGGGAGCATGCAGCTGAAGTGGCTGTTCTTCCTGCACTGCTGCTGGTGGACAGGAGCCTGTGTTAACTCTGGGTCTATCTGTCTTGTAGGAAAAGAAGAGGCAGAGGCTGCTCTGAAGAAAGGAGATGAGAGTGCTGAAAGTCACCAGTGGTAATGCTGTCCCACAGACTTTTAGGGAGAGCCAGAGGAGACCCTAGGCTTTACCCTGGTCAGAGGTGTTTACTTCAAGAACCAGGAGGGGGACCACTAGCATGAATTTCTGCAGAATTTCAGGGATCAGGGAGGTAACTTTTGCTTTGGAGAGTAAGGCAAGGGAACATACAAGCTTTATTCTGCTGGGCCAGGAGAACTAGGTATCTTTCCAAGAGTCACTCTGGCCACAAACTTCCTTCTTAGCTCTTCAGGGAAGCTGGAACAACTTGCAATTCCTGTCCTGCAAGAGCTCTTTCCCCAGCTGTGATCCCTGGCTGGTGGTACACATTGGCTTCTTTTGCTTGGTTTGCATGAGAAAAAGATGTGAGCTTACACCCAGGAAGTTCAGTGATTAACTTATTACCTTATTGGGCTGACAGTATAGACAGTTCCTGTCTAGCACGCATAGGCCCTGAGTTCCAAACTCAGCACCACACAAAAATAAACCCAAGACTCCCCCAGTGAGTCCTTTTGTAATCTCTTGGGAGACAAGTTCTGCCAACTGACACATGCCAAGGCCAATTCATGTCCTGGGCCCTGATTCCAACATGTGTTTTAGTTTTTAAAAAGAGGTTTGTTCTTTCACTGTCCTCTGCTTTTAAAATCTCTACCCTCAGATTATAAGATTAGAGACTGTGTTTTGCCATCTAAGGCTGAAACTTTCCATGCAAAGATTTTGCACAAAAGCCAGGTAGCTGTATCTAGGTGCCATTACTTTTCCTTGGGCTCTCAGCTCTCAAGGATGAAAACCCAGTCCTTTGGATTATACATGGAAATCCTTTTCAGGTGTCTGATACAAATCGCCCATGCCCCCAATATTTGGGGAATATATGAAAAAGAAACTTGGGCATGGGAAGATATCTGTTGTCAACTTTGCTTCTAGTACTGGGTGTTTCGGGGCAAAGTTCAGGTAGTAATGTCTTCTGGTTTCTATGGTGTGTGGTGCTGGGGATTGAAGTCAGGGTCTTGTACTATGTATTTTACCACTGAACTGTCCTTAACAGTTTAGATTGGGGGTGAGGGTGGAGAGGTGGCTCAAGTAGATAAAGGCACTGTTAGGGCAAGCCTGAAAGTTATAAGGAGAGAACTGAGTCTATAAAGTTGTATTCTGACCTCCACATTGTGTATCATTGAATGTGTCTATAAAAACACATTAAATTAAAAAATTTTTAAAGGGCTGGAGAGATATAGTTCAGTGGTTAGAAGCACATACTGCTCATCCAGAAGATTCAAGCTCAGTTCCCAGGTTAGATGGCTTGCAACTAACTCCAGTTCAGTCTGATGCCCTTCCTGGACTTCGTGGACTCTGTGTTTATATGCGTATAGCTACACAGAGACACATATTAAAACCACTAAGCTTGTAATCTAACTACTTTTTTCATGTTTTTCTGATACTTGTGACCATACTGTATGAAAATAAGGTAATGTAAAGATCCAGGTTGAGACCTTGTCTGTGTTTTTGTTCAACACAGGGGTTTGCTATAGTAGCCCTTGCTACTCTGGTACTTAAATATAGCTTAGGCTGGCTTCAAACTCCTTCTGCCTCAGTGTTCTGAGTGAAGTGATTACTGAAATGTGCCATCACACCTGGCTAAGTGTTCTAAAGCATAAAGGAGAGATTTACTCTGTGTGGGTGTGTAGAGTGCCCAGGCAGGAATAGAAAGGGCCTTAAAAAGAAAAAACAACCTAGAATTATTTAGGAGACTTGTAAGCCTACCACTAATTATTAACTGGGATCATAAGTCTAAGAATTACTTACAAAAAAAAATCCATTTTCAGTTATATGTAAGCAGAGAAGTATACTAACTACATTGTGGGTGAGACACACATTCCCTGCAGACAGTCCAGTCCTTGTCCCTGAGCTTGCTGCTTCCCCCCTTAGGTATGCAGTGCTTTGTGGTCAGCTGGCTGAGCATGAGGGCATCTCGAAGCGTATCCAGAGTGGCTTTAGCTTCAAGGTGAGGACAGGCTTCTCTTTCCCTTGTGCTGGCCAGTCCAAGCTCCCTGCTCCCTGCTCCCTTAGACTGGCTTTCTCACAGCATCAGTGCTTTGTTGCTCTCTTCTGAGCAGCTCCAAGCTCGATGTTGATTTGTATTTTCTCCTCAGGAACACGTGGACAAAGCTATTGCACTTCAGCCTGCTGACCCCAGGGGTCACTTCCTTCTTGGCAGGTGGTGCTACCAGGTGAGCTACACACCAGGCGAGGCCTGACATGTTCCTGCCACGCCATCTCCAGCAAGGTCCTCACATGCTTCCTGGTCTGGCTCTTATTCCTCTGAATTGTTCATGGTATTGGTAGATGACCCTGTTGTATGTAGCCCAGTCCGGCCTTCAACTCATGATCTTTCTGCCTTAGCCCAAGTGCTGGGATTACAGGTATAGGACATCATGTCTAGATACTGCTTTTAATGGGTACCATTCCCAAAGAAACCTTGGACAGTGCTGCCGACTGAGTCTAGGGAGTCCCATGAACTATACACTCTAAAGCTCTGTGTCCCGACCCAGGAAACTTTATGTATGTGCTTGTGTGCATGTGGCTGTACACATGCCATGGTAGTGTGTGGAGGTCAGGGAACCACCTGAGGAACTTGGTTCTCTCCTTCAACCATGTGAGCACTGCTCAGGTCTAGGGTTGGCAGCCAATGGCCTTACATTGCTGAACCATCCTGGTAGCCTGAAACTGGTTTTTTGGAGATGGGATTTCATGTAGCCCACTTGAACTGATTCTCTTGTATCTAGAGTGGGAATACAGGCACATAACAATTTGCATTTTTGATGGCAGGTCTCTCACTTGAGCTGGCTGGAAAAAAAAACGGCTACAGCCTTGTTTGAAAGCCCTGTGAGTGCCACTGTGCAGGATGCACTCCAGAGTTTCCTAAAGGTATCAAGAAGGGAGGGGTGGGTGGAAGCCACAATGGCTTGCTCCTGGGATAGATGTGTTTCCTGGTTGGGGACAATTTTGCATTTGCCTTATTTTGAGGGAAAATCAAGAATACTTGGAGTCTTATCAGTCTTGTGATTATTATATAGAGCTTTCTCATACCTAAACTTCAGCATGAATTTATGAACCTGTTAATAAAATTACTTTCTTCTTTCTCCAGGTTGAAGAACTACAGCCAGGATTTTCAAAAGCTGGACGGGTATATATTTCTAAGGTAAATTCACCTTTTAACAAAGAAAGTGAATACTTATGTTGTATTTCTGGGATCTTTTAGTGCTGGGGATTAAACAGTCTATGCTCTGCCACTGAGCTATCTGTCAAGTTGAAAGCTTTACTGAGATGCTTTTTTTGAGACAAGGTCTTGAAATCTAAGAGACCCACCTGTTTATGCTTCTTGAGTGCTAGAATTAAAGGTGTGCACCACCATTCTGACCTTCTGGGCACACAAACACATGGATCTTTCTGATCTTTATGTTTCACTGTTCTTTCTTCTCAGTGCTATAGAGAATTAGGAAAAAACTCTGAAGCTAGAAAGTGGATGAAATTGGCCCAGGAGCTGCCAGATGTCACCAATGAGGTAAGAGCACTTCAAAATGTAGTTTAGGCTGGCCTCCATGTGATCATTTTGTCTGAGCCTCCCAAGTAGAATTATATTATACTACATCCTACCTTGGTACTAAGTTATATGGGGAAGTCATGTGTATGCTCTGAATCATATGGTCAGGATGGCCTCAGTGTCTATCCTCCCCTTCCCCCTTATTTGAGACACAGTTTCTTTTGTTATTTGACACTGTGCATACTGAGCTAGCAGGCCAGAGAGCTTCAGGGGACTCTCCATCTTTTCCTATGTCCCTTAGGAGCACTGTGTTACTGTACTTGGTTTGATGAGGGTTCTGAGGTCTGTGCACTCACACCCTAATACTAAGATGGCAAATGCTCCCCAGGCTCTAATAAAATTTTTAAAAGAGCCTTTACATACTGATTCCGCCCCAGAGTCTCCCACGTACACCTCACCTAACGGAAAAGACAGACTGCATGGGCTCTAAGCTATCTTGGGGAAAGTTCAGAGGAAGAATGGTAACAGCTCAGTAGAGAAGCAAAGGGTCCCAGTCCCTTGTCAGGTTCTTGTGACTTGGGAAAAGCTCAATTCTGATTCTATACTTGATTTGTTTTCTTTGCCTCCCAGGATTCAGCTTTCCAAAAAGACCTGGAAGAATTGGAAGTAATTTTAGGAAAATAACCACATTTCAGTTACTTGGGGGCTACTACTTAAATGTGGAAAAGAAAATCAAGTTGCTTTTCCCCCCTGTGATCCTACTGTGTTCAGGAATCCAACCAAGATTGGCTTAGGGGATGTCTGACTGCTACTACCATCATCCTCAACTTTCTATGTTATCAGTTAATTTATTCTAATCTCCTACTTAATCTAAAATTGGGGATGTACTTGCAGCTAAGGTTTCTGCTTTCTTCCTCTTAAGTGAATCCTTGAACAATCAAGACAGTATAGCCATAGGATTTAGGATGGACACAGCACAGAAGGCTAAGAGCTGAGAGAACAAAGGAGTAGAACTGTCTTCCAACTGCCAGTGAGGGAGATGAACGTCAAAGAGCCCCAGCAACAAAGCATAGGACTCAGAATATTCTTTGCTAATATTCAACACCTATTTATCGTCCTATAAAGTCATGCCCTACCTATGAGGACAAAAGGAGCTGCCAGTACAGCCCTCATACCACCCATCATGTAAACGCTGCCTGTATTCCTGGGGTGAGAGGCTGGACCACATGACTTCCAGAGTTCTGGCAGCTTTTGGGGATGACAGCACTGGCAAAGGGTTTATAAAAGTATTTTGAAAGTGATCTGAAGAGGTGCCTGGAATATTTTTTTGGTACAAATTTGAAATAAACTAAACTAAATTTGATTAGAAGGATATGTTGTCTGTTTCTATTATTTTTGACTTCAGAGTTCTTCCCTTCCACAGGAGAAATTAAAGACAAAAACAGTATAAATACTTTGAGTTCTTTGTTTATAATCTTTTCAGAAAAAAAATTAGGCTTATTTGTGTGTGTCACGTGTGTGTGCATGAGGGAGGCTAGAAGAGGAAATCAAGACATGGGTATTGGGAATCAGACTCAGGTTCTCTGGAAGAGCAGCAAGTGTTCTTAACAGCTGAGCTATTTCTTCAGGAGTAAGAAATAGGAGGGTTTTTTTTTCCTACCAAACACTATAAAACTTGGGTTTAGGACAAAAAAAATTCTAATCTGTGTCAAACTTACCACTTTGTAAGTTTTCTATGCAAATGTTTTATCCCTCCACCCAGTAAAACCTTTGTTTACACAAAGGCCCCCCACTTTGTTACAGGATAGTTAGAGCAGCAACCCCTTTTCCTTGCTTTGTAGACTAAGCTGCCCTAAACTCAAGAATCTACCTGCCATCTGAGTGCTAAGTTAAAAACAAGTCCCAGCATACACAGGCCCCCTCCAAAAACATTTATTATTTCTCAGAGGCTGGAGAAATGGCTCAGTGGCTATAGGCACTTGCTCTCTCACAGGGGACCCAGGCCCAGTTCTCAGCACCCAAACAGTGACTCATAATCATCTGTAACTCCAGTCCCAGGACATTTGATGACTTCTTCATGTAGCAGGCAGGCACACGTGGTGTGTACATACAAACATGCAAGAAAATGCTTATACACATTTAAAAAAAAAAAATTATGGGTATGCTCCCAGAGGCCAGAAAATGTTAGATTCCTAGAGCTCAAGTTGAAGTTGTTTGTGAGTTACCTGATAGAGGTGCAGGGAATTGATTTTCAGACCTCTGACAAAGCAAGCAACTCTTACCTGCTAAGCCATATCCATGGAGCTCCCAATGCCTTCAGGGCCTCCTGTTTCTGTTATCCCCATAACTAACTTAAAATATATGATGACTTCTCCATCTCTTCAGCTCCCGACAGCTGCCAGCATTTTCAGCTTACCTAGTCCATTGCTTTTGTCTCAAACTTGTATAAAATTGATTTTGAGCTTCCTTCTAAATCTGTTTTTGAAATTCTTTTATTAATAAGGCTTAAGAACTAAAAAAGGAGACCACGGTTTTTGGAAATACTCTTAAAGTAGAATCATTTCGGCAATGTTAGACCTCTGAATCACAAGACTTATGTAGTAGGGCTTTCTTTAGTGTTCACATCTTTAAATTATAGCATCTGATCATAACTACTCAGTACCAAAAGATGTTACAGAAACCCTATTTTGCAATATTCAGTCTTCACTAGGATATCTCCAATAAATAACACAGTCACTGCACACAACTACTTTATTAGCAGCTGTGGAACGAACTGGCTTAAGTGAAGTCTTAGTAATTGAATAACAAGCATGTCCTGAAGGGCTGATAGAGACTAGCATGCCACATGCAAGAAGACTGCTTAACCAAAAAATAATTTAAAAAAAAAATTACATGACAGTTCAGGCATATAATTTTAAAGTTTGCATCTTACTTAGAGAAAAAGAATGTGTAAAAGCACCCATTCTCACTGTTACAAAAGTCTTAGATCTTTCCAGCTTTACTTCCCTTGGAGACACAAGACTCTACTCCAAACACCAAAAAAAAAAAAAAAAAAAAAAAAAAAAAAAAAAAAAAAAAAAAAAAAAAAAAATCAGTTATTAATATACTATAGAAGAAATAAACATTTCAGATCAGTTTGAATACTGACCTGTTTGACACCAGAAAGCTGATACAATAGTTGTTTTCCCAGAAGCCATGTCCTGGCAGTCGCAACAGGATGAAGAAGCCCAGGGAGCAGTCCTGTTCATTAGGCTAGACAGCATTTAAAACCTTATCCCAGGAAAGAAGCCCTAATGATTCAGTCTTTGGCATCTCCCACTCCATCTGCATTAATGGCAAACATAGCTTCAGCTTCAGGAAGACAGGGAGAGTCGTAGATTTTGCAGATTCTGGTTTCCCCTCTTCCTTTCCTCAGGTATAGCCTGACCCAAAGACACAGACAAAACATGAAGTTATAAGCAATTCTACTCCTATGACAGAACTAATTATTTCAGACATAAGATATTTTCCTAAAAGGATTTTTAGAATCTTTACATTTTAGTGTCTTTAGTCTGCCTCCAACTTGGAGGAATCTATTTCTGCCATGACTTTCTTATTGAAAAGTTCTATGAGCAGGCATGGTGGTGCACTACTGTAATCCCAGCACTCTGGGAGGCAGAGGCAGGCAGATCTGTGAGTTCAAGGTCAGCTTGGTCTACAAAGTGAATACAGGACAGCCAAGGCTTCACAGAGAAACCCTGTCTGGAAACAAAACACAACAAAATATCATTCCCCCCTACCCGCCAAAAAAAAAAAAAAAAAAAAAAAAGCTCTACAAATGAAACATTTTATAATTAGGGAGCCATATCAACTATTCATGTATCCTTTTTCATAACTGAGAGATTTTTAATTACATGTAGGTATTTGTGTCTGTAGGAGGGTCTGTGCACATGAACCCAGACTTGTTGGATCTCTTGGAGCTGGAGAGGTTGTGAGCTACATGATGGGGTTGCTGGGAACTGAACTCAGGTTCTCTACAGGAGTGGCGGTACATGCTCGTAACCACGACGCCATCTCTCCAGCAGCAAGCAAACACTTGTATCAACCAAAGGAGGACAAAGTTAGTGAGGCTTCCCAAGTGTCAATACTGCAGAGTTTTAATAGGGTTTAAGTGGAACTGTGTTCTCTTTATGTCTGGATCACAGTGTACTGACATCCACTTCAGGAAACAAACCTTGTTGTCACCTCACCTTGTTGTTGATGCATGGGCGATGATGTTTCCTCCAATGGGTTTTTTAGGATCTGCAGCGAACATGGCTGCTCCATCCACCTGGGCTACTACCTGGTTGGTGATTACCACTGCTACACCAAACTGATGAGGGAAAGAATGTCAGTTTTGTGACCACAAACATCCAAAAACCTTAATGCACACAACAAAGCCATGGCTAACTAATGTTCATCTTGGATAATATAAGGCACCGATACTGTCAAAAGACTCCTGGAATTTACAGCCGATGAAAGTAAGCCTTCTTGGTTTCTTTTCTATTGCTTACCTCATCGGCAAGTCTCAGCAGCATCCTCAGAAATCTGGCCAAATGCATTTGCCTGGCTGAAAGCTCCCCTCGACCTGAGTAGTCGGTTCTGTAGAGGGCAGTAGCGCTATCCACAATAAGCAGTGCATACCTACAAGAAACACAAATCTCCGTCAAATTCTTCTCCCTTACTCCCCACCTGAAATGTTACATGTATTGTGTTTTCCACTTTTCTTCTTTCTGAGACTGGGACTTGTTGCTTATGCAGCTCAAGTTGTCCTGACCTTTATGATCCTCCTGCCTTAGTCCCCCTAAGATAAAGCATGAGTCACAGACACCG
Source organism: Meriones unguiculatus (assembly GCF_030254825.1). NCBI lineage: Eukaryota > Metazoa > Chordata > Mammalia > Rodentia > Muridae > Meriones > Meriones unguiculatus. The sequence goes on from NC_083365.1 coordinate 22,600,564, forward strand.
ACCTCCTAATTCAAACACAAACACACACACACACACACACACACACACACACACACACACACACACTAAATGTTTATAAAATGTCTAATCCAAGCTACCCTTTTGGTGAGTATCGTCTGTTTTGGTTTTGGCAGATTTGACCAAAAGAAGCTCTGGTGTTTTTTTTTTGTTTGTTTGTTTATTTTTTACAATATTGAGACTAAACACAGGGTCTCCAGCCATAGCTTCATTTTTTTTTTATTAGCCATGTGACTGAAATCATAAAGCATAAGTGTCAAAATGAGAACTAAAGGCAGAGGAGGTGATACAGTGGGTAAAGTACTTATGTAAGTGGGAGGATCTGAGTGTGAATCCTAGAGCCATGTAAAACCAGCCGAGGTAGAATATGGTTGCAACCTCAGTGCTTCCACAGCGAGATGGGAAGGGTGTCTAGAAGCCTGTGGACCAGCTAGCCTGACATTCACAGCAGTGAACGATGAAGAGATGCTGTGCCAACAAAAGTGGAAAGTGATTAACTGATGATCAAAGTGGTCTTCTACCTGCACATGTGAGCCACTCCATAATGTGCACTCACATATAAATGTGTCTGTACGCATAACATGAACACGTATAACACACAAAATACACATAAAAAGTATTTTTTAAAGAAAAGAACTTGGGGCCGGAGAGATGGCTCAGCTGCTAAGAGTACTCTCTGCTCTTTCAGAAGATCCAAGTTTGTTTCCCAGCATCCTTATTGGGTAGCTGTAACCACAGCTCAGGAGATCTGATACCCTCTTCTGACCTATATAGTTATCCCAACATACATTCACAGAAACACACTCATGAGTAAAAACAAATCTTTAATTAAAACAAAGACAAAAACAAATTACCACTATTTGTTAAAAAACAAACAAACAAAAAAACCCCAACAAAACAACAACAATGCCCCTCCCATGGTAGTGCATGCCTTTAATCCTAGCACTTGGGGAGACAGGCAGGAGGATCTCTGTGTGTTCGAGGCCAGCTTTGTCTATATGAGTTCCAAGACAGCCAAGACTACACAGAGAGAGCCTATGTAAAAAACAAACAGAAAACAAACCCTAAAATTTAAATCTCTCTATTTCTATTCAAACGACTACCTAGGTTCAGGGAAAGGGCTGTGGGGACAAAGTTAATGTCTTCATGAACACATACCTGGATTCTACCATCATGGCTGACGCTTGATAAAGGAGTTGGGTCTGGTGGTCTGTGTTGAACCCTCGAGCATATGCTACATTATCTAGGACATCACTGCCAGAGAGACCATATCTAGAAAAAGAGATTTTTAGGCTGCAGACAGAACTCAGGCAGGAGAAAAATTAATACCTAATATTTCTATGACCCAAATACGTAAGTAGCATCCCTAGTGGCTTTAAGACCCATAAATATAATTCCCTTTCTATTACAGTATAATAAGGCAAGCCATATACAGAGATGATAGCACCAATTATTTTAAGCTAGAAGTGAAACCTAAGGATAAATCAAATTTACTCTCTGAGGCCTCCTAACTACAAGAAATTTCCAAGTCTGAGGTAACAACATTCACCCTGAAAAGCCAAGAATTACAGTCAGAATTAGGATAAACAAAGATAACAAACCACTTAAAGATTCATTATGTTAAAAGAATGACACCTAATACTTCTTATGCCTCAATGATTATTTTCTTTTGCACTTAAAAAGAGCAAATCATATATCTTCCATTTTTATAGAATGATCTGTATTTTTCAACTTTGTTACCACTACCTAAATATAAATATATAAATAACTATATATAAACGCTCTTAGTTATTGACTTATTTGTTGTTTTTTTTGAGACAGGGTCTCATTTTATAGCCTTCACACTAAGGTAGCCTTCAGCTCACAGAGGTATGTCTGCCTGTCTGTTGTTAGTATGCCTACTGAGTGAATCTCCCCACACATACCTTTTTTATTCAGTACAGAAAAATCGAACTTAGGGTCTCATGCATGATAGATAAAATACTTTACCACTATATCCTTAACTGCACAACTTTTTTTTGAGTCATAATCATCTGAATGTCTACTGTAGTTTTATGAATTTTAAGTTGAGGACTTGTGCTAAAGAGATAGCTCAGGGGTTTAAGAAGAGTGGCTACTCTTGTAGAGCGCCTATGCTCAATTCTCAGCACTCATATGGCAACTCACAATTATTAATATTCATCAAAATTCTAGTTTCAGATATCCAGTACTCTCTTCTGGCCCCTGATGGTACACAGACACATGCAGGCAACACCCCACAACATGCACACCAACAATAAAATAAGCTAAATAAATAAATAAATCTCTAGATTTTTACACATAAATTTGTCAATTTGCAAAACAGCTTGCTAGAATTTTGATATGATTTATAGAGTCCAAATAATATCAATTTAGTGATGTACTCTTGGATATTAAAAGATACTGGTAGCCAGGTGGCACAGTAGCACAGCCTTTAATCCCAGCATTTGGTAGGCAGATCTCTGTGAATCTGACAACAGCCTGGTCTATAGAACAAGTGTTTTCTCATCTTTGGTAGTATTTTTTGGGGGGAGCTGCTGTAGTCTTTTAATTTCTCTTAAGGTTCCTGATCATGTTATCTTTTCAAGCCTTTTGTTTTCAACCTGTCTTTAAAGTGTTTCTCTGGAAGACAATATATAGTTGTGTTGTTTCTAACAAAATCTCAAATATTCAATGTTACCAATAAACTCAGGAACCAGATGCTGGGGTGAAAGCCTGCTAGCTCAGAGAAGCAGAGAAAGCACCCAGCTGACGTTCCTCCTCATCCAAGGTCCCAAAAGAAAGCACACTCCTTCCCCACACCTCAAAAACCCTCAAACTAAATGTCCCTCCCTCCCACTTCCTATGCGTCTATCTTCCTGACTTCCTGTTACTGTCCCCCCCCCCATGTTCACTCCCTGTCAACTGTTTGCTTGCGCTGCCCTTGGCCTAGGGTTGACTTCATTTAATCCTGTTTTTGGATTAAAGGTGTGTGCTAGGGCTGACCCACAACACAACTGAAGACAGGTTTTTCCAATAACAACACAATCTCTGGTTTCACGTATCCTGCAACACAGCTGGATCTTGCTTTTTATTAAGCCTAAGAACTTCAGACCGCTGAGGGAAGAATATTTTCCGTTATTGAGGTTTTCTTTCAAATCACACAGCTGGGGTGTAGAGTAATGAGATACTTTCCAGGAAAATTAACCTTGCTAAAATGATCTGCTAAAAGGTTAAACATATTTTAATTTAGTGACCTACCTCTCAGCCACTGCTAGCAGCCTTTCTGGGCGAAAGGTACCCTCAGTGTCAATGTACATGGCCTTTCCTTCACCTCCACCACGATCAATGGGAAGCTAGAGGGGGAAAAAAAAAAAAGGAACAGTGGAAACAACTACTCTTCTGACACAGTTGCTAAGCTCCCTATGATAAATCTAATTTCCATCACGCCAAATAAGGGTTAAAACATACACAGATGCTGTATTATAAAATTCCAGGGGATCTGAGATCTTCATACAGATATACGTGCATGCAAAACACATAAAACAACAACAAACAAACAAGCAATTTAAAAGAGAAGAGAAAACAGCGCAGGGCCTGTAATGATGGCTCAGTGGTTGAGAGCACTGCCTGTACTTCCAGAGAACACGTGTTTCATTCCCAGAACCTATCTGGTGACTCAAAACCCTGTAACTCTAATCCCAGGGTCCAGCATGATATTCTGGCTTTCATGCACAGGCAAACATACATGCACATTAAAACAAAAAAAGATGACAACCAGAGGTAACAAGGTGTACTCTTTTGATAGAAATAGCAGTTAAAACAGACATAAAGCACATAAAGTCAGTGTTTTGTCTGCGTTGGACTGCTTTGAAACAGTCCAAAGTACAAGATAAAACTGAGTGTTAAGACTGATCAAAGGTCAGCTATGATGGCCCCTATCTCTAATGTCACACATGAAGAGTATCAGGAGTTCAAGGTCAGCTACCTAGGAACTTTGAGGCCAGCTCTGGCAGCATGAGACCCTGCCTCAAAATAAACCCATCCATCCTGAGTATGGTGGCTAAGGCACTTGTAATGCAGTGTGGCAAGAAGCAGAGAGAGAAGCTATCACGTGAGCTTGCTGACTACCAGTTTAGCAACAACAACAAACCCAGTGAGTTCCAGGTTTAAGGAGAGACTCTGTCTCAAAGGAAGAAGGTAGAGATGCAGACATTATTAAGTTAGTAGGCGGTTGTTGTTTCAGTGGTTGATGCTCAGAGTTCCCCCGAGTAGCCTATGCTGGCCTCAAATGATCTCCTGAGCGCTAGGATTAGCATCCTCACGCTTAGCTAAGTTAAAAGTTTTCCATGAATATTTAGTACTGTAATTCCTCTCTATATTATAGAGATACATGTTGGTTTTCACTTTTGCTATTTTTATAATGCTGTGATATAAATTCTTCACACATTTATTTATTCTTGGACAGATGTGAAATGTTCTAGAATTTAAGTTATAGATAATACAGTGAAGTTTCATTTCATTAGGTTGAGAAAATCTTAACAATGATAACAGATAATGTTGGAATTTAAGTAATACTCTTAATGTTCTCTCATATTTCTGGTCCCAGCTCTTAGATTAATGTTAGGAGTTATTTTGATGCTGACCCTCAACATGTGGTTACTCCCTGGGATATACCTATCTTTGTTGTGTAAACCTGCCTAAGACATATCTGATTGGTTGATTAAATGGCCTATACCTGGGCAGGTCAGAATGGAGTAAGCATGGCTAAGGTTACTGGGCTTTTGGAGGACAGAAGAATCTCAGGAAGGAGACAGGAAAAGAGGAGGTAGGAGCAATGCCATGATTAGTTAGCATGGAGAAGGAACCATGTGGGCTAAGACGAAGGACTCCAAGGATGGCATGGATGAAGAAAACACCAAGATGAAAAATATAAGCAAATACCTTGGAATTATGGGTGGAAGGTAGACCAGATGAAGATGTTTAAGGCAGATGGTATTGGATAGGAGCTGGGAGGTGAATGAATGGTGAAGTTACTATGGCACAGTAGGCAGAAATATGTCTGGGCCAAGATACATAAGGCAATTATAAAATCTAACAGATGTCTGTGTCTTATTATTTGTGATAGTGGGTTAGATAATACCACTGTAATAATCTTAGGAGAATAATAAACAATATATAGCCCAACACACTTTTATTTACTACAACAGACGAACATGAAACTGTTCTATTAATGAATTAGCATTCTCTGGAAAAAAAAATAACAAAGATCTATAGCTGTTGAGCACTCAGAATGTTATTTAGGACTTTTCAGTGTTAATCTTACTACTTAATAAACATTCCCAGGCTAGGATTCTGTTTGTAATCTATCTGTCTGTCTGTTTATCAATCTAATTAGTTTTTTTTTGAGACATGGTTTTTCTGTGTAGCCAGGGCTGTTCTAGAACTTGCTCTGTAGACCAGGCTGTCCTGGAACTCAGAGATCTAGACTGCCTTTCCCTTCCCTCTACTGGGATTAAAGTGTGCACCACTACTGCCCAGCCTGTTTGTATTTTAAAGAATTAGTATGGCATACAGGGTTTCCATAGCAACAATAGATGGTCTTCATGAATGTCTTATCAAAACAAGAGGAAGGGGACTAGAGAAATGGTCAAGAGTGCTTATTTACAATCTTGAAGACCTGAACTTGGATTTCAGAACCAATTTTACAACTGAGGTGTGGTCTCAAAGAAACCTGTAATCCCAGTGCTATAAAAAACAAAGATGAATTATAATCCAGGCTTGCTGACTGCCAGTCTAGCCAAAAACCAAAAGCTTTAAGTCCAGGGAGAGACCCTGCCTTAAAGGAATGAGGTGGAGAGTAACAGAGGAAGATATCGGGTACTTTCTGGTATCTGAGAGTGCATATGCATATGCCCCTCCAGACATACGTATGTGCACCACACACACAAAGTAAAAAATTATAGAGAAAGCAGGGAGAGGTGGCACACGCCTGTAAGTCCAGGACTCAGAGGCAGGAGAATCTCTGTGAGTTTGAGGCCAGCCTGGTCTACAAAGTGAAACCAGGACAGCCAAGGCTTCACAGAGAAAGCCTGTCTCAGAAACAAACAAATAATTTAGAAAAACAAATAAACAAACAAAAAACCAAAAAACATTTCTATTTAAAAAGACCAGATACAGGGTTTAATGAATCATGTCAGGTTATTATTGTTATATATACTTTTTGAGACATAAAGTGTAGACTGCAGGGCTGGAGAAATGGCTTATCAGTTAAGGACCATAGGCTGCTCTTCTAGAGAACTGGGGTTTGATTCCCAGCACCCACATGTCAGCTCACAACTACTGCTCAGGGTAATAGTGGTGGGACAGCAGGAATGAACATGGCGCACACAAACGCATGCAAGCAGAACACTCATCCATATATAAATAAATATAAATTAGAGAATGAAAAAGAGCAGGTAAATCTAGAAGAAGAAATGGTAGAAAATATTTTTAATCAGTCATTTGAAAGTTTTTATGATGTGAAATGATTTTCAGTAGGAAATATCTTCTAACTAGCTCTGGAATTCTAGAGAAAGTACCTTTTGTGCCCATCCTAACAGATCTTTGAAGATATCATGAGTCAAACAACACTTTCTGATCTGATTAGACTGAACCCAACAACTCACCTGGCATGTTACAGCCAATGTATGACAGATCTGTGTCTTCCCAGTTCGGAATTCTCCAAACATCTCTGTGATAGATCCAGTCTCAATTCCACCTATGAAAGCAAACAATATCTCACATAAAATAACTGTTTAAAAACTCTAATCACAGAAATGTTCTTGGAGCACATAAATGTTTCCATAATTTAAAACTATCATTTTCAGTAATCAGCAATTTGTTAATTTCTATTCTTTCTTTCTCTCTTTTTTGGCTAGCCCCACTAGTATACAGCTCTAAGCCAGCTTTGTGGGAAGATGACGCAGGAGGATAAAAAGTTCAAGGCCTGTCTGGACAACATTGAAAGATCAAGACCAGCCCTCACAATATATTAAGACCCTGGGTCTGGACATGTAGCTCAATGGTAGAATGCTTGCTTAAAAGAAAAAGCCCTAGATTAAATTCCCAATATCACAAACAATAAGAATAATAAATTTGTTTTGTACATAAGAGGTTCTCATCTTCTGGTCTCCCCAGTGTTAATTTTACAATAAAATCTGACATTCAATCCTCAGTATGTTCACATCTCTCCAGTTTTATATGTTCATTTGTCGGCAATTTTACTCCATGTATAGCTTCACGTAATTGCTATCATAATCAAATTATAGAACTCAACCATGAAAAGCTGACAAGCAGCTTCTGCAGTCCCGTCCCGTTCGCCCCCCCCCCCTTAGGCAGGGTTTCTCTGTGTAGGCTTGGCTGTACTGGACTTTGTAGAACAGGCTGTCCTTGAACTCAAGAGATCCACCTGCGTCTGCCTCCAGAGTGCTGGGATCAAAGGCGTGAACCACCACAGCCTCGCTTTGAGTGTTTGGGCATTTAGTCTACTATGCGTTTGTCAGATCTTCTGGAACTGGAGTTATAGGTGGTTTCGAGCAACCATGTGGATGCTGGGAATCAAACTCCAGTCTTCTCAAAGAGTAACCAGTGCTTTTAACTGCTGAGCCATCTCTCTAGCCTCTCTTCTTTCCTTTTTGTTTTTTTTTTTTTTGAGACAGGGTTTCTCTATTTAGCCTTGGCTGGCCAGGAGCTTGCCCTGTAGAACTCAGAGATCCACCTGTCTCTGCCTCCTGAGTTCTAGGATTAAAAGTGTGTGACACCACCATCCAGTTCAAACTTTCACTTTTCAACAATGAGGACAACTAGGTTTTCAAAAGTTCAAAACCAGTCAGAGAAGGTGGTACATGCCTTTAATCTCAGCACTCAAGAAACAGAGGCAGGAGTATCTCTGTGAGTTCCAGGCCACCCCAGTCTATAGTCAGTTCCAGGCTAGTTGACGTCATACAGCAAATGAATGAATGAATGAATGCATGCTAGTATATGCTATACTGAGTAGTATTTAACAAAGAGTGCTTTGTAGCAGGAAGTATAGCTCAGTGGTAAAGGACATGAGTCTCTCAGCACAATCCTTTCCCATATGTCTTTGGTTTTTAAATTGTTACTATTAGCACTGTATCTATGATGTCTGAGTGTGGGCAGGCATGTGTCACAGCTCACACATGGAGGCCAGAGGATAACTCTGAAAAATGGGTAATCTCCATGTACTGTGGGTTCCAGGGATCGAACTCAGGTCATCAGGGTTGTAAGGCAACCACTTGCTGAGCTATCTCTCTGCCTTCCTCCACTGTATCCAACCGGTCAAATTTTCAATCTTGTGTTAAGACTAAAACAAATATATATTTTGTACTTGCATACATATTTATATTATATATAATCACACTTATTCCTTAAACACAGGAAACTTATTCTTTAAATACAATAAAGATTAAACTATTTAATTTATACTCAGAGCTACAAAGCAAGACACTGTTTCAACCAAACCAAACCAAAATTGATCTAATTTACAGGTAATTTTTGTATTTTATAAATCAGAAGCCTGGTGCGGTGGTGCATGCCTGTAATTCCAGCACTTGGGGAGGCAGAAGCAGGCAAATCTCTGTGTGTTGGAGGCCAGGCAGGTCTACTAATTGAGTTCAGGACAGCTAGGGCTATTACACAGAGAAATCCTGTCTTGAAAACAAACAAACAAAACCAAAACAACAGAGCCAGCATGACTAACTAATGCCTATAATCTAAAAATGCTTGGGAGATAGGAGCAGGAAGATCAGGAATTTAATGATACCTTCAGCTCCTGATTCATTTCCTAAAACCACCAAAAAAATTATTAAAAAATAAAAATTATTTATTTTTTAAAATGTTAGATTTGTAGATGTTACAAAGAAAAATACAGGAAAGTTCTAGGAACTCTTTACCTAACCTTCTCCAATGTTATCACCTTTCCCAACTGTAATACAGTATCTATGAGAATGAGAAAGCTGGCATTCCTATAATCCAAATACATGCAAATGAGCCTGAATGTGAGATCTGCCAACACAAGAAAAAAAATCAAAACCAAAACCAAACCAAACCAAAACACCGAAAAAAAAACGTTATAAAAGCAAACTCACAGAATCAGCCAGTCAAGCTCTGAAGAAACCTACTATTCTCACTTTTTATGCCAATTCACCATATTCACCTACCATGACTTTTACACTAATATTCCGGTTCTTTTCTGACCTACAAGATGTGTTCATTAGGATTTAAATAGGCGCACAAGGGATTACTCTACCTTGAAGCAGTTTGTCAAGCTCTTTGGAGCCAGTAGTAATCTGTATGATTTCTGACCGCCGTTGGTGAAATTCAGTTGCAGTGGTGAAACCCATTGGAACTAATTTAGCTGCCTCAGTCTAGAAAAAATAAAAAAAGTTAAACTAGTAAGGTAACACAGGTAAAGAATCTGGAAAATTTTGGACCCAAAATGCTTCAGACTATGATTTTTGTAGATTTTGGAGTACTTGGTTAGACTACCAACTGAACATCCTTCATTAAATATACCAAAATATGAACCTTGAGTATCAGATTTCTGTTAAAAAATTCTGCACATTTCATCTCTTATTCTTGCATTGGAGATGCTCAACCTACATGTATTGTAAGACAGGCCCAGGAACACCACAGGAAAACATTTTTTGTGCTGAGATGACAGGGCTGCAACACCACAGGAGCCTAAAGAGGACGTGTACCATGCATGTCTTTATACCTTATTTCCTGTTCTGTCATCCCTTGACATCCTGCCTTGTAAAACAGGGATGCCAGTCCAGATCTTTTTCTTTATTACTTATTTTCCAAGTACATCCAAATAACATTATACCTTACCTTAGCAACAAAATCTATACTTTAGGTTGAAAAAAATCATTAATATAATAGGACAATAAAACTAAGGAGTCTAGAGAGATGGCTCAGTGGTAAAAAGTACTTGCTGTTCTTGCAGAGGACCCACATGGCGGCTTTTAACTGTCCATAACTTCAGTTTTAGGAGACCCAGCACCATTTTCTGGCTTCCATGGGCACCAGGCATACACAAAGTGCACTTAAATACATGCAGGCAAAACACTCATACATTTAAAAATGAATAAATCTTTACAACAACTAACCATACATCCAGAGGCTAGAGAGCTGGCACAACGGTTAAGAGCACTTGTTCTTGCAGAAAACCCAGATTCAGTCCCCAGCACCCACATGTAACTCACAATCACCCAAAAACTCCAGTGCCAGGGGACCCACAGCCGCCTTCTGACCTCTGCAGGCACCAGGCTTGGACATGGTGCACATACATACAGGCAAGCAAAACACACATAATATTAAAAAAATCTTTCAAAACTTAAAAACAAAACAATCAAACACATTAACTTACAGAAACCCTGTTGAGGGATGGTCTTGTGTGCTGTGTATTCAGGTGCTGATTCCTGTGCCCTGACTGCAGTCTGGACGTGGGCATTGTCATTTCTATGAAGAATCTCCTGTCTCAATGTTATGTAAAAATTGCTCCCTAATTATCTCTGATGGGTTAATAAAGAAGAGGATTAGCCAATAACTGTGCAGAGGAGTCAGAAGACCGGACTGTGGCCAGTCAGGAGGTCTCAGGTAGAGACCAGAGAGGGGAGGAGAAATCACCATGAGGAAGGAAAAGTTCTCCATGAGGAGAGAGTGACAGCGGAAGGCTAAGGTAAGACTCAGATGGCAAGTAAAAGGGCATGTGGCTGAGAGGTAACCAGACTAGCAGATTTGGGTTAGAATGTATGAATATCTGCCCAGGTATAGAGCTTTAAACTTATTGAATAAATCTAATAGGTCTCTGTGTCAATTATTTGGCTAAGACACCTGCTGGAAAAGGCCCCTACTAATACCATAATCCACAAAAATCTAGACCACTGAAATTTCAGGTATGCATCACCATGCTTGCCTTCAATTCCTTTTTTTTTTAATTTTTGGGACAGGATCTCACTATGTAGCTCTGGCTGTCCTGGAACACAGAGTTCCACTTGCCTCTGCCTCCTGAGTACTGGGATTAAAGGCTCGCTCCCCCAACACCCAGCTATCCACATTGTTTTTTTAAGAGAGGGTCTCTGACTGGGGCCTGGAATTTACCAAGTAGGATATGTTGGCTGACCATTTGAGCTTTGGGGTTACTTGTCTCTTCTCCAGTGCGACTGGGATTATAAATTCATACCACCCTTCATAGCTTTTTATGTATTAAAGATTGAACTCAGGCTCTCATGCTTGCGTGACAGCATTTTAAAAATAAAGGTATCTCCCTAAAACTGAACTTGTAAATTTAAAACTTCTCTCACGCACTCCCATTTAATTTATATTATTTTCTAAACATATAGATATGATTAATACTTCAGTCAAAAATTTCCTACACTGTGTACGTTCTATTTTATAAACATAAGTTACTGTAAAACTAAATGCTATGCTTCTCTCAGGCTCAAATATAGTCAATCAGACATCCTCAAGGGTTTCTATTGCCAATATCAAGTGAAACCATGGTCATTACCAGACTTCAACTCATAGTATGTCTAAAAGCAAAGGTGACAGAAAATAGCATCTAAGCCTACAGTATTTTGCATATTTCAAATCACTTTTTGTATTATCATTTGACTGATTTCCTTATATGTAAGACAAAAAATACTGACTCTGTATTATTTCATGGTGCCTTAAGAGGCAAAATAAGGATATATGAGAGATGGGATGTGGTTGTGGCTCACACCTAGCATTCCTAAGGCCCTGAGCTCACTTTTAGCATTACATAAAACAGGTCTGATGGTATACCCCTGTACTCTCAGAAGCAGGGAGGTAAAAACAGGAAGATGACCAGTTTAAAGCTGTTTATAGCTTCTTTGAGGCCACTGAAGTACATAAAACCCTGTCTAAACAATTGTAGCAGCACCAAATCCTTAAAAAGGGCTATTGGATTACTGTCCCATATACAACTGAGACGGTTATACCAGTAATTTGTTTTCATGTATTTCTGAAACAGGACCTTATACATCCTAAACTTTCTTCAATATAAAACTCTGTTGTCCTGGGCTGAGGTTTTAGATGCGTATCACCACACCTAGTTGTAATTTTCTATTGTTTTTTAAAGTTAAGATCTGTAGCCCAGGCTTGCCTAGGATGAACTTGAACCAGGCAATCCTCCTGCCTCAGCCTTCTAAGTGTTGGTATGTTCCACTATTCCCAGATCAGTAAAATCATGTCATTTGTTGTAGTAAAAAAAAAAAAAAAAAAAAAAAATCTAAGCACATGATAGGAATTAAGTGATAAATTAAGTGATTGAGTATGCATACTGGAATTTGATTATGGGACTTTAATAATTAAAAAATAAAATAGTTTTGTGCTTTGAAAGCAAAAGATGTTTATTATGCAAAATGTAGACATGTTAGAATACTGTAAGGGGGGGAAAATGACAGGAACTGGAGCGATGGCGAAGTGGTTAAGAGTACTTGCTGTTCTTGCAGAGGACTGGGTTTGGCTCCCAGTACCTACAAGTTGGCTCACAAATGTCTGTAATTCCAGTCTGGGGAGCCAATTTATTCAGGCTGCTATGAACAGCAAACACACATGTGGTGCATATATACATATGCAGGCGAAAACACTCATAAACATAAAATAAATAACATTTTAAAATGAAAGAAAATAAAGGCCGAAGCACAGATCAATAGCAGAGCACACACTGAAGCATATATGAAGTCCTGGGTTCAATTCCCAGCCCCAAAACAAAAATAAAACAATATCCAGCTCATATTCCTACCATCCAGAAATAACGACATTAATATTTTAGTGTATCTATCCCTAGTGCGTGCTCTATACACACATACAAAATACACACATTTTAATGTGGCCCCAGCTCCACTCCTAGATGTATGAAGTTAATGGTTAACGGGGAAAGAAAAGTTTTCTTTATAGTGAAGCTACTATGAACAAACCTGTACTGCATCCCTGAAAGCAACCTTTGTGAAATTCACGCACCACCCCAAGCCCTAAAGGCCATTAGAAGTAGAAGCTTGTCTAGTGGGGAGGAATGAGATCAGAGTAAGGAGAAAACTGAGGGTGATGAAGTATGATTAAGATGCATTATATACGCATTATGAAAATGTAATGATGAAATATTACATATTATTATAGGCTATTAGCTACAATCCCAATTCTCATCTGCCTTTTAATATCATTTTACCAATATCATTCTCTCACTTTCTGGTGGTACTGATAATTAATCAGGGCCTAACACATGGTAGGCAAGTACTTTCCACTGAGCCATGTATATAGCCTCTCTTTACTTTTTATTTCTGAGGCAGGGTCTCAATTAAGTTACCCATATTGGCCTATGGTGCTCAAGTTGGCTAGACTCTAAAGCAGAGACTAGCCTCCAACTTCCTGTCACCGACCTCATAGTCACTTGAACTACAGGCTTGCACCTTAGTGTGACATCAATATTCTTCAAAATTGTTTTATTGGCTGCATATATAGTAAACATATTTTTTGGGCTGGAGAAATGGCTCAAGAGTACTTGCTCTACCAGAGGACTAAGGTTTAATACCCAGCACCCACATGGTGGCTCACACACATCTGTAAGTCCAGTTCCAGGGGACCGAATACCTTCTTCTACCGTCTGAAGAAGCATGTGGTGTACAGGTACGCATGCAAACAAAACATCTAATAAACATAAAACAAAATAATTTTAAAAATATCTCTGAGGTGGAATCACATTCAAGACGATAAGGCGCACAACAACCACTGCTGGGAATGTGTTTTTGGCAGTATTTATTTCAAACCCTACAAGACTGCAGTTTCCTACAGGAAATTGGGAGTTAAGATAAAAACTGAAGCAAGATGACAAGAGAATGAAAGAAGGCTAACAACCTTTAAGGATATATCATTTCATACTAATTATTCACTTACCAGAATCTTGTCGGCTTTGGCTTCACTAATTCCCTTAATATTTATTAGTTCCTTCTTTGGTGCATAAGCAACAGCCTCCACTGTATGGTAACCAGCTTCTTCTAATTTCTTCACGTCATTGGCATTTATGCCACATTGCTGTAAGAAAACAACAAATAAACTCAGGCCTCCTGTCTGACATGTATATCACACTTCAGAGATATTTGAAGATAACTTAGATCTGTAAAACCCCCGTAAAGTTTCATTACACATAAATTACTAAATAACAAACCATCAACTGGGCAGTGGCGGCACAGGCCTTTAACCCTAGCTCTAGGGAGAGACAGAGGCAGGCAGATCTCTGAGGTCAAGGCCAGCCTGGTATGCAGACTGAGCTCTACAACAGCCAGGATTCACACAAAAACCCTGTCTTGAAAAATATAAGTAAAATTTAAAAAATGAGTAAATCCTAACCTTTTGTACTATGACTCAGAAATGACCTTTGTGACCTTGAACAGCTTTAACCCAGTGTTTTTCAATCATTTCTTCAAAACAATAAATAAATTTTTTAGATGGGAAAATGGTAGATAGGAGCTCATTGGCCTCTGCCCCCAACTCCCTGGAGCTGTTCATAGGTAACAGTTCCTAGAGAAAGGGGGAGCATTTTCTTCAGCAATATAACCACTGATAATTGCCATTATTACTGTAAATACCTCCCCCCACACACATACACCTAAGCTCATGTAAGCAACCCTAACTAAATTCACGGGGCCAACAAACAAGCAAAAACATGGAAGATGGGGAACTGGCTGGGAAGAGAAAGGGGATCAGTAGGAGGAGGACAAGAGAAAGTAACAGGGGTGATTATGACCAAAAATGCATTATATACATGTAGAAAACATAACACATTATTATACACACTTAATGCTAATTATAAAAAAAAAAGTCACCCCAAAAGGGGTATATGGGAAATAGGCATAGCAGCATATATTTCAGCTACACAATGTCTTTCAGGCCAGCTGGGTTCTCAGAACTGCCTGTAACTCCAGTTCCAGGGGGATCCGAAGCTCACTTCTGACCTCTGTGGGCACTAGGCACATACAAAGGTGGTGCACATTCATGAAATCTAAGCACACACACACACACACACACACACACACACACACACACACATATATATCAAAACATTAAAAAAAAAAACACAACACAAAAAACAGGAATGCTGGTATATGCCTATAATCCCAACACTTGGGAGGTGAAACTAGGATTAGGAATCAAGGTTATCCTCAGCTACACAAAAATTCAAGGCCATGCTAGGCTACATGAGACCTTGTCCTAAAATAAACAGATAACTAGGCCAAAGAGTGAAGCTCATTGGTACAATTGCTGTACCAGCTTGCTTTCAACTGCTGTGATAATAGCAACAGAAGTAACTTGAGGAGAAAGCGTTCTTCTCACTAGACAGCAGTCTGTCCTGAAGGGAAGAAGTAAAGACCATGGAGGAACACTGCTTAATGGCTGTGCCTAATGGCGTCCTCCGTTTGCTTTTGTATGCAACCCAGGACAACACCACTAGGGGAGGTACTACCCACAGTGCTGGGCCCTCCACATCAGTCATTAAGAAACTGTCCCTACAGACTTGACTACAGGTGAATCTGATGAAGGCATTTTCTCTGCTGACTCTAGGCTGTGTCATGCTGATTAAAAACCAGCACACTTGCTGTGAATACAGGAAGGCCCCAGGTTCAAAGCCTAGCACTACTAAAAAGCAAAACCAAAAGCATTAAAACACTATGGGGGATGTTCAGCATATAGAGGTAGTTCAGCAGTTAAGAGAATTTGTTGTTCTTGAGGAGGACCCAAGTTTAGTATCCAGAACACGAACTGCAGCTCACAACCACCTGTTAACTCCAGTTCCAGGGGATTCCCACGTCCTCTCTGACCTCCACAACTACCGGGCATTCACATGGTGGATATACACAGATGCAGGCAAAACACTCATAGTCTTAGGGTTATTACTATGATAAACACTATGACCAAAGCGATTTGGGGAGGGAAAGGTTTATTTGGCTTACATTTCCACATCACTGTTGATCACGGAAGAAAATCAGGACAGGAACTCACACAGGGACAAGAACTTGGGGACAGGCGCTGATGCATAGGCCATGGAGGAATACCTATTTCTCTATGACTTGCTCAGCCTGCTTTCCTGTAAGACTCAGGGTCACCAGCTAAAAGGGGTGGCCCCACACACAGTGGTCTGGGCCCTCCCATCAATCACTAGTTAAGAACATGCCCTACAGGTTTGCCTGAAGCCTGACCTAATGGAGGTATTATCTCAGTTAAGGTTCTCTCTTCTCTATGATTATAGCTTGTATCAAGATGACATAAAACTAGCCAGCATACACGTTAAACTTTTGGCAGAGAGGCAGTGGATCTGTATGAGACTAGCCTGCTCTACATAGTAAGTTCCAGGCTAGCCAGGAGCACATAGTGAGAATCTGTCTCAAAGAAAAAAAAAAAGGAGGACTAGACAACCCTGCCCTTTATAGTGAGTTCCAGGACAGTCAGGGCCCTGTCTAAAAAGAAAAAGGAAAAATAAAAAATAAAAGAACAAACAAAAAAACCAACAGATGAATCAAATAATCTAAAGACAATACAACCTGTTAGAGATAATAATCATTTTTGCACATTTAAAATGAAGAGCTGGAAACTAAAATTATTTACCTAGCACCATTTCCTCCAAGAATCTTTCATTTCAATATATTTAAACAAATCTATTAAACTTTGGCTGTATAGAAGTAGCCCCATTGTCTTTAAAAGTCTTATCATTATGGGAGCTGGAGAGATGACTCAGTGGTTAAGAATGCTTGTTGCTTTTGTAGTGAACTGGAATTCAGTTCCCAGACCCCTCTAATTCCTGGTTACAATAGATCTGACATCCTCTTGGGCCTCCTTGGGTATGAGCACCCACCCACATGGGCTTATACAAATACATAGAAATAATCTTTAAAAAAGTTATGGCCGTGAACTTTCCATGAAGGTGGAAGAAGAAAAGCAGTGTCACAGAGTTTGAGAGAGGGTCTCATGCAGCCCAAACCTGTAAAAGGATAACCTGGAACTCCTGATGATTTTTGCTCCATCTCGGAAGCAAGTGTCACCAAGCTCAGCTCATTTAAGTAGTTTCCAGAGTCTTGAAGTTTGGGTAGATTGGAAAATTATACAAATTGACGCAGAAAATCAAGGTGTTCCCTCCCACAAGGCCCTTTGTGTAACAGGCAGAAATATTGTACAAAATTAGTACCTGCTATTGTTTCCCTTTGTGTGTGGTATATGTGCATGTACTCATGTGTGTGTTAGTTTGTATGTACACGTATAGAGGCCAGACGTCTGCCTCAGTCATTTTTAACATTATTTTGGGGGACAGAGTCTCTTATTATACCTGACTCTGATTGCCTAGACTGGCTGGCCAAAAAGCCCCAGTGTCCTATCTCTACCTCCTCCGTGCTAAGAATACAGGCATATACCACTCTGCCTGGCTTTTATGGGTGCTAGGTCTTCATTGTTTGCACAGTGTGAACTTTACCCACAGAGCCGTATTTCCAACCCTCTTGTTATACAGAGCCGTATTTCCAACCCTCTTGTTTGTTCTGCCACTACTGCTTTTTTTTGCAGTTTGTTTAGTTTTTTAGATAGATCCTGGACCTTGCTATTGCAGACCAGGCTGGCCTCCAACAGAATTCTCCAGCCTCAGCCTTCCAACTGCTATAATTACAGCTACGAGTCACCATACCAGCTAATGTTCAGTATTCTTAATGTTAACTCCTAAAATAGAACGGGGTCTTTTGTCTCAACAACCCCATACCTTTCAGCCTGCTTAACAACAGCCAGAGAGTGTCCTACATGCATTGCTGAGTTATATCACTAATTCTCCCATCAGCATTCTGTTTTTTTTTTTTTTTTTTTCCAAGACAGGGTTTCTCCGTGTAGTCATGGCTGTCCTAGACTCACTTTGTAAACCAGACTGGCCTTGAACTCATGAGATCTGCCTGCCACTGCACTGGGATTACAGGTGTGTGCCACCGATCAGCATTTTCATAGTTAGTGTAGTGCAGAAGATTCCATCATGGGATCTTAGTGTCTAAAGTTCAGTTCTGAGGGAGAAAATAAGAGTAGAAAGAGAACTGACAAGAGAGACTTGACCAGACATGTTTAGCAACAATCCTGTGCTGTTCTGTAGAAACGGACAACCTCCTGGAACCCCAATTTAATTTCTGTAAAGGTTCATTTGTTCCATTAGGCAGATAAATGTACTAGAGCATTGTAAGCAAAGACTTAGCAACTGCGAACATACCTCTAACCGTGAAACAGGTTGTGGCCCGAAGCTTTCTTCTTCAACGGAAGTGTCTGCGTTTGCTTCAAGCTGCATCTGCATGGCCATTTCTAAAAGATACAAAGAGGCATCAGTATGAGTGAACACTATAAAAATACTCTGTCTGGGGCAACAAAAATGGCAAGATTAGTTTTCGGACACACCACTGAAGAATTGCAGCTGGCCCCACCTAGCCACTGTTTAAGCGCAACTGCTGCTCTTGAATAGGATCCAGGCTCCGTTCTCAGCACAGTCATGGAACTTCCTGCCTATAACTCCAGTTCTAAGAGATCCAGCACCCTCCTCTGACCACGCAGGCACCGGACATGAATGCCATGCTTACAGAGAAAACAATCGTCCACATAAAATAAAAATAAGCTTAAAGAATAAACAAAACAGATGTGTCTAACCTAGAGCTGTAGGTTGTATGCAGCCAAGGATAGCTTATTCAAAAGAGATTTTTTAAAAAATATTTTTTTACTTTCTTCTTTTGAGATAGAATTTCTCTGTGTATCCGTGGCTGTCCTGACTCACTTTGTAGACCAGGCTAGTCTTGAGCTCACAGAGATCCACCTGCCTCTGCTGAGTGCTGGGATTACAGGTGTGCACCTCCATGCCCAGCTAAGACATACTTTTATAAGACATCAAGTTCCAAGCCTTCCTATAGTACATAGTGAGTAAAATTTCAAAATACAGAATAATTTCATGGTTTTGGAATAAGGGAATTCTTGAGGTAGATACACAAAGCAGCAACAGTCTAATAGGAAAACATGGGCTGGAAACATAGCAGCCTATGGTACAGGCCCTGTCTAGCACACAAAAACGAGGCACTGGGTTGAATCCTCAGCACGGCAAAACAAACAAGAAACTGACTATATTTAGTTGACTTTCAGCACCAAAGATGGAATTCAGATCCCAGAACAGGTTAAATAATAATTAAAATAAACCTGTAGCTCTGACTACATTTGAAGTTATAACTTAGGGCTCTGGTATTGTAAATTAATTGATACAGTGTTTGCCTACCAAGCATGAAGCCCTGGTCTGATGCTATGCACTGCATAAAGCCAGGCATGGTATTCATGTCTGTAATCTCAGCAGTTAGGAGGTTTGTAAGGAGATTAGAAATTCAAGGCCATCCTCTGTTATGTAGCAAGTTTGAGACTAGCCTGGATCACCTAAGATGCTATCTCAAAACAAAAAAAGAAAACAACAACAAAAAAAGAAAAACTTCTATCCATTAAAGACATGAAGAACATGAAAAGTCAACTGGGTGCAGTGGCATACACCTATAATCCCAGCACTCAGCGAGGCAGAGTCAGGTGAATCTTTGTGAATTTGAGGCCAGCCTGGTCTACAGCCATGGCCACAAAAAGAACCCCTGTCTCGAAAAACAAAAACATGGGAAGTCAAATCGTAACAGTAGAGAAAATATCTGCCACATATACAATTAGAGGTGGATAATCAGAATACAAACATATAGAAGTCATTCAAATCAGAAAGAAGAAAAAAAAAGAACAGAAATCACATTTAAGAGGAAGGTATCTCTATAACCCAAAACATGAACAAATGACTATCACAAGTTCAAGGACAGGCTGAACTGTATAGTAATACTATTTCTAAAAGCAGTCCCCACACCCACTCCAAAGTTCATATTACTATATACACATCAATTGTTGGGGTTGGAGAGATGGCTCAGTGGTTGAGCACTGATCTTCCAGAGGACCTGGGTTCAATTCCCAGCATGCGTATGGCAGCTCCCAACTGTCCATAACTGACACCCTCACACAGACGTACATGCAGACAAAATAACATTACATATAAAGTAAATTATTTAAAAAAATAATCAAGTGTTGGCAAGCACGTGAAACAATTAAACATTCAATACTACTAGTACATTTACCTGAAATTTAAAAACAGGCAACGATGCACTGGAGAAATCAGGAGAGTGAGTTCAATGCCAGCCTAGGCCAAACAGCAAAACCCTCAATCAAAACAATAAATAAAAACAACAACAAAAAAATGGTCTGCATGGTGACACTTTCCTGTAGTCCTAGCACCTAGGAAGCAGAGATAGTAGAACCTGGAGTTCCGGACCAGCTTCTGGGTTATAGACAGACCCTGCCTAAACATTTTGTAAAAGTGGGCCAAGTGAGTGAAGAGTATTTGATATCACTCTTTAGCCATCAAGGTGAGGGGGAAATATTAAGACAAGAAGGATAATGGAGGGTTTTTTGTTTTTTTAAAGAGGGGCAACATTTTCAACATTTTTATCTCATGTGCCTTTGTGGTTTTCCTGCCTGTACGTCTGTGTGAGGGTGTCAGCTCCTCTGGAGTTACAGCACATGGGTGCTGGGAATTGAACCCAGGTCCTTCGGAAAAGTAATCAATGCTCTTAACCACCGAGCCACCTCTCTTTAAGGTGGTGATTACACAGATTGATTCATTTTATAATAATTTATGTATACAGCTTGTGGCTTTTTAATACTTCACTTTATTACTAAGTTTTGAAAGTTCCTCTTAGATGGTTTTTGTTGCGTGAGTGTTTTGCCGGCATACATGTGTGTATCACAGACCCGCCTGGCTTCTATGGTCAGAAGGCAGCACTGGATCCCCGGGAACTGGAGTTACGGATGGTAGTAACCCATCCTGTGGCTGTTGGGAACGGAATTTGAGCCATCTATCTGTCCAGGCCCTCTACTTCACTTTTTTTTTCTGAGACATGCTCCTCCATACGTAGCTCAGGTTGGCCTTGAAACTGCCATCCTCCTACCTCGCCCGAGTGCTAGGATTACAGGATAGATGTGGCAAATCTAGCCAGGCTTCCCTTCAGAAATCCGTGTTGCATTTCCCAGTCTTTACTCTGCTTATGCAGTCCTTGAACTCAGGAGGTGAACTCCGACTTCACTTTCCGGAGACACCAGCCAGCACGCTCCGCTTTAACCACGACTCTGCTGGCCCTGGCCCTAACATTTAGCAGCTGTGAGCGCGTCTCTCTGGCTCTCGGCTTCCTGCGTTGGGGCCACAGAAACGAACATGAAAGTCTGCAAACCTAGCATTTGGGAGACTAAGGGCGGGAGTTCGTACCCTGCCCGGGACCCAAAACCAAAGCCTGAAGTAGGGTTCGGTTTTCCTCCACAACGAACTCAGTGGGTTAGCGTCGGCAGGAGAAGCCCGAGCGGCCTCGCACTCACCGGTCCCGCAGCCGCGGGCCGCGCGCCCCGTCCGGCAGCAAACACCACGCTCGCCCCGTCACCCGGACTCGAACCCTCTTCGCAGCTCCTCCGTTAGGCAGTGTAGGAAGAACGGGAGCGAGTTTCGGTCCTCGCAGCGGCGACTCGGGGGTCGCCTCGGCTTTGCCCGGGCACCGACTGCGAACTGTTACCGCCACTTTCAGAAATCCCGCCAAAGCCTCGCGGCCAGGCACGCCCGCGCCCCGCTACGTCATCACGCCTTGCTCCGACCCGCCTCCCGGCTACTTCCGCTTCTGCCGAGAGCCTGGCGGACAAACCGGACGACTGGGAGCCGACGGCTTCCGTAGGTCAGGCTTCCCGCCTTCGATAACTGTCCTGACCAGGCCTTTCCTGATGCCAGGCTGATGACTGCAAGTCTCCAGAGGCGGTGTGGCCGGCCGGGACTACGTCACCCAGAATGCACTGCTGCGGAAGCCGCTCTGTACTTTTCTTTGAGCGGTGGGTGTGGGTTCGGGTCCGAAAGGTCGCCTCTGCCTACGGTTTGGCAGTTGGGCTGTTTCCGGAGCCCGGGCCTCTTCGGGTCTCTGTAGGACGAAGAGGTGAAGGAGCTGGAGTAAAGATAAAGCCTGAGAACGGAGCCAGAGGCTAGCAAATCAGTGTGGGACTCAGCGAGGTGTGAAACAAAGAAAAAAAAAAAAAAGGACTTTTTGTTGGGCGGAGGCGGGGGCCTCGTCGAGACGGGTTAATATAACCCAAATACATTACAGACATTTATAAAACTACCAAAAATTAAAGTTAAATTACTCACTCTAGTTTTTTTTCTCTTTGTATTGTTTATTGGACTCCAGAAAAGAAGGCTCGTAATTGAATAAACGTTTGCGTAGTTTGCCAGGAACTTTGACCGGTAACTTCAGCTTTAAAAAAAAAAAGTGTGCGCGTATATATACACATATCTATGTGTGTTTCTAGACAGGATCTCATACTCCTCAAACTCTTTGTAGCCAAGAATGACCTTAATCCTTAGGTTTTCTGTGCTGAGATTGTAGGAATGCTCCATCGCTACGTTGTGTTGGAGACTGAACGCAGGACTGCATACAGGCTAGATGAGAACTTCAACAATTTACCTGCATGCCCAGCTAGTTAATTTTTTGGAAACAGGTTCTCTGTAGCCTCTGGACTCAGCTTCCCAAGGTCTGGGGTTACAGGAATAAGCCATCATGCTTGATGTCTATTTACTTTTTGAGAGACGCTCTGGATAAATTTCCCACTGTGACCTTGAACTTTGAATCTTCCTGCCTCCACACACAGCTACAGGCATGTAAACAGGCATGTGCCGCCAGGGCTGGTTGTGGGTGCTTTAAAGTTGACAAAAGTTTACTTAATCCTTACAGTAGTGTTGCATCAAAGGGTAGATTTCAGGAGATGGCAACAACAAAAGCATTTGTGTAGGTAATAGTGTTTGAATGTACACTCATTTGCAGAGTGTAGAGGCCCACCAACATTGAGATGTCCAGACATGTCCAGGCCTCACTGCCTAACGTAACTATAGGCATTTTATTGAAGACCTACCTACTTTAGCCTTTAGCTTGACTGTAGCCATTTGCTATTTGTCTTCCCTAGTGCACAATTCAGTACTTTAGAATAACAACACAGATAATAATGTATGTTCTGCTTTAGTTAAAATCACAGCATTCTGCTATATTCCTTTCATGCAAGAATGAAAGGGAACTGGAAAGTCCTTAAATTCCCCTGCCCAGTATCCCAGCCAATCAGCTTAAAGGATAGCTACTTTGTCTGGCTACCTAGGCACAATGTACCTGGAATAGAATTGATTCTTTCTGTGTTTTGTTTTTTCCCTTTAAAAGCACACTCTGAGAACGACTCACAAAGTCACAGTTTGGCTCCCAAGTTCATTCTATGTCCCTGATTATAAGTCTTTGGGTGTGTGTTCAATAAATCATTGTAATGATGGAATTTTGGTTTCTTTAAAAAAAAAAAGTTAAATTATGTAAATATGTTCTTGTTTTAATCCCAAAGTGTTTGTCCACAGCTGATAGTTGACTCCTGCAGGACATGGTCTTTGCTAGTTGGTCTTTGCACCATGGAGAGTGTCGTGGTCTAGGACTTCCGAGGATATAAATACAAGGGCCCAGAAAGGGAAAGTGGGGCAGTTTGGAGAGACCAGAGATGGACAGTGTGGTGGCTTGGAGGAAACTGCTTGCTGCATTTGATGAAGATTGGTATAGCCCCAAAAGAACCCATTGACCCTAAACAACTGGGAGAAGTAAAGGAGTCTGTGCCCCTATCCCCAATAACCTTCTCTCTCTTACCCAGGGTTAAAGGGTTGGTAGAAGAGAGGTAGAGGCTTAAATACCTCAAAGTTAAAAACAAGTGCAACAATCATTATCTTACCGAGATTGGAGTCTTGAGTGGTTTGAGTGTCGATAGACTGTAACAGAGAGAAGAGCAGAAGACAACTTGAAAGTCTGTTTTCTCCTTCCACCATGTGTGTTCAAGATTAAACTCATGTTATCAGGATTGGTGGCAGGTGCCATCTCCTCAATGAAACTCTTTAAAATACTTCAGGTGAGAGAAAGTTTGTCCTGAGCTCCAATTGTAGTTGCCAGCTGGCTTACTTTCTTCGGGCTTGACTCTCAGTATTCTCCCTCCAGTGTGCACATTGTGGTGCAACTGTGCAGGACAGGTTAAAACGGTATCAAAGTTGGTTCCCTCCTTTTATCATGTGGGTCCCAGAGACTGAACTCAGGTCAACAGGCTTGGGGGCAAGCACCTTGACCTGCTCAGCCATCTTGCTGGCTTGAATAGCTGGCCAGTTTGTTATTGGTGTTATGAAAGTCAGAGTCTAGACGTGGCTTTTCAGGTCTAGGCTTGGCTATGACCTCCGTGGGCCAATTAAAGATGTAACTGTGAAAAGCAGAAAAGGGAGATTTATTTAATGTGATCACATAAGAAACACGAACAAAGACATCCAGTGAGCTCCCAAATCCAACTTTGGGGTGCTGACATAAAGTTTTTATTTAATTAGAAGGCAAAAGAGATGCATAACTAAGAAGCCTTGATCAGGGTGTGGTCCCACCCATCACTGAGTCATGCTTGTCTAGAATCCAGTATTCTTCCTGGTAAGGTGGTCTGACAAGCTGTCAAAATTGAGTAAAAACTCCTTACATCCCACCCCAAAACCCAACCAGCCTCTCTAGTTGGCCTTTCCTTTTACCAGCATGAGACTCTTAGGGAAATTTCAATTTTGATGGGCTCATTGACTCAATAGTCTGATACCCAATAGAAGGGGCACAGATCACTTCATTTCTGTCAATACAGTTATAACATGGAAAAATAATTTTGGGATCTAGCTTATATTTTATGGTTAAAAAAATTCCAAATGTAACAAAGATATAAAACATTAAAAAATCAATGCTCTAAGAGAAAATATAGATCTTAAAGCACAGAATATCTAAATAGATAACAAAAGTTGGATGAAATATTGAATGGGATGTGCTTGCTTCTGCTTGCTGTCCCAATACTGATTAGGAAGAGCTTGAATTTGAGGGTAACCTCAGCTACATAGCAACTGAGGTAGTATGAAAGAAATATTAGCAAGGCCCAATACAGCATGGAAAGATTCCATTGCTTCTAGCCAGTTTCCTTACAAGGGGGATGCCAGGTTCAAAGAAATTGATGGGAGGCAGACCTTCATTGAGCTCTTGGTAAATCACAATCATTTTCTATCAGTTGTGCTAAGGCAGCAGTGGCACCCTCTCCAGGACTGACACTGCTAGGTCTCCCCTGGGGTTGGGGAGAGTGGCCATGTTTGTGCTCGTTTGTCTATCTGCTGGGTTCTAGCCAGCTACTCAGGCCAGGCTTGCAGCTACTGTATCTTCACATGCTACATCTGGTCACTGTAACGGCTGGAGAGACAATTAACTCCTAGGGGAGAAATGTGCACTCCATATTATTTAGAGCAATCTTTATACCTGTATCACTAAACTGCCATTTCCATCCTTGGATGCCTATTGTCCCTGATGCTCCTTGGGCAGCCAAGAATCAACTACAACTGGCCCCATCATCTACCAAAGCCCAAGTATATGTAAGTAGGGGGCAAATAAATCTGCAGTCCAATGAGGACCACGGATAGTGACCAGATGTCATAACTTCTGCCAGCAGAGAAGCAACTGCTGATGTTCCCATTTCACAAGATCTCCATCCTCCTCAGGAACTAGGACAGTGGGAATTATAATTTATCCCTGTTACCCTTCCTTTTAGTAAATTGCCATTCCAGCTCTCAAACTTCCAAAAGATGCTCAGAAGCACAGTATTGGTTTTCTTTCTTTCTTTTTTTTTAAGGCAGGGTCTCATTATGTAGCCCTGGCTGGTCTATAACTTGGTATGTAAACGAGGCTGACCTAAAACTCAGAGTTCCTCCTGTTTCTGCCTCCTGAATGCTGGAATTAGTATGTACCACTATGCCCAGCAAAAATATATTTTAAGAGGAAAATTTTATATCACTAGTTTTAAAACACTAGTTTTCTTGTGGTACTGGGGATAGAGCCCAGAGCCTTGTACATGTTAGGCACTACCACTGAGCTGCATCCCAAAACTGTAGTATTTGATTTTTTTTTTTTAGTTAGGCTCTCACTATACAGCCTCAAATGCCTGGAACGCACTGTGTATACCAGGCTGGCCTCGCATTCAGTGGCCTCAAAAGCAGTGGTTCTCAATCTTCCTAATGCTGTGACCCTTTAATACAGTCCCTCATAGTGTGATGACTCCCAACCATAAAGCTATTTCATTGCTACTTCATAATTATAATTTTGTTACTGCTATTAATTGTAAATACCTGATATGCAGAATATCTGATATGTGACCCTGATAAACGATCCTGTGAAAGAGTCATCTGACACCCCCAAAGGGTTTGAGACCCTCTGGGTCTAGAGTGTTGGGATTAAAGATGTGCATCATTATGCTTGGCCTTTCAATTTTTTCACAGGAATGTTCGGTCAACAGAAAGCTTGCCACATTTTTCTCTAATTTGGTTGGCAACATCCATGTAT
Source organism: Meriones unguiculatus (assembly GCF_030254825.1). Lineage (NCBI taxonomy): Eukaryota > Metazoa > Chordata > Mammalia > Rodentia > Muridae > Meriones > Meriones unguiculatus. The sequence continues at coordinate 22,627,170 of NC_083365.1, forward strand.
TGCTCACATATCACATAGCAATATCACATATCACATCTGTCTATGTCCCAGAAGAACTTGACATGGCAGATGAATACAATAAAAACTACGACCACTGTGGTTACAGGTTTAAGGGTATTGTTTTTGTTTTTAGTCTCATGTAGCCCAACTCACTATATTGCCAAAAAAGAACCTGAACTTTTGATAGTCTCACCTCTACTTCATGAGTTCTGGGATTACAGGTGTCTACCACCACAATTTAGGCAAATGCTTGGAATCAAACCCAGGGTTTTGTGCATGCTAGATGAGCACTCTCCAACTAAACTAAATCCCTAGCCTCTATTTTTGAGATAGGCTCTCAAGTAGCCCAGGCTGGCCTCCAACTTGGTAGGTAATGGATATTGATCTTGAACTCCTAACCACCTCTCCACATTTCAAGTACTGGGATTATAGGCAGGAAGCATTCAGAATGCAGAGGCAGGTGTTTCTCTGAGTTTGAGGCCAGCTTGGTCTACATATAAAGTTTCAGGAAGCAAGGAATACAAAGTAAAAACCTATCTCAAAACCACCTAACAAACAAAGAGCAAATCAGCATAAGCTAGAAATTTGACTCAGTGGGTTATAAAGTTACCCGCAGAACCCACATTAATACTAAACAGAGGTTGTAAGCATTCCTAGAAGTAGATGAGAGGCAGAGACACCACTCCTAGAACCTCTCAGGTCATACTCAGCAGAAAAAAAACAAAACAAACAAACAAACAAACAAAAAGAAACTCTCTGTCATAAAAAAGGTAGAAGGCAAGGACCACCAACACCTGAGGTTGCTTTTTGATATCCATATGTATGCCATGGTGCATACATGGCACTTGTGTGCATCTCTCTCAATCACACACACACACAAATGAACAAAACATACAAAACAAAATGAACAAAACAGATTTAATGAAAACGAAGATTCATGAAAAAAGCTGGGTGTAGTGGTACACACCTTTAATCTCAGCACTCCTGGAGGCAGAAATAGAAAATATCTGTGTGTTCTGGGCTAGCCAAAGTGACACAGTGAAATCCTGTCTCTAAAGAAAAATGGGAATGGGGAGGGAAGGGGGGAGGAGAGGGGTTTGCTGGAGAGAAGGCTCAGTGGGTAAGTGTGGAGAGCTGAGACTCAGACGCCATCTACTGGCGCTGACATCCGCCCTCAAAACTGTAAAGAACCTCCAGAGCACATGTGCGGGTTGCGTAAGCACGCCAAGCCACTGCCCAGGGGTAAAGAGTGAGCAGCCAATCAGGGTATGACACGTCACTTAGGTGCGACCAGGGCTTATATAAAAAGCACCACTTCGGGGGCCCTCACGCTCTCCTCCGTCTCTCCCCGCCCAGGGGCTGCCCGCCCCGGCCCCGGCCCGCAGGACGCCGCGGCATCCGTCGGCCGATGCGAGCGCCGCCCGCGCCTGCGAGGTGGCCGGGCCCGTGCCGTGGCCGCGCTGCCGCCCCGAGCATCGTGGGGCCGGGCCCTCGGCTCTCTCCTGTCATCGCTTGACTGTAATAAAAAGCCTGTTGCAGGATCCTTGTGTCCGCGTGCGTTCTTGTTGGCGAGACGATCACGCGGCTTTCAACAGATAAGCCTGCTCTTACAGAGGTTCTGTTACTCTTAATTTCGATTTCACTCTTGATTTCAGAGACCAAACTTAAGTCATCAGACTTGGGAGCGAATGCCAGAACATTAGAAAAGATTACTGGAGTTAGTTTGATGCTAAACAGAGAAATTCAGAGGCTGAGAAAAAAGTCAGATTGAGTAAGTTAGCTTGGAGAAGACTCTGAGCCAGAACAGTTGAGTTGAACCATAGAAAGGGCAAGAAAGGGTGAGTTTATTAAGCATTAAATCTTAGAGACTGAAAAATGTCCTAGGTGTAGGTTAGATTGTATGGAAGCTAGCAGTTGACCCTTTCTAGTTCTTTCTGAACTCTGACTGGGTTCAACTCAGCTGTCTGGCTCAAATTCTTCTCCAAGCTGACTGATCCAAATTGGCTTCTGTTGGCTTCTCACTGCATTGCTCTACATGGAAAAATTGCCTCTGAACTCCAGGAACTGAACTGCACAAAAACCACTCAGCTGAACTGTACTCCTGAACTCTGCTGTACTGTCTCCACAAACTCTCCTGCTCTCTCGCTGCTCTTATATAGCCTTTCTTTCCTATCTGTTCTCAGAAGAGTTGGGCATATCCTATCTCTGACTCATTCTGTCAAATCATTCTCTTATATGTTACATTGTCTGCCCCTCAATTAGATGTCACTTTCAAACATAGCTGTGTCCTTTTACAAACTACCCTTACCTTCATTGTTAGGAATTAAAGGTGTGCACCAAGGGTGTATCTGTATTCCAGTCAGATCATACTGTGACACAGGGCATGTCTCCGCATCCTGGACAGATTGTAAAGACGTAGAGGGTCTCTGAATATGATCCCTTGCCAGAGCAGTCATATTAAAATTCCTCTGCACAGAGATCCACACCTGCCTCTGCCTTCTGAGTGCTAGGGTTAACGGCATGCACCACTACACCAGAAAAAAAATACCTTTAAAAAAAAAGATGTATTTCGATCTCACGTGTACAAGTATTTTGCCTGTGAGCCTTGTGCATACCCACTGCTCATGGAAGCTAGAGGAGGGCATTGGATGTCCTAGAACTAGTTACAGGCAGCTGTGAGCCACCGTGTGGGTATAGGGAACTAACTCCAAGAGCAGCAAGTATTCTTTCATTTTTTTCTCTCTAGGACAGAATTTCTCTATGAAGTCCTGGCTGTCCTAGAACTTACACTGTATACCAGGTTGTCCTTGAACTTAAAAGAGATTCACCTGCCTTTGCCTCCCCAGTGCTGAGATTAAAGGCACCAGGCACACACACAGCAAGTGCTCCTAACTGCTGAGCCGCCTCTGCAGCCCAATACAAAACATTCTTAATAGAGATAACTAATTATAAAGGATTTCAAGAAATCATTGCACTTTAATAGTGAAAAAATACTTTAAAATTCATAAGAGAAACTTAGAAAATATAAAAAATTGCCAAAACTCTAAACATAGGAAAAAACAACACCTATATAAACATAATTACATCCTTCAAAGCCAAGAAAGCAGACATCATCATTATAAGACAAATCATTCTGGGAACTCTTTTTCAAGCTTAAATATATATGTATTAAAATCTAATTTTTAGACAGCTAGGAAAAATAATTCCAGTCAGAAGGATAAATTAAATTTCATGGGAAACATCATACTGCTGACTTTACAAGATTTTTAGGACTACCTAAGGCCTTAATGTTTAAGTCAAAAGAATTTTGTGTTGACATTTGAAAGCTAAAAAAGTATGATCTCTTGATATACAGATCAAAAGTAAAAACTAGCAAAAAAGTAAGACAGCAACACTTATGGCACTAAAAGGACTTTACTCTGATATTTAAAATAAATTATAAGATACAAACATAGTTTAAATTAAATGTAAAAGAAACAAAGTGACTTTGATTAGAATTTGACTAGCACTGGAGAAAAGTCCTTTTATATCTGTCTATCTCAGAGGTAATATTGTTCATTTATTAAACAATTTATACATTGCTTTTGTATATGAGAAAAGTGTGATTTCAGAAAGCAATAGTTTTTTAATGATTGGGAGAAACTAGTACTGCAAGGTGATTATTGTCACTATTTAATTAAAAAAGTGATTGACATTGCTATATATATATCACAAATACAAAAACATTGAAATATTTACATTAAAACAAAAATGAATTTTTTCTAGAAAGAGCATACTTAAGAAAACACTAATAAACACTGTAAAGAAAATAACAAGACTCTCAAGAAAAGATGGCAACCATTCCAATAGCTCAGTGTTCGTGCTTTCTCTTAACAGCATTTCTGAAATGGAGAAGGATGAGTAGTCTATGGTTAGATACATTAGATACATTCTTTTGTTTTTAAGGAGACAAATCTCACTGCTATGTTGACAATGCTGGTCATGAAGTCACAAGATAAAGTGAGCTTCCTGCTTCAGTCTTCTGAGTAGCTGGAGCCATTGGTCTGTACCAGCACAATCTGACGGACATATTCCTACTCAATACATGCTAGGCAAACACCATAAATACACAGCTCTAAACAGGAGGAAATGATTAATCTTTGTGTTAGTAGTCCTACCTCCTCTTAAAAGTCACTCCTTAGAGATTACATTAAGACAAAGATCACTTGTTTTTTGTTGTTGCTGTTGTTTTGGTGGTACTGCACCCAGGTCTTCATGCATACAAGGTAAGTGCTCTATCACTGAGATACATTAGGGGAAATTTCTTGCAAGTCCAATTACTTGCCCTTGGGTATAAGGGTAAACAAGTTGATAGCATCCTATTTGAGACTTGATCATTTTTTTTCCTAGGTATTTAAAAACTAATGATACAAATTAGGTATGATGTCATCAGGAGGAATTTTGCTAGTTTTGTATGTTAAGACAAAGGATAAACAGTAATAGTGACTCTGATGTATCATTTAAGTACTTTTCCTGTTTGTTTTTCGACCAGGCCCACAGATAGCCCAGGCTAGCATGGACCTTGTGATCTGTCTCACCCAAGTCCTGAGGTTACAAGAGTTTGCCTCTATGCCTGGGAAAGCACATTTTTTCCTTAGTTGAGATACTTGTGATCTCTGGGTCTTATGGCCAAAGTTTCAGTCTCAGTCCTTAAGTAGATCTCGGTAAATTTGCTTGACTATATTCTTTAGGTAGTTGTCCTCTAAGGGCACTTTCGCGATAACAGCAGCAATTTCATCATGGCTAGAAAAGACAAAAGGGTATTAATTACTTTTCCTGAAAAATTTCCTGTCTCCAATTTAAGGCGTCTCATGTCCTTGGATACTATCTCTCAAGTTCCTAGAAAGCAAAAATGGCTATTTCTGGAAATAGGCAGAAAGTTAGTTGAAACTGTATTCTAAAATAAGGCTGAATAACCAATTCTATATATAACTGCAAAGTTTCTTGACCAGATTGCTTTCTTTGTTGTTTGTGTACAGTGCTAGAGATTGAACATGGGCCCTGGTACATGCTAGGCAAGCACTCTATAACTTGGTTGTGTCTCCAAACTCCCTAACTACCTGCAAACTCCCAATAAAAAAAGATTTATTTTACTTTGAACTATGTGTATCCGTTGTACAGGAATGAGCACAAGTGAGAACAGGTCCTGAAGCAGGCCGGAAAAGGGCATTGAGACCCCTGGAATTAGAATTGTAGGTGGCTGTAGGCTGCCCTATATGGTGGGTGCTGGGAACTAAACTTAGGACGTCTGAGGAATGGCAAGAATCCTTAATTACTGAGCCATCTCTCCAGGCCCTGCCCCATTACCCCCGCCATATTTTTCGTTTTTGTGCTTGCGTGCACATGTATGTTCCTGTGTGTGTGTGGGTGGATGTAGACCAAAGGTAGACAAAGAGTGTTTTCCTTAGTTGCTCAACTAATTTTTTAGACAGGGCTTTCACTGATTGACTAGACTGGCTAGCTAGTGGCTCTAGGGTTCCAGCTCTCTCTCTCTCTCTTTTTATTTTTTGGTTTTCGAGACAGTTACTCGGTGTAGGTTTGGCTTACCTAACCTCACTCTGTAGACCAAGCTAGCCTTGAGCTTACTGAGATCCACCTTCATTCGCCTCCCTAGTGCCAGGGTTAAAGTCGTGTGCGATCACTGCCCAGCTTCCAACTACTTCACTATTTCTACCCTTCCAAGAACTGGGGTTCCGGATGTGTACTGCCGTACCCTGCTTTTACCTATGTGCTAGGGATGTGATCATAGGCACTCATGCTTGTGTGGCAGGCTCTTTACCAACTGAGCCATCTGCTCTCCACATTAATTTCTTTAGCTACAAACCCCTAAACTATTGTTTGCTGATATGTGTTGTAAAAAAAGTTATCAAGTAGATCATGGTCAAATGGAGATGAGCTTGAACTTCTGATCCCGCTAAGCCTTTCTCTACAGGTGGGTGGGATTAAAGGTGTGCAGCACCACAATGTTCAATTTCAAATTTATGTGGTGATGAGAATGCAGCCCAGGCCCATGTGCATGGTACGAACTGAGCTATCTCCAGGTCCAAAAGTTTTTCTTCTTTCTTGTTTTAGGGAGAAGTGTTAGAGGCTGGTCTAATGCTAATTACTGGCACTTAAGATCTGGTTATACTTATCTTTGTTTTGTAAACCTGCCTAAGACATATCTGACTGATTGATTAACAGCCTATACCTGGGCAGGGCAGAGTGGGGTAGGCGTGGCTAAGGTTCCCATGCTTTGGGAAATCCCATGAAGAATCATGGGAAGAACAGACAGACGGGAAAAGAGGAAAGAGGAGGACACCAGGATGGGTTAGCCTGGAGAAAACATCATGTGGGCCAAGGAAGGACTCCAGTAAAGGCGTGAAAAGGCCCAGATGAAGAATAAAAGCAAGTATTTATAAGATTGTGGATGGAATATAGGACGGTTAAGGCAGATGGCACTGGATGGGGTCTGGGAGATGGATGGTGAGGTTGTTCAGACAGCATAGGAAGGAATATCTGCCCAGCCCAAGGTAAATGAGGCAGTTATCAAATCTAATAGGTGTCTGTCTCGTTATTTATGAAAGCAGGTTAAATATTACTGCCATGATAATCTTAGGGCAAATAATAAACATTATATAGCCCAACACCCATTTTATTTTTAGTTTACAACAATAAAGAAGTATTGAAAAACTGAAACCGCCACAAAAGACTAGACTCCAGCATTCACTGGAGACAATAACAAGACCACTGACTTTGAAAGAACAAATACTGGAAGAGGAAGTCAGAAAGAAGTGACAATTATCTCTCAAGGGCTTTTGGAATGAAGTAAGAAGAGTACAAAAGTAACTGGAACTCTCGTTGAGCTGGATGTTTACATACCCAGTATTCCCAAGGTGATTTTGAATAGTGAATGGTAGTGGGACCATGGGATAATAGGCTGAGAGAGACAAAGTTATCTCAAACTTTGCAAATGCTGCAGAACTGGAGAATAAAAGCCTCAATCTGTAAAAGACAAAATCCATAATTAAAAATATAAAACCAAAATAGATTAAAACACAAACATTTTCTTTTGTACTTGCATTAAGAAACTTAGATAGCTATTATTTCTTATCCTTTTCAAATAGAAAAGAAGGTATTCCATCTGGAGCAAGATAGCACAATAGTTACCTGAGAGAGAGAGAGAGATTGTACAAGTATACGCATGCACAGGCATATGAAGACCTCCCCTACTAACACAGACCCCAGATTTCTGGTGTTTAAGCCACTCAACTTTATTATAACAGCTCCAGGAAACTGAATATACTCACTCGGTATTATTCACATTTATATCCATTAGACTATAATTTGGGCCCCATCTCTTTAAAAATTCAATCTCCTCTCCAAGAAGCCTGCAATGGCTCACTACCAGTGAGAGTTCTTGAAGCATCTAGGAAAAAAAAAAAATGAAAAAGACTTTGAGTGTGTGTGCATGAAAATATCATACCAAAACACCTTATTTTGGGGTTTAGGGAGGTAGCTCTGTTGGGAGTTCAAGCGATATAGCTGGAGAGTAGTTAAAGGGACTGGCTGTGTCTTCAAAGGAACTGGCTTTGAACCCACATGACAGCCAGCAATCATCTTTAACTCCAGTTTGAGGGGAATCTGATGCCCTCTTTGGTCTCCTCAAGCAATCCACACATGTGGATCACATGTATCAGGCAAAACATCTATACACATTAAATAAAAAATAAATCTTAAAAAAAAAAAAAAGAAGAGCCTGGACCTGGCACGCACAAATGAGTGGGTCTGATCCCCAGCACTGCATAAATGAGGCATGGTAGTGCAAGTCCATAATCCCAGCACTTGGGCAGTAAAGGCAGATGAAAAGTTTATGGTTTTCCATGCCTATATAGGTCAGACTAGGCTACTGAGATCCTGTCTCAAAACAAAACCAAGTAACAGCAGCAGCAGCAGCAGCAGCAGCAACAACAACAGCACCACATTATTTTGAATATGAACTAAAAAAAGTTAACTAAAAAAGAAAACCGGTGGATGGTGGTGCACGCCTTTAATCCTAGCACTCAGGAGGTAGAGGCAGGCAGATCTCTGAGTTCAAGGCCAGCCAAAGCTACACACACTCATACACACACACCAAAATACAAACAAACAACAACAAAAAAAACACCTTTTTGATTCTTAATGGCAATCATAATCCCACAAAATGTCGAATGACTGAATATGTTTATAGTTTATAATTTTAGAGTTCTATTATATTTGCAGAATTTCAGCTCTGCGATTTGGGACAAATAGTTCGAGATTTCCTTTACATGTTTCAACAAGACTTTACCTGGGGTACTTGATGTTGTGTTGTACATTTCTTCTTCCAGAACTCCTGTTCCTCAATGTACTGAAAAATAAGCTTATGAACTAAAAGGGAGGAAGGAGGAGCTTTATCTTCTGAAGGAAAAAAAATTAAAATAAGCATATTATTTATACGTATATTTTAATAAGATGAATATTATATTACATAAACTAGAAACATTTTTCAAACTAGATGCATAAGCATTTACTTTTTTATTTTAAAACATGACTTTATCATATGTGGTTACACAGACATTCTATAATGCTTCAAGCCTAAACATATATAACAGTATTTGGTGAAAGCATAAATTTAAATGGAACATATTTCTGAGTAGAAATCTAGGCTTTCTTCACTACCTAAGTAATTGTAAGCACAACACTTAATTTTTCCTAACTGGTGAAACAGAAAATACCGCCTCATAGCACTGATATAATTAATACATGTACGTGGCATAGTAAGTAAACATAGTGCTAATTTCAAATATAGAAATAACTATTATTAATCACTGCTCATTTGCTACTAGTAATAATAATCATTTAAAAAATCTACTCAATATTTAGAATACGATCCAAGCAGTTTTATGTCTAAAGCATATTTTAAGGCCAAAGTATTAGACCTGTAAATCAACAGCAAAATGCAGAGGTTTAAGTGTTTTGAACTTACCATCTAACAGAGACTGAAAATTGAGCTCATTAATCTTCCTGTAATCCTTGTCCAAGAAAGGAAGACCAACTAAGGAGGAGAAGAAGAAAAAAATTTTTCTTTCTCTTCTCTTTCATTTCCTTTTCCCTTTTCTCCATCTCAGCAGGTTTTAACATAGCCTATGCGGGCCTCAAAATTGTATGTAGCTGAGGCTAGCCCTTGTCCTCACTTCATCTCCTGAATTATAGGCACAAATTATCATACCTGTGTTATGCAGTGCTGGAGACTGAACCTGGGGCTTTCATGAATGCTAGGTAAGCATGCTAGCAACCGAGCTATGTCCGCAGTCATAAATATATATATTTTTCTACTTTAGATTTCTATTCTTCTGGGGTAGCAGGATTGTTTTCAAGGCTTATTTTTGAGTAATATTATTCTCAGTATATGGTAAGGCTTCCCTGATATTGTTCAATAACACTGACTTACTAGGCCTTTGAAAGAAATTGAAGTATAGACTATAGCTTCTTTTGTTGTTGTTTGTTTTTGGAGACAGGATTTCTCTGTGTAACAGAGCTGGTGGCTGTCCTGGAACTCACTCTGTAGACCAGTTTGGCCTCAAACTCACAGCCTGCTGCTGCCTCCCAAGTACCGGGATTAAAGGCGTGTGCTACCAAGCCTGGCTCAGTTTTTTCCTTTTTAAAAGAAATTATAGACTAGGGTGCACCTTCTATTTTTGTTTGAGACAAGTTCTCTCTACATACCTCTGGCTGTCCTAAAACACATAGAGCAGGCTGGCCGTTAACTCAGAGATCACCTCCCTTTTCCTCTGCATCTTGAGTGCTAGGATTAAAGAAATGTACTTTAATCCTCAAGTTTTGGGTACATAAAACCAATTTATGAGCCAGGTTTGGTGGCACATGCCTTTAATCCCAGCACTCTGAAGGCAGTCAGGCAAATCTCTGAGTCTGAGCATAGCCTGGTCTATAGAGGGAGTTTTAGCACAACCACAATGACACAGAGAGCTTGTCTTGATAAACCAGAAAAGAACCCAACTCCCACCCGCACCCCCAAAATTTGGTGGGGGAAATAAAACATTCACAACAGGGAGGAAAAAAAGCCAACACTGGGTCCTGGGAAACATCAGAACCCAGAGAATATATTTTTATAACTGAAAAATACATCAAGAGCTCCTCCCTTGACGATGCAAAGATAATTTTTCTCAAGAATCAAATAAACAACAGGCAGGATGGCATACTCCTTTAATCCCATCATTCAGGAGGCAGAGGTGGGCATGTCTCTAAGAGTTTGGGGACGGCTTAGTATATATTTCAAGACTTTGTCTTAAACAAATAAAACCATATAAGGACAGTGGCTCCAACTTCTCCATATTTACTATTTCTAAACAAATGCAGTAGAAATGATTAATGCATTGGTATAATGAATTTTAGATAGCCAGTACAGCTATTTATTACAGATTCTAGTCATTACAGATTCTGTGTTTAGGACAGATGCTAATTCCTCTACACTTTAAGTTATTTCCTGCTTCTCAAATTCTGATTGTTTTCTTCTTGTTGAGTGCTTTAAGTATTGGCTATATATTAGGTACTACAGATGGCATGAGAGAAATATATGCAAGGGTTAGAGAGATGCCTCAGTTTGGTTACCAGCACCCATTAAAGGCTCATAATCTCTTGAGATTCCAACTTCAAGGGATCCATTGGCTTCTGGACCCTGTGGATGCCCAAACACACATATACACACACACATGCTGAAAAACATATACATGAAGAGTAAAACTTAAAACAAACAAACAAAAAAATAAACATGATCATGCCATAGAGTCTAGCTACTCTGAATGGGTTATCTATATAGAGAACTTTTAAGAGGATTGTGTTTTGTTTTGTTTTGTTTTTTTCTCCTCCCCACAATGCTCCAGACAGAACCCAAGGCCTTGAGTACACTAGGCAAAGTGCTTTACCACTGAGCTACATCCCTAGGCCAGGACTTAACTTATGAAGTACAAAAATAGAATTAATCAAGAATAACAGCCGGGCTAGAGAGATGGTTCAGAGGTTAAGTGCCCTGGCTGCTCTTCCAAAGGTCCTGAGTTCAATTCCCAGCAACCACAGTTTACAACCATCTGTAATGAGATCTGGTGCCTTCTTCTGGCATGCAGGTGTATAAGCAGAAGACAGAGTACTGTATACATAATAAATAAATCTTAAGAAAAAAAAAAAAGAATAACAGCCATTCAAGTAAATTCTCTAACACACGCACACACACACGTAGGAAAGAAAAAAAACCTTACTTGGATAGAGAGAATTTTATTATCTAAACGGACTCAATGCCAGCTGTACTTTTATTGTTTGTTAATACCTTCTGAGATAGGGTCTTACCATGTAGCCATGATCCTGCCCAGCCATGGCCCCATTCTCAGTTCTACCATATTCTTTGTTCATTAACATAAAATGGTTTCATGCAAGGGTAGCAATAAAGCATAAACACAGCATGCAGGAGCTCCTGTGTTCAATCTCTAGCAAACTTCTCCAAACTATTATCACTAAAGTAACTTACCCTTCTAAGATTCTCAGCAATGTTGTCATTTTGTCAGAGTTATTATTGTAATAAAATGTGGGTTCCTATCTTTAGAAAATGGGGTCATTCATTTCTCTGCAGAGCATTATTTTAGCTTTGCTGCTTACCTACTGGCTCTCCAAAGGTGATGATGAGTTCTACTGAGTCATAAACAAAGGTAAATACAGCTTGATCATCACTCCACTCAATGATATCCCACTCAGACAAACTAGAAAAGGAAAAACAAGAAAAGTAAGTCTTTCTTCTTTTCTAATGCTAGGGATCAATGCAAGAAATTACTAGCCCAAATGAACAGTTTCTGATACCATTCAGATAGTACCAATAACAGCTACTATTTTTGCAGCCCATTGGATTGGAAAATAATATTTTGATTTAAATAATTTGAATGGCCAGATTGGGGAGGGTATACATTTTCAATCCTAGCCCTTGGGGGGCTGAAGCAGACAGATCACCTTAAGTTTTAGGTTAGCCTGTGTTACACAGTGAGATGTTGTCTTTTTGTTTCTTTGCTGTTTTTTTTTTTTTGAGACAGGGTTTCTCTGTGTAGTCCTGGACTTACTTTCTAGACCAGGCTGGGGATCAAGGATCATCCATCACCACACTGGATGAAATGTTGTGTTAACATACACAACAAGTACTTTGACAACATATAATAAAATAAAAACAATATAAAGAATATTGGTTTGATCCTTGTGCAAGGATAATACAAAAATTTGTAAAAATTTTCATACATACATGTATATATGGAGACTGATCACTAATAGAAAGTTTATCACCAATAAAAACCTTCTGAGGAAAAATAACACAAAACCTTGAAAAATATGACTGCATCATCTTGTGGGTTTTGTTTGTTTTGGTTTTTTGTTTTAGTTTTGTGTCTGTGTGTCAAGTTCTTGCTGTATACCCCTGGTTGGCCTAGAACTTACCATGCAGATGAAGCTGATAAAGAGCTTACAGCAATTCTTGGGCCTCTAGTTCCCAAATACTGGATTGTTCAGACATGATTCAATCTTATATATTTGAAAGAAATCAGAACTCAATCTTGAGTCATATATTGGAAGCGAGGGGGCCCTTTTTGATAAAAAAGTACTAAAGATATGCCTTTAAATGTTCATCTTGCCAGGCGCGTTGGCACATGCCTATGATCTTAGCACTCTGGGAGGCAGAGGCTAAGGCAGGTGGACCTCTGTTATTTTGGGGCCAGCCTAGTCTAAACTGTGAGTCCAGGACAGCCAAGCCCTGTCTCAAAAAAAAAAAAAAAAAAAAAAAACAAAACCCAAAATCTTATCTTATGTGTACATGTATGTGCCTGATTATATGTGTGTGCACTACATGATGTAGGAGCCTGCTGAGGTTCCTACACTGGATCCCCTAGAACTAAACTTATAGGTGGTTGTGAGCTGCCATGTGGATGCTGGGAAACAAAGTGGGTTATTTGCAAGAACAAACGCTTAACAACTTAACTAGCTCTCCAGCCTCAGAAATACTTAAAGGTATTTTAAACTTAACACATGGCCCTAAATGTTTCTACCTTAGTTTCGAAGGACACTGACTTTTTTTCAAAAGTCTGCACAATAATATAGGTTACTAGTTCTCAACCTTTTGAGGGTCAAATGTCCCTTTCACAGGAACTGCTTAAGACCACTGTAAAACATAGATATTTACATTATAATTCAAACAGTTGCAAAATTAGAGTTATGAAGTAGCAATGAAATAATTTTATGGTTGGGGTCACACAACATGAGGAACTTTATCAAAGAGCTGTAGAGTTAGCAAGGTAAGACTCACAGCTGTAGGCAATTAAAGCTGAAATTGCTAGGTGTTGTGATGTTGCAGGGTGACGTTGGGTATTCCTGAGAAGATGAGGCATAATGATTGGTTGGACCCAGAAATTCTAGGAATTCTAGGCAAACCTGAGCAAAGGGAAAGGCTCCAAAAAACTATAGTAATATATAAGGTACAGGATAGAACAAAAACTAAGTAACATCTGCTTTTTCTTACCTCAATTGATCCAGTAATTCTTCAGTATTAGTTGTTTGTTCTTTTATAAATTCTATCTGAGCAAGAGTCTGTGTTTTCTGTGTCTCTACTTCTAAGAACCTCCTGCAAATAAAATCAGGTATTTACAGAAAAGCACAGTATTTGTTAGTGAGTTCAGTGTAACAAGATTTCTGGAAGATGGGCAATGACTCAGTTGATGAAAGAAGTTTCCCTGTGAAAGCATGATGACCTAAATTTGGATACCTGGCAAAGCAATGCCGTGCATGTCTGTAACAGTGTTGGGGACAGATCCGTCAGAGACAGATGAATCCTGGTGCTTGTTGACTAGTCAGTCTAGTGAATTGGAGAAGTCTGGGTTTAGTGAGAGACTTTGTCTTAAAAGATAAGGTAGAGGCTGGCCATGGTGATATACACCTTTGATCCCAGCACTGATGGCAGAGGGAAGCAGATCTCTATGGGTTCAAAGTCTGTCTTCATCTACAAAGTAAGTCCCAAGCCTGCCAGGGCTACATAGTGAAATACAGGCTTTAATAATAATAATTTTTTAAAAAGGTGGAGCAAGACATAGAGACACCTGATATCAATTCTGGCTTCCACATACAGGGCAGTACACCTACACACACATACACTATACATATAAACTATACATTAAACGTCTTATGATGAGTTATAGGCTGGATAACTATCAATGAGATCATTAAAAACAGAAAACATTAATATAGTTCTAATTAGAAATAGTATATAGTATTGACTCTCAATTTCAGATCAAATAAGTTTTCTTTGGGTTTCCATGTTCTTGAAACGTGATTATTAAAATTTATTATCTTTATTTTTAGTATAAGAATAAATGCAATCCCTTTCTTTGATGAGATTAGGTCTCACTCTAAAACTCAAACTGGGTAGGAACTTACTTGAGGCTAGCCTTGAATTTACAAGAATCTTCTTGTTTCAGCCTCCTAAATGCTAAGATTATAAGCATGTACCAACATACCCAGAGTTCTGTCAACTTAATTTCAATCAAATATTACTATCTGTCAAATTAATGTTTGTCAACTCAAATTTTATTTATCATTATTTACATGCAATTTCTTTCTTTTTTAAATTAATGATTTATTTATTTTATATACATTGGCATTTTCCTATATGCCTGTCTGTGTGGGGGTGTACAATCTCCTGGAGCTGGATTTATAGAGACAGTCATAAGCTGCCATGTGTATGCTGCCAATTGATCCTGGATCCTCTGGAAGAACAGACAGCACTCTTACATATGCATACATGTATGTATGTATGTTTTTTCAAGACAGAGTTTCTCCGTGTAGCCCTGGCTATCCTAGACTCCCTTTGTAGACCAGGCCTCAAACTCACAGAGATCCACCTGTCTCTGGCTCCTGGGTGCTGGGATTACAGGCTTGTGCCACCATGCCCAGCCAGTTAGTACTCTTCAGTGCTAAGCCACCGCTTCAGCCCCTACATTTAATATCTTCTAAGCTTAAAATTAAGATTCATAAGCCAAGAAATAGAAAATGTAGAAGTCTTACACAAAAGTAAAATAGTGAAATGTTTATTTTCTTTAATATTTCAAAAATGAGAAATATTACCTTAGATGACTGTCTCATAAAATATTAATTATAACCAAAAGCATTGTTGACTGAAATGTTCTTTAGGACCTAATTCAAAGTGGAATAATATTCTCATATACATAAATAAAAGGCTCACGGTTCTTGTAAACCTCTGGAGGTAAGAGGCCTTGTGGACTTCACTTTCATATTTTCTTCATAAAATACATTTTTTTTAAAGAATTCTTTATTTCATGTTGTTTGTGTGTACAGCATGTACATGCCTAGTGCCCATGGAGGTCAGAAGAGGGTGGTGAATTTCCCCAGAACTTGAGTTACAGAGAGTTGTCCAGTGGGAAGGAAACTTCTGCAAGAACAAGTTCTCTTAACCACTGAGCCATCGCTCTAGTTGATGCCTCCTCCGTATGTGCCATATGTGGGTGTATGAGACAGAGAGAGAGAAAGAGACAGAGACAGAGAGGCGCACATATGTGTGTGAATGTATTGAGAGAGACAGGATGTCACTACATAGCCTTGGTTAGGGCTACCCTGAAGCTCCCCATGCAGACCAGTGGACCTAAAATGCAGAGATTAAATCATTAGTCACCGTATCTAGCAACTTCATACTTTCTAAACATTCAACAGTTAGCTGACCTTTGAAGGTCCTCCTCTTCAGTTTTCAGCTGTTCCAGTTCTAAGAAAACAAAACAAGCATAAAAAGAACACCAGTAGAAAGTTAACCACAAAAATCATTTTAGTTTACTGTGAATTCTGACCCAATCTCATCTAACATGTAACTGAACTCAACAGAGCTTTTCTCTCAGGACTTATCTCCTTAACTAAATAAGTTACCTTTCTCTGCATCTCTCATTTCAGAATTCCATTCTTCCATTGGATCATCTTTCTCTTCACTCTCCAAATTCTTAGTTTCTAAGGTAAAAATCAAGCAATACAGAAACTCCAGTCAAAAGTAATTCATTAAATATCAGAGAAATAGATGGCTCAGAATGAAATATTGGTAATATTCACAAATACTCATCATCCTCTGCTAATAAAGTCCTGAACCACAACTTCTGTTAACAGATAAGTGAACTTTGAGTTAATGACAGAGATCTCACCTTGTACTTATAAAAAGCATTTACTATTATTACTTGTGTGTGTGAGTGTGACTATGATATGTATGTGTATGAGTGTAGGTGAACTCCAAGGTCAGAAGACAACTTTTGGGAGTCAGTTTTTCCCTCCCATCACGGGTTCCGAAGATCAGAACTCAGGTCAGCAAGCTTATGCCACAGCACTGCTGGCCCTTCTCTAATACTTTAGAGACAAGGTTTTGCTCAGACACTGCTCAGGATAGCCATAAACTTGTCATCTTCCTGTCAAAGTCTTCCAAGTAATTAGGATTACAGGTGTATCACCATGCCCAGTTTGTTTCAGGTTAGCATTTAAAATATTTTTCTATTTGACAAAGCATGTAGGCAAGCTGGCCTCACTGAGTAAGCTGATGATGACCATTGATCCTCCTGGGAAAAGGCTAAAAAACCCAAGGCTAAAGGTTTGTTAGCTCAAACCCCAAAAGCTAGAAGCTGCGGAGCTGAAGCCTAAGCTAAAGCCAGAGCTTACACTAAAAGCTATTTCTATTTCTACATACTGCCTTAGATACCACTAAACTCAAAGTCCCTCCTACTCTTCCATCCCTCTCAGCTGGTTTCTTGTTCTGCCTCTTAACCTACAGTTACCTTTATTAAATCCTGTGTACAGAAAGCTCTTGGATTAAAAGTATGTACTAAGCCTGGGTGAACCAAATCATAGTCACTTTTTTTTTTTTACAATAAAAAAGTTCTTGGATTAAAGGTGTGTGATAGGGCTCAGCCACATAAAAAAACAGGGTTTTACAGTTCACAATTTTGGGGTTTACAATGTGATCAAATATCCTGCAACAGTATATTTTTTACATGTATTAATTCTCAATAGTCTGTTGTTCTCTCTGTGTGTGTGAATGCACATGTATCTGGGTATTTGTTTTAAAGAAACCATTTCACTCTGTAGTTTGGGCTGGCCTCATACTCATAGCAACCAACATGTCTCAGCTTTTCAAGTGATGGGATTAGAGATGTGGGCTATGCCTGGTTTCTCTTCTTTTTTACTTTTTATACTCCTATTCATCTTTCAGATCTTAGCTAAAAAGTCTCTTCTGTATGTAGAGCAGCTCTGATCTCATCACTAAGTCAGACTTCTATTGAAGTATCTCAGCCCCTTATAATATCTTCTAAAGGATTTACTGTAAAATTGTTTTTGCTGAGGAAGGATGTTTTGGTATTTTTGTTCTCTTGAGGAAAGGTCTTATATAACATAGGCTGGCCTCAGACTCCTGACTCCATTTCCTACAATCTGAGAAGCTAAATGTGTAATACCACACCCAACTTATTTGTTTAGTGTCTATAGTTGCTTCTCGATTAAAAGTTCCATAAGGAGTGAGCATGGCAGGATATATACGTAATCCCAGTAGTTTATGGCCACTCTCAACCACTTGTCAGTCTATAGTACATGATATCCTGTCTGAGGAAAAAAAAAAGTTCCACAAGGAGTGTGTTCCGATTTGCTTAGTTTGCATACCATTTATATGTTGACTGAATGCTATGCACTCAACATATAAAAGGTATGCAAAATAACCAAATTTGTAAAATGAGTAATGAAAGAGTAGCCATTTAATGCTACCTAAAGAGGGAAACACAGCTGTTGCTTGTTTTTTGAAGTCCTGAGAAGATTAAATCCAAAAATTTGAAAATGCTCTACCACTGAGCTATGCTTTAATCCCAGCACTCAGGAGGCAGAGACAGGTGGATCTCTGTGGGTTCAAAGCCGGCCTAGTCTACAGCATGCGCTCCAGGACAGCCAGGGTTACACAGAGAAACCCTGTCTCAACAACAACAAGAATAAGAGCCAATGAGACAGTGCGGCAGGTAAAGCAAGCCTGAGATAGATCTCAGAAACCCAAAATATTCAAAGAAAACTAACACCCAAAAATTGCCTTCTGACCTCCATATATGTCCTCCAGGGTGCAGACAGCCCCAGAATACACTCAGAATAAAAGTGTAAATAGGGGCTGGAGAAATGACTCAGCAGTTACCAACACTGCCTGCTCTTCCAGAGGAGCAGGTTTGATTCTTAGTACTCACATTCAGCACACAATCATCTCTCAGGCCAGTTCCGGGGAACCTGATGCCTTCTTTTCGCCTCCATGGGTACTGTATGGATACAGTGCACATGCAGGCAAAACACTCATATGCTTAAAATTAAAAAAAAAAAAGAAGAAGAAAGAAAAAGATAAAAGAAATATCTTGGGCTGGAGAGATAGCTCAGAGGTTAGAGCACTGTCTGCTCTTCCAGAGGTCCTGAGTTCAATTCCCAAAAACCACGTGGTGGCTCACAAACATCTATACTGAGATCTGCTGCTCTGTTCTGGCATGCAGGTGTACATTCAGGCAGGACACTGTATACATAATAAATAAAACTTAAAAAAAATCTTAAAACAATAAAGGTGCGAGAGGCAGAGACAGGTGAGTCTCTGTGAGTTCGAGGTTAGCCTGGTCTACAAAATGAGTCCAGGAGAACCAAGGATACACAGAGAAAAACCAAAAAGCCAAAAAACCCAAACTTAAAATTACACACACTAAGGAACAAACCAATCAAGCAAACAAAGAGTTGTGATAAACAACAACAACAACAAAATACTGCACATGGAGGCACTCCATGTAATATCAGCACTCAGGAGGAAAGCAAAGATCCCAAGTTCAAGAGTAGGTTAGGCAAATCCAAGCCAGCTTGGGTTACACAGACTCTGTCCCCCAAATAAGCAAAACTGTTCAACATTATGATATATGTTATGAAGAGCTCTGCAAAAGGGCTAAATTTTCTGGGCATCTCTTCTTTATTGCATAGTAAATTAAGTTTTATTATCATTTTTTAATTACCTTTATTTTGTGTGAGAAGGTATGTAGCACAGCATGCCTATGGAGAGCAGAGGAAACCTTGTGGGAATCAGTTCCCTTCTTCCACCATTTAGGCTCCAAGAACCAAACTCAGGTCATAAGGCTTGGTGGCAAGCACCTTTACGTACTGAGCCATCTCATTAGCCAAAAAAAAGTGTTTTAATTTGCTCCAATTAAAGAACTCAGGGTGCAGGACTGGAGAGTGGTTAAGAGCACTGTCTGCTCCTCCAAAAGACCCAGGTTCAATTCCCAGCATCCACATGGCAGTTCACAACTGTCTGTAACCCCAATTTCAAGGGATCTGACACCTTCACACTAATGCATATGAAATAAAATAAATTAAAAAACAAACAAACAAAAAAATAACTCAGGCTGCTAAAACAGCATACTAAGACCAAGGTTTCTACGTTAGAGAAAAATATCCCTTAACTTTTTATGTAGTTCCAGGGGTTGACCCTAAGGCCTTTTGCATGATGGGCAAGTTTTCTATCACACAGCTCTATCCACAGCCCCTAGGAAAGTATTAAATACTTCACCTATTTCCACTTCAGTGAGACAGTTAGTGATCTTCTTAAGTATGTTGTCCAACTCATTTATCTTAATCTGAAGTTTCTTCTTCTCATTCTAAACACAGAATGACAGATTATAAAGCTTAACCTTCAAACAATCCTTTAATAGTTCAATTACTGTCATGCCCATAAATAGGCAAACCTTCTTTTCCTTTTTTATTTGGTAATACTGGGGACTCAACATGCAGGTCACATGAAATACGGCTGCCCTTTATTCCTATCCATTTTTTTTTTAACTTTTTTTTTTTTTTTTTTTTAAAGGACAGGATCTTACTATATTGCCCAGGCTAGCCATGAACTTGTGATAATCCTGCCTAATTCCAAATAGCTGGAAATACAGGCCTGTGCCACCATACTGGCATGAAAAGGCAAATCATAAATTAAGGTCAAGACTTTTAGTCTGGACTTAAAAAAATTATTATTACTTTAATTTAAAGAGACAAGTTAATTTTGTATTTTTTTATAATAAGCATGTCTTTTCTATACGCTCATGAATTATATGAATAATAATATTTATTGCCTTGAAAAGGGTTATTTTTTTTTTTCTGTGATTAGATAAATATGGGAAACACTGGTCAAACAGAATTGCAGCCTTTTTAATGTGTTTTTCTGTTTACTTTTGTTGTTGAAACACAGGTTCTTGCTATATGGACCAGAATTTATAGCAATTCTCCTGCCTCAGCTTCCTGTAGGTATGCACACAAGGCACAAATATTCTTAATTTTTTTATTTCCATAAAAGATGATACTATATACAACACTTCGTATTCTTAATTGTCAGTACCTGTTAAACAGAGCTACCTTGCTTGTTTGCTCTTATGTACATGCTTATATTAAGCATGAACACCTACATTTCTGTCTCTGAAATGGGAAATTGAACAAATGCTAAGCAAATGTTCTCCATTTGCTACATTCTCAGTGCTATTTGTAGAGCCTTTTTAACAGGAAAAGGATAAACACATGCAGATACATACACAAGTAAATATGGATATAAGGAAGATAGTAGTGCCATCTGGATGAATGGGGACACAGAATCACAAAGATTTTATTTCAATATAAAATGTCATAAAATGCATGACTACGAGATGAGATATAGCCCATATTAGTAACTATATTTAATTTTACTTGTAATGACAAAGTTTAAAGCTTTTGATTAATAGAACCTCACTTTTTTAAAAAAGATTTATTTATTTATCATTTATACAATGTTGTGTTTTGCATGTATACCTGCAGGCCAGAAGAGGCACCGGATCTCATCATAGGTGGTTGTGAGCCACCATGTGGTTGCTGGGAATTGAACTCATGACCTCTGGAAGAGTAGCCAGTGCTCTTAACCTCTGAACCATCTCTCCAGCCCCCGAACCTCACTTTTTTAAACAAGCTTTTATCCAACCCTATTTATGTATCTCCTACAAAGCATTTCATATTTCACATCTACTATACATTACTGTATATTAACCATCTCAAATTACCTCAGCTGAATGTACCAATTTGTTATACAGAGCCACTTTTCCTTGGTGAGTGAAGACTTTTGTCATCTTGGTATAACGTGATTTTATTTTGTTAAGGTAAATTCCATAAGTCTTCAGCTGTAAGAGAGAGTTAAAGAGTACACTGTACTAAAATAACAAGTCAGATAAGTAAGGCCTGGGAAGACAGGGTCAATTTCCTAGATTCTGATTCCTACGGCAAACACTTTTCATTTGCAAATTTAATTTCCTGGCTGATCTAGAACTCATTATATAGACCTGGTTGGTCTTAAAAGTGTGTTCTTCCTATCTCTGCCTCTAAAGTGCTTCTACATATCTATTTAAGAATAGAAGAATAAAATTAAAGACTTCAGTTTTGATTCTTGCATTTAATTTTCTTATTCATTTTACAAACTAGAAAATGACTGACTTTTAAATCACAAAATACTATTGTGTGTATATTTTTTTCCAAGTTAAATTAGTCATCACACATTGGAAAGGTTGTATTTAACAGTTACTTGGTGATAATTGGGTGAGACCACAGCAGCACACTACATCTAAGAATAAACTAAAGAACTGCACACCATTAAGCAAGAGTTCTTTTTTGTTTATTAGGGACAAATATTTTGATACAGGATTTTTTTCTGTGTAGCCTTGGCTGCCCTTGAACTCAGATATTGACTTGCCTCTGCTTTCCAAGAGCTAGAATTAAAGGTGGCTGTAGAAGAATTTTAATCCAGCAACATGGAAGCTCTGATCTCATCCAAAGACCTTCTAGAACCAGACAGAATGTAGACACGCTTTTAGTATATACATTTAATCCCAAACAATGAAGGTAAAGTTAGTGAATAGAAGGAAGCAGCTATGTTTAAAAGTGACATTTACTTGAGAGGCAGACAAAATGATGAATCAGAGAAAGATCTGACAGAATAAATCAGAGAAGGGATATGGCCAACTCTCATGAGAGGAGAAAGGAAAGAGAAACAACTTAAGAGAGCAGCGCAGAGGAGAGGAGGCAGGTTTACAAGGAAAGTTTTATAGAGACAGGTTAAAAAGAGAATGAACTAGACACAAATCAAGACAGAATGAGCTGGAGAATGAGGAGTCAAAAGATTAGAACTGACTGCTAGAGTTAGTTTGAGGCCAAGCAGAGCAATTCAGTCAGAAGCTGAGAGAAGCCAGTTTAAATCAGTCACCTTTGAGAGGAGTTTGAGCCAGAATAGGTGAGATGAACCAGCCAGCCAGAGTTCAGAAAGAGCTAGAAAGAATGAGCTTACTCAGTAGTAAGTCTCAGAGGCTAATGACATTCTAGGCCCAGGTTAGATTATACGGAGGCTAGAAGCTTCCAGGACTAGGTTAGCAGATGGGTGCAGGAAGCCTCCGAGACAACAATTACATCAGGAGAGTAAAAGTTACTTTTACAGGTGTGTACCACCAAAGCAGGAAAAGCAAGAGTTTAAATGTGTCAAATCATATTCACAAAAATGACATAAAAATACCTCTTCATCGGAGTAGTCTTTCATTTTTTCCCACAAGTTCCTGTTTACATCAGTCAATAGTTTATCTTGGTTCAATGCAGACACCTTTAATCTAAAACACACAAAAATGTAATACAGGATTTAGAATTCTGCTTGAATAAATCATCTTAATCATGGAGCCATTTTAATTATATTTAGTTTTATTTTTTCCTACATAGACGTGGGAATTCACTCAGGATATATGGCCAGTGTTTCAGAAGTTAAGAATGTTACAATGAGCTGGGTGTGGTCATGAACGCCTTTAATACCAACGTTTTTGGGCTCCCAAAAGATGTTGTCACCAGCAGACAGCAGAAAGCAATTTTTGAGAATAATGCCCCTTTCTAAGAGATAAGGTAGGTGGTTTTTTTTCTTGGCCCTTCAATATGTGATGGATATTTGTTTTTAGTAGGATTGGTTCCAAGTTGTGAAAGGTCTCCTTGGTCAGGAGGAAACAAAGTAAAGGAGGTTAAATCCAGGGATTTCATTCTCTCTTTCTTATTCTTTCCTTTATCCTTTCTCTCCTATGGAAGTGTTGGGGGAGGAGGGGAAGGATGAAAAGAAAAAAAGGGGGTGGGATATAGAAATGATATATGAATAATAAAATGTTAGATTTTTTAATCTACTCTTACAGATCTTCGTATATTGATACAAAATTAAGGTTATATTTATTTCTTTGGTATAGATCTTTGTATACTGATACAAAATTAAGGTTATCTTTGGTTATACTGGTATAGATCTTTACATACTGATACAAAAATAAGGTTATATTTCATTTACAACATACTATCAACTCTTTTTAAGGTATTGTACCTATATAATTCTTAAAAATGTAATGTGAAGGGCTGGAAAGATGGTTCAGTGGTTAAGAGCACTGTCTGCTCTTCCAAAGGACCCAGGTTCAAGTCCTAGCACCCACATGGTGGCTCACAACAGTCTGTAACCTCAATTCCAAGGGATCTGACATCTTCACACTAATAAACAAAAAAATAAAATTAAATAAATTATTTAAAAGTACAGTGTGAATTATTTTAAAAATATAGTGTAATGTTCTAGTCCGTTTGAAAGCTACTATCCCAAACTGTTTAGGACAATTAAGAAATGCAAGTTAATAGTCAGTCAATCAAACTTGTGGTTTTGTTAAGTACTAGTTTAATCACAGGTGTTTTCTAAGTTAATCAGCTAGCAGACAGCTGGAGACAAGCAACTATTCAAATACATGAAGATAGTTAGTCTTCAAAGACTTATAGAATATGGCATTTAAAGATGTTGTATTAATTTAAGACTTTCTTGACAATGACACATGTCAGCTCCTGGCAGCACCCCATACTACTTCAAAGATGATGATGTGCATTGAAGAATCTCCTTATGGAGTTTGCTCCAAATGTGGCAAGCTTCCACTGGGCAATAAATTGCCCTTGCTTCAATTGCTGAAGTGTGCTGTCCAAGCTTTGGCCAAACAGGACAAAAAGAAAGTCCACTGCAGAACTCTGCCAAAACAAGGCAGAGAAGTCCTCCACAATTACTATTTGATAGAAATATCTGTCAGATAGTCTGGGCCAGTAAGACAAAGAGATGGATGCTCCAACGTTGCAGAGCAATCTTGGGTGATCATGCAGGAGGTCGGCGATCTCTTTCATTTCTATGGTTTTGAAAGATGCTTTCTTTGCACTTTCTGTCTATTCAGGTAACATTTATCCTTCTCAGGTCTCTGATGGGGTTGAAGACTATATAGTTATAGTTTCACAGTTACGCTTAAGTTGTTTAGGATTTTAGAAAATTGTTTTAAGCTCTAAAAAGAATTTTTAGGTTGGTAAATGCAAGTTATGATAGAAAGTAACTTTGAACTCCCTAAGAGAGGATAGATAGTACTTTCTCTAAGGATGCTAAATACATATGGACTGGACATTGTGACTGCAATTCCTACCAGACTCTACATAGTTTACTGATGCTAAAGAGTCTTTTGTTTAAACAAAAAGGGGGAAATATGCAGGATATTTGATCACACTGCTAACTCTAAGACTGTGTAGTAGAAAAACCTGTGTCTGGTTGTGGTATAACTCAGCCCTAGCACACACCTTTAGCCCAAGAGCTAAATAAAGTCAACCATAGGTCAGAGGCAGAGCAAGCAACCAACTAACAGGGAGTAAACAGACAAGAGGGTCATTGAGTTAAGGGTAATTAAGACAGTGTGGAGAATGAGAAAGGCAAGTTTTTACCCTAGCATCTGGCTCTTATGTCTTTATTGGTAAAATTGAAAGATTGGGAGTCTCTTTTAAAATAACACTGTATGTTTCCTGTATTTGGTTATTGTTTGATGCAAAGCAGAAATTTAATGTAATGAATTGTGTAAGAGTGCTGCATTGGCAATCAAGGGATATTATAACCATTAAGAGACTGGGGTAGGAAGATTGCCTGGAAGGGCCAACCTAGACTAGGGTCTCTTTGAAGGCCCTGTCTCAAAAAAAAAAAAAAAAAAAAACAAACAAAACTCAAATAATACTTATAAGTAAGTACTGATTATGGGAGTTAAGAACTTTTTATTCAGCTGGGCATGGAGTTAAGAACTTTTTATTCAAAGTGTATGGTGGTATACACTTTCAATCCTAGAATTTGGGAGGCAAGTGGATCTCTGTGAGTGCAAGGTCAGTCTGGTCTACAAAGTGAGCTCCAAGACAGCCAAGGCTACACACAGAGAAACCCTGTTTTGAAAAACCAAAGGGTAAAACAATAACAACAACAACAAAACTTGGTATTTAGAGGACCCAAGTTCAGTTTACAGTACCCACGTTGGGTAGTTTACAACTGCTTTAACTCAATCACCAGAAAGTCTAATACCTGCCTTCTTTGGGCATCTGTGCTCTTATGTGCACACACACAAACACACATACACAGACAATTTAAATAATAAAAACAAAAAATTTAAGTAAAAAAAAAAAAGAAAGTAATGTTACAAACCAAAACTTTTCTAACAATAGGGAGGGAAGAGAGAAAGAGGGTGGAACTGGGAGGAGAGGAGGGAAGGGGGCTACAAGGATGTGAAGTGAATAAATAAATGAGAAAAAATCCTTATAAATTTTTCTAACAAGAATTCCTATATAAAAAAACAAAAATAAAAGAATTCCCATATCACTCTATTTGCTTAATGTAAGCAAAAACACATTGCTTTCATCCTTTTTTAAAAAAAAGATCTTATTTATTTATTTATTTATTTAGTAGTGTTCTGTTTGCATGTACACCTGCATGCCAGAAGAGAGTAACAGATCTCATCATAGATGACTGTTGAGCCACCACATGGTTGCTGGAAATTAAACTCAGGACCTCAGAAAGAGCAGACAATGCTTTTAACCTCTGAGCCATCTCTCCAGCTCTGCTTCCAACTTCAAGATATTATATAATTGCTGTGAATTTGTAATTAATTTTTAAGTAAAAGTTCTCAATTTAGCTCAAACTTTAACTTTTACAAAATAGCATTGATAAAAACCGCAGAGTGAAGCTGCATGATGGCACGCACAATGCATGTTGAGACGAGACTGATAGGAATTCAAAGACAGCTTGAGCTATAAAACATGAGCTCTTGATTGGCCTGGCACGATGAGACATTATTCTGAAAAAATAAAATAAGGAAAGGCAAGCTATTATAATTTCAATATTTACTAATAAGTAGCGAAGATAAGTAGTTGCAGGATATTTGATCCCATTGTGAACCCCAAGATCGTGAACTGTAAAAGCCTGTTTCTTTTTTGGTGTGGCTCAGATCTAACACATATCTTTAACCCAAGAGCTTTCTGTTTACTCTAAACACGTACTTATGGTTTTGGCTCAGCCCTACCACACACCTTTAATATAAGAACTAAATTAAGTAAATCATAGGTCTAGGTCAAGAGGCAGAACATGAAACCAGCTGACAGGGATTAAACAGAAAGGAGGGACAGTGAGAGAAGGGTATAAAATAGCATGGAGAAGAAGAATGGGCTTTTGGCTTTTTTCTTCTGTGATGTTGGCTGAACACATATGGTACACAGGCATACAAAACACCCATACACATAATTTTTACAGCTAAGGAGATAGCTCAGAAGAAAGAGTAATTGCCTAGCATTTTAAAGCCTTTAATTCAATCCCCAGTATCACATACACACACAGACACAAAGAAAAACAAAACAAACCAAAAAAACTATAATGCTTAAAGATTATTTTTGTTAGCTTAGTTCAAATATAAACTGTTGGGGGTTGGTCTGATGCTTCTATTTTGATGCTAATTACTGGCTCTCAAGATCTGGTTATTGCCCAGATACATCTATCCTTGTTGTGTAAACTGCCGAAGACATTATACCTGACTGGTTAATAAAAAAGGCCTGTACCTGGGCAGGGCAGAAGAAGGTAGGTGTGGATAAGGTTTCTGTGCTTTAGGGACAGGAGGGTCACAGAAAGGAGGCAGAAGCAAAGAGAGGAAAGAAGAAGCCAAGATGGGTTAGCATGGGAAAGGAACCACATGGGCCAGGAGAAAGGACTCCAAAAGTGGCGAGGAAAGGACTGATCCAGATGAAGGATAAGCAAGTATTTATGGAATTATAGATGGAAGGTAGCCCAGATAAGAACGGTTAAGACGGATGTCATCGGAGGGGGGCTGGAGGTGGATAGTGAGGTTACTGAGATAGCGTAGGTGGAATTATTTGCTCAGCCCAAAGTGTTATAAGTCAATTATAAAATCTAACAGCTATCTGTGTCTTATTGATTATGACAGCATGTTAAATAATATCGCCATAATAATTACAGGGTTAATAAACGACAGGTTAATTACAGGTTAATATTTAGCCTGAGAGCCATTATTTCCAACAATAGTAATAAAGTACTAAGATAGCATGAAATAAACATTGTTTTGAATTATGAATTTTAGTTTATCATAGGAAAAGCAGACATATAATTTGTAAATCTGTGTGTAATACTTACAAAGATCCAAGCACTGTGCTATCTTCTAAGTAAAACTATATTCTTTTATGTATGTAAATTAAAGGAAAATGTGGTAAAAATTAGAAGAACCAAAACAATTTTGATTATGAATGATATATACAACTATTATTGTTACTATATTTTGAGACAAGGTCTCACTTTGCAGCCCTGAGTGGCCCTGAATTCAGGAAAGTACCTGCCCTTGCTTCCTAAGTACTAGAATTAAAAAGCCTATGCCATCATACCCACTAATATAAACACTTATTTTTTTACCAGAGAAGATATCATGTAGACCAGACTGGTCCAGCTTTTTTATTTTTTAGACTTATCTAGGTATATGAATAGATGTGTGCACCTTTGGGCTTGGGGACCAGAAACGCACGATGCCTAACTTGCTATGTGGATACTGGAATCAGAGCTCTTATCCTCATGACTGAGCAGCAAATGTTCTTAACCATTAATGCCATTTCTCCAGTCCTATGGCCTTGTACGCATAACTCTCCTGCTTATACTCCTAACCCTTGGGAGACTGGCAGGAGGATTGTCTGGACCAGTCTGTATTACAGTCTTTTTTGAGGCCCTGTCTCAAAGAAGCAAGATCAGAAAGTGGATCCATAAGCATACTGTCTCAACATCATATCTTCTAAGTAGGTGATGTGTGTATAGTAAACTTAAAAAAAATAGTAATTAAATATTAAATCAAAATTGAGACCTTTTTCTTTTAGAATCTAAGAAAGAGCCTTACTATTTAGTTTAGGCTCCTTCTAAATCCTGGGATTACAGTCTGTACAACAACACCCAGTTTACAAATCCCAAAGTAAAGTGTGGTAGTTCACATCTTTAATCCCGGCACTCAGGAGGCAGAGGCAGGGGATCTCATAGTTTTGTGGCCAGCCTGGTCTACAGAGGGAGTTTTAGGGCAGTCAGCCCTGTCTTGGGGGTGGGGAGGGAGTATATTATATCTCTTGGTATAACATTCTTGTGGAATGTATACAATTTACTCTTGTTCATTCAAATGCTACCCCACTATCTGGTTTCAATCCTGACACTGCATTGTGATGCTTATTCTTAAGAATCACCTGTCACCTTTGTGTAAACAAGCCAGCATTTGTTCTCTATGTTGCCAATAAAAACAATCAGCCAATACTGGGAAATCCTGGTCCAGAGGGGAGGAGAAAGAAAGGAGTGGGAGAAAAGATCCATGAGGAGAGGATCTGAAAACATCAGGAGAAACGAACTGAAGATATGACTAAAAAGCACGTATAATGCGGGAATCTGAATGGGAGAAGCTATGCAGGCTTGGAGGTTTAGGATGGAGTTATTATTGCCCAGCATTGTGCTCTAGGTCAATTAAATAAATCCTAGTCTCTATGTGTATACAGCTGGTTTAAGCATAACTGCTGTTTAACTAAAAGATAAATCAATATTAAATATTAATAATCATCAACATATATCCTTTTGAAGATGTTCTGTTTTAACTAATTTATATCATAATGCAATAATTTTGGTTTATCTTTTTATTCATCATGAAATGAAACATATGTAAGTGCTATTGTTCATGGCATCTATTGAGTAGTTATCATTACTGTTTTATGAAGTAGAAAAGAAGGGTAAGTGACTTATGCACAGCTACACAATATTGTAGACAGAATTGGGTTTCCATTTATGTCATACTGCCAGTTAATTCCATTCATTTTCCCATGCTGCTGTTATTCTAATTAAATACCACATGGACCATTTGTTTATTATAACCCTCCAAAAACAATCACAGGAGAAAAATATTAAAGTTTCTTACTCTTCAATCTTTTGTCGCAGAAGCTCACAATCTTCTCTGTAAATCTGTATCTTGGGTCCATAAACATATTGTCTCAACATCAGATCTTCTGGGGTAGGTGATGCGTTTATAGTAAACTTAAAAAAATAGTAATTAATCAATCAATCAGAATTGATACCTTTTTCTTTACTATGTAGTTTAGGCTGAGCTGGAACTTTTGATCCCCTTGCCTAAACTTCTTGCCTTGTGACACCATGTCTGATAGGCACTAGATGCTGAGTTTTGTTCTTTTCCTTCTTCTTCTTCTTCTTTTTTTTTTTTTTTGAGAAGTCTTATGTATGTATCCTAGGCTGGACTGGAACTTATTATGTAGCTGAAGATCACACTGAAGTGCTGAACTTATAGAAGTGTACCAATATCTGGCTCAAAACTGGCATTTTTGAGGACAAAACCACATAAAAGAACAAATTCAAATTTTAGAATGTCTATTTTAAAAAGTTATACAAAGAAGCCTGGGTATGTAGCTCAGTTTAGGGTGCATGAGGTTCTAGGTTCAATCCGCAATACTGTGGGGAAAAACAGTTATGCAAAGAAACTTAAAACATTATATGAAGTTTACACAGGAAGTTAGAAGTTCAAACATGAATTCAATTTTCTAACTTCAAAGTTTACTCTTCTACAGGTGTTCAGGTGAATTAAGATAATGACTTACAGGACTGAAAGTGGTTTAAAATGATTATGAATTATTTTAAGAAAATCAGGGATTGGCAAGATGACTACCATAAATTGTCCTGATTTCTAAGCACTTACATGCATGTGAACATATACACATAATAAGTGAGTGTAATTTTAAAAGATCAGTATAGCCAGGCATGGTGTCGCAAATCTTTAATCTGAGCAGGCAGGTGGGCATCTAAGTTCTAGGCCAGCCTGGTCTATAAAGCAAGTCAAGGACAGACAAGGCTCTGTTACACAAAGAAATTCTGTTTTGAAAAACCAAAAAACGTACAAACAAACAATATCTAAAAACTAAGTTTAGCAGAAACCACTTTAAAATAGAAAGGAAAAAATACATATCAAGACAGTGGATCATGACTGCAATCCCAGCACTTAGGAGACTGAGGCAAAAAAGGTCTTGTCTTTGTGAGTTCAAAGCCATCTTCTGCTACATAGTAAATTCCAGCCTAGCTTGAACTAGAGTAAGACTTTGTCTCAACCAACCAACTAACCCACCCATCCACTCATCAAAGAATACAAACAGTTCATTATGTTTTATAACCCTAGTTTAAAGACAAATGAATGTATCCTGTTTTGGAAAAAACAAAATCTGTATCAGCTTTTCATTGCATTACTTACGAAAACTATTCTTTTTTTTTTTTTTACAAGCAGCACAGCACAGAATAAGTAATTTTTCCACTCTAAACTTTGGGCTTATCTATTAAATGGCTGGAACATAGCGTTTACTATGTAAGCATGAAGACTGGGTTCAAGACCCAGGACCTGGTGTGTGTTTTGTTTTCATGTGTACACGCCTGGTGCCTTAGTCAGCCAGAAGCGGGCATCAAATCCCCTGGGAGTGGAGTTACAGAGCTGTGAACCTCCATGTGGGTGGGTGCTGGGACTCAAATCTGAATCTTCTGCAACAGAAGCTAGTGCTTCTAATCACTGTGTCATCTCCTTGGGACCCGAGCTCACAAAGGTGCTGTAGGCCTTGAAATATACATCAAGAAAGACCTTGAACTTCTGATCCTCCTGGCTGGACCAATCAGGAGCTGAGATTATAGGTGTGTACCACCATATCCAGCATACTGCCAAAGTTATTTTTTATTTTAAATTACACTTATTTATTATGTGTGTGGCATGCATGCCACAGCATAAATGTGGAAGACAGTTTTCTCCTTCCTCCATGTGGGTGCTAGTGTAAGGCACCTTTACCCAATACACCATCTCACTGGCTCAATTATCAGGTTCTTGTTTGAGTCAAAATTTCTCTGTGAAGCTATGGCTGGTCTTAAACTCACCAAGATCTGCCCTACCTCTGCCTCTAAGTTTGAAGACACCTGGCTACAATCCACCAGTTCTTAAAGAATATTCTTAAGTGCATAAAGAGCAAAACTGTATGTACTGACTCAAAAATAAATGGCAACAGTAAAATGATTGTGTTTTTAAACACTGATACTAAGTAAATCAAGACTCTCTGTACAAAGGACAAGGAAAAGAAAAGAAGTTATGAAAATACTGAATGGCATCTCCATCCAATACAAGGCTGATCTGTTATTTTTTTCCTCCTCAGTTAAGCACTTGTTGCTCTTTCAGAGGAGCCAGATTTGGTTCCCAGTATCTACACAGTAGCTTACAACTATTTGCAACTCCAGTGCCAGTGCCCTCTTCTGTCCTCCCCAAGCACTATACACACGTGATCCACAGACATATATGCACAAAAACCATCAATACACCTAAAATACAAATAAAAGTTTAAAAAGTAAAGCATACAATTATGTAACTGGCAAAATACTAGAAGTGCCAAAGGACAAAGGTTCATGCGCTACGGAACATACTGGATAGATATTATTGTACTCAGTGGGTGGATTAATTTATTTTATCTTGAACTAGAAACTATGTGTACAAGCCATGTTTACTCATTTTGATTAAGTGTCCAACTTTATATATACAATCAATACATGGGTTCTTCAGGCCAAGGAGTTCTTCAACATAATTATATGAGTTACATTACTTTAGCTTGAACCACTCTGTCAGGAGAATCTTTAATTTTGGTTTCTTTAAGAGATCCACAGTAGAGCTCAGAGTCTTGTGGAAGAGTTGGGGGAAGGACTGAAGAACCCAGAGGGGTCAAGGACAACACAAGAAGAACTGCAGAGGGCTCAGAGACTGAACCACCAACCAAAGAGCATGCATGGGCTGGACCTAGGCCCCCTACATATATGTGGCAGATGTGAAGCTTGGTCTTCATGTGGGTCCCCTAATAACTGGAGCAGGGGCCGTCTCTGACTCTGATGCCTGCCTTGAATCTCTTTTTCCGAGCTGGGCTGCCTTGTCTGGCCTCAGTGGGAGAGGATGTGCTTAGTAATGTTGTGACTTGATGTGCCAGGGTGGGTCGGTACCCATGGAGGGGACCTCCCCATCTCTAAGGAGAAAGGGAGGAAAGAATGTGGGAAGGGGAGCTGTGAGGGTGGGACTTGGAGAAAAGCAGGTTGGGGGCCATGACTGGAATGTGAAGTGAATAAATAAATTAATGAAAAACAATCACAGAAATGTTTTGTGAATATGTTTTCATTTTAATGCCAGGGGTGGGAATAAGAGGCTACTTCACAGCAAATGACTATAATTTGCCTCATGTGCTAGTAGGGAATTGGTTTTGCCAGCTGTAGTGGTTTCTGAGAGTGTGTTACATTGGTGATTACATTACTTTGCAGAGAATATATAAATGCAAGGGTCCTATGGGGTTGGCTGGCTGTTGTTGGCTGGGTAGTGGGTGGATGCTGTTGGTTGCAGTTTGTTAAAGTAGTCATGGGCAAAGAAACTGAGAAGAAACGGAATATCCTGATGGTGAAAATCAAACTTACCCCAAAGAACCCGACACACGTAATCAGCAGGAAGTAGTCTAAGGATAACTTCACCCCTTTCCCTTCTATCCTTTTTATCCTATCTAGTGTTGGGGGTTGAAAGGGAAGAAGTAAAAGAATAGAGAAGGTGAAAGAAAGGAACCCACAAAGCAGCAAACTCCAGTTATATCACTCCACAAACGTGCAAGGATCATGGAGGACTATAAAAGCACCCTCTGCCAGTTTAGCCAGCTGAGCTGCTACAACATAGACATAAAAGGGAGCTGCCAAAATTGTCTATAAGGGCCAGCAATACCTCCACTCCCACCAAAAACATGTTGCCCACTTTTACTCTACAGAGACTCACAGGCATCAAAGTCTTGGAACAGATGTCCACAGCTATGACCTCACTTTCCATGATCTACATATTCCATTTCTTTTGAACTCCCTCTACTTTAAGATTTTTCAAGTCTGTCTTCTTAAGCATAACTTGGCTTTGCAGACACTAAGACTCAAAGATGAGGTTAGCTTTACCACTGAGGGAGAAAAAAACCTTGTGGATGTCAAACTGGGAGAGCTGTCACGCCGGACACTGATTTGAGGTCTCACCTCCAAAGGCACCACTGGAGTGCTTTAGAGGTTCCAGGCGGTATTGTAGCAAGCACCCCAGCGAGGAAAGGAGCAGCATCAAGTATACAAACAGGCTGTTAGGCCTGGCAGCTCCAAGGCTTCATGCACAGCAGGCCATCCTCTACCAACTGAGCTACATCTGCAGTTCATGGTTTTGACTTTTAAAAAATGCTTACTCTGGTGCAAATCATTTTTTTTTTTTTTTACGGCTGATATATTTTTAACTGAGATGAATATTTTGCAAAGCAGCTGCACTTACTTTGGCTGGGAGATTGCTCTGCCTGGGTTTCTGTATTAAGATGTGGACCTGAAGAAGTATGAAGAACTCCCTTATTGTAATTTGTCCATTCTTGAGTTTCTAAAAAGAAAGGAAAAAAAAAAAAGGACATTTTCTTTTTAATTTGAACATTTAATTTTTTAATTTGAACATTCAATTTAAACTCACTTTGACTCTAATTACATCATTTAATTCTAAACAGCTTAATCTACTGTGTTATGAAAATAGGCAAACATTAGCAAATTGTACTTAAGTAGATGTTTTATGAAACAACGTACCCTTCCATAGCACTAATTTGCAACCCAGTGTGACTTAGAATTCACAATGTTAGTCTTTCTAGTGCAAAAATGAAAGGTATAGACCACCACACCCAGTCTAACATTTTTTAAGGCTATTTAAAATAGTTTTCAAAACGCAAAATATGTCTCTTAAATTCTCCTTACTAAGGTCTAGGTGTTTGATCCCTTAAAAACATATTAATTCCCAAGGTCATATGCTAACAGTATATGGAAGTAAAGGATAACTGGATGAGCTTGTAATATTAAGGCCCCCAGGACAGCACTGAGGACTCTGTAAGAGGAAAATGGACTCAACTTGGCAAACTTGTTCTACTGTCATGAGATGCTATGGGTCACATGGAGATTCTGCAGGGTACCTCCAGCCTGGCAGCCTTACCACATTCTGAGCTTGTGGCAGTGCTATGTTTGACAAAGCCTAATGAACCACAAGATGGCTCTATAAACTACCCATTTTGTGGTATTCAGTTACTGCAAGACAGAACAGACTAAGATAATACTTCATATAACTACTGTGTTGAATCCTTAACAAAGAAAACTAGCCTCTATATATTTGAAATACGTCATAATTTTAAAAAATTCTAGGGTTGAAGATAAAACATAGTTGGTAGAGTATCTGCCTGGCATTCATCCAGCTCTGGACTGGATTCCCTGTATGACATAAAATTTGGCATGTGGCCCATGGTAATCCTAACACTCTGGAGGTAGAGGCAGGAGGATCAAAGTTTGAGGTCACTTTCAGGTACATATTAAGTGTAAAGCCACATGGGAACTACCTCAAAACCAAACCAAAACCAAAAACTAAGCCAGGAGTGGTAACACACATCTGTAATTCTAGCACTTGGGTGTTGGAAGCAGAAAGATCAGGAGTTCAAGGCCAGCATTGGCTACATAGGGAGTTTAAGGCTAGCAAATGCCTGAGATCCTGTCTCGAAAAAAGAAAAAGGAAAACAAACAAACAAACAAACAAACAAAAAACAATAATAAACTATTTTTAAAAAATAGCTGGGCATAGTGACCTTTAATCCCAGCACTTGGGAGGCAAAGACAGGCAGATATCTATGAGTTCCAGGCCAGCCTGGTCATAGAGTGAGTTCTAGGACAGCCACAACTCTGATACAGAGAAACACTGTATCAAAAAACAAACAAACAAACAAACAAAAATAGTGCATTAAAAGTGAAAAATAAAGCTGGGCAGTGTTGATGCATGCCTGTGATATTAACATTCAAGAGGCAGAGGCAGATAAATCACTAAGTTCCAGGCCAGCCAGGTCTACAAAGCAAGTCCAAGACAGCCAGGGCTACACAGAGAAACCCTGTCTCATAAACAAACAAAACAAAGTTAAGAAATAAGCCAGATGTGGTAGTGCACATGCTTTTAATCCCAAGATTTGAAAGACAGATGTAGACAGATCTCAGGGAGTTTGAGGCCAGCGTGATCTACATAGGCAGTTCTAAGCCAGCCGGGGCTAGATCATAAGACCCTGTTTCAGTATAAACAAAGAAACAAATTAAAAAAAAAAAAAAAAAAAAAAAAAAAACATGGTGAGAAAGTGACCTTGGGATGGATCAGCAGGCAAGTGCACCCAACACCAACCTGGCAACTTGAGTTCTATTCTTGAGACCCATATGAAGGATAGACAGATCAATTTCTGCAAGTTGTCCTCAGACTGCCATATGTGTACTGTGGCCTGCATGCACTCACACACATACACACAAAATAAATAATAAATGTAAGAATGAATTAAAGTGAAAACTTCATCAACATACCTCCCTCAAACTCTCTTCACAGATAGTGTCACCGAGAAATTGTGATTCCATTTGGCTATTACGCTGGGCTAGAAGTAAAAGCAGAATTTATGTAATAAGCAAGTCAAAGCTAAACTGTAAGGCTTGGAATAGTGGTGTACACCTTTAATCCCAACACTGGATAGACACAAGCAAGAAGGCGGCCAGTGTGGTCTACATCACCAATTGTAGGCAACCAAAGCTACACAGTGAGACCCTGTACCAAAAACAAATCAATGAAAACTAAGATGTAAAGTTAATTTTAGTTATCCTTCAGATTTATGCGCTGTTCGTGACCCTGATGCACCCATTTATTAGGATGTTGCTGGGTATCTGTTCACTTAGAAAGACAAAGTATCTGTAATATAGTCTTAAGTCTCCATTCAGTGTTTCTCCACTAATTACAAGCTTTTGGAGAAAATGAACCATTCTTCTATAATACTTGTCATTTTATTAAGTTAAAAAAAAAGTAAGTGAAATATTACTTTACTTATCAATTCTATAACCGAAAGGATTTATATAGCACTTAAATACTTCCTAAATTGAAATATACTTATTAATTACGAATTCAAATAACTTATTTTTTAGTCTTCATAAAGATCTTACTGCTGACATCCAGAGAAATTCCATCAGCCTTGAATGAATCCAGAGAGCTGCTGCAACTGGACGGTGTTCTGCTCTGGCTTTTTGTCAATGCACTGTT
Source organism: Meriones unguiculatus (assembly GCF_030254825.1). NCBI lineage: Eukaryota > Metazoa > Chordata > Mammalia > Rodentia > Muridae > Meriones > Meriones unguiculatus. The sequence goes on from NC_083365.1 coordinate 22,663,853, forward strand.
GACATTTTTATTGATATCTCCTTCAGTGTGATGATCAAAAACCTGAAATTACAAAAATATCAGCATAGGGGCCAGTCAAATGCCTTTGTCAGTAAAAGTACTTGCTATGTAAGCCTAGTGGCCTGAGTTCATTCCCAGAACCCATGTAAAGGCAAAAGAAGGTAACTGACTCCACAGTTGTCCCATGATATATGCTGTGGCATGTTCTTCCTTCCACATCATGCATGTGCAAAAGTGTCTGCTCATGTACAAATTACGTAATTAAAACACCAGCATAAAGTTATGAGCTTGGTACTTATAGTGACTAAATTTTAAACACCAACAAAAACACTATTTCTTTCTTTCTTTCTTCTTCTTTTTTTTTTTTTTTTTTGGGTGGAGGGATCGGGGAGGTTCAAAATAGGGTTTCTGTGTGTTCTTGGCTGTGCTGCAACTTGCTATGTAGACCAAGCTGGCCTTAAACTCACAGAGATCTGCCTGCCTCTGCCTCCCAAGTGCTGGGATTAAAAGGATAAACCACAAAAACCTGGCATGCATGGTTATTTTAATCCCAATACTCAGAAGGCACACAGGTCTGACTCTGTGAGTACAAGGCTATCCTGGTCTACATTGCAAGTTCTAGGCTCAGCAAGGCTACATAATGAGAACCCTATCTCAAAACAAAAAAACATTTAATTTAGCTTCAAATATCATTTGCCACAAGATATTAAAGAATTACAGCTGGGAGCTGAAGTGATGGCTCAACGGTTAAGAGCACTGGTTGCTCAGAGTTCAATTCCCAACCATCTATAAATATAGTCCCATGAGATCTGATGCATTCTTCTGGTGTGCAAATGTACATGCAGACAAAACACCCATATACACAAAGTACAAAAATATATGGTCACAGCATTAAGGAAGGTTGAGAACCACTGATTAAGAGTATAGTAAATAGATATTCAATATTTGTTTAACAAAATAATAATTTTCATAAAATCTAGTCAGATTTAAGTGTTATATTACTATTATTAGTTTCTCAAAGCTTTGGCTATTTTCTCATCACCTCACCTCAGAGCCACTGAAACAATCTTCTGTACTTACTCATATTGGTTTTATTTTTATATTGTTTTGTTTAAGACCAGGTCTTGAAACAGGGTTTCTTTGTGTAGCCTTGGCTTGTCCTGAACTCACTTTGTAGACCAGGCTGGCCTCAAACTCACAGAAATCTACCTGCCTCTGCCTCCCTGAGTGCTGGGATTACAGGCATGTGTCACCACCCCTGGCTTCGAGGAGATTCTCCCCCCCACCCCCAAGGAGATTCTTATACACAAAGTAATGCTCACAAATCACCAGCAAAGTGACTGAATATTTAGATTATAGAAATCTGACCTGGCATTATAGAGAACATCTGTGATTTCAGCACTTGGGAGGTAGAGGCAAAAGAACTACGAGTTTGAGGCAATAAAGTAAGATGCTGTCTCAAAACGTCAAGATAATTCTAATACTGGGTATTTGTACAACTTTTAGTTTCATTTTTGTGGATATTTTTCACTACAAATGATTGTTTTGTGATAGGGTCTTGTTTTATAGCCCAGGCTGGCAGTTAAGTCACAGTAATCCTCTTACCTCAGCCTTAAGACTGCTGGGATTACAGTTACAGGCCAACACATCACTATCTTAAAAGTTTCTTACCAAACGACCTCTGGTAATTCTACACAGGAATATATCTCTAACCTATATTAAGTAGAAATAGTTTCTATTTGCTTAGTAGAACATATACAAGTTTAAAAATATAGCTGAGTATGGTAGTGTATACCGTACTGAGGTATATGGTATGTAAGTAGTAAGTGAGAAAATTACAGTAGCAGGATTGCAGAGCACCAATATCATAAACAAAAATACAAAATTCAATAACACTTGAACACTGGAATCAGGACAGCTTACCTCCTGATCTTGTGCACTATCGTGTGTTCGGATTTTTTTCTCACTTACAACATTATCATCTTCTTGTACCCAGGATCTCTTTTGGGCACCGCAGGTTTCTATTTTGTTTTCAGATAGTAAAATCTCTTTGTGATGTGTGTCAATCAGAGCATTTTCTTCAATGTCTAGGCTAACAGAGTCTGATGAAAATATCTCATCAGGATACATAGGGAGATTTTCCTCATTTATATACTGAGATGGACTCAAATTCGGTTTGGCTGCAACAAATCCAATGCCTGAATCTTTCCTAGAAACTGGCAGAGTTTCTAGGTGAATTAAGTCCGTCGCATCTGTTGGAATTTGCTCTAGGTCATCAACACCAGTGATACTACAATTTCTCTTGTTTGGTAATTTGGGTAAGAAGATTCCCAATGAACATCTTCTTGTTTTGTGTTTAACAACTGCTTTTGGTGATACAGATGTAGCCTCGGCCCCCTTATGAAAAGTTGTACTTTCTTCATCTCCGTCATCACTGGAGCCTAGGTTATGTATTCCTGTAGCTTGTACCATACTCATGTTATTGTGTGGCTGCTTTCCTGCTTCAAGTAACTGTTCTGCAGGAGGTAACACATGAACAGTCGGAAAGTCTAAAACCTCAGTTTTTCTATTCAAATCACTCAGACTTGGTTTGACACTGCTAAAACATGAAACCTTAGATGGAATTATAGAGCCTGATGCTTCTCTTGCATTGGCATGGACTTGAATGACTTGTGTTGTCAGGCCTGAATTACTATGGCAATCAGTATCTGTATTACACTTAACTGTTTGAATACTTTCATTCAGTTCTTTTTTGTAGGCTACAGCAAAGTTTTCCTCGTTGGTAAGCATTTTGGTTTCATTTTCACGTGTGGGTGCAGACTTCTCTGTAAAAAAAGATGAAGTCTTCTTTCCAGCCAATACTCCTTCATCGTTATTGACAGCACCCTGCCCTTTTTGAGTTGATGGGGGCTGCTGGCCTGAGAGAGAAGGCTGAGAAGCAACATTATCAACAACAAAGGTCTCCCCCTGATCTTTTGAGAGTTTAGTCATCTCCCCCAGAGGCTCTTTTATCAGATACTGATCTTTAAGCAGTGCTATGGCACTTTGAGTTTGGCAATTATTGGCTTTCTCCTTATTTTTATCATACAAGGATATATTACCATCCAAATTATCAGAAAAAATAACGTCTGGTAAAGAGGAATACTTGTCACTGAATCTACATGCAGAAGTTACATGACTGTGTATAAAATCCACATTTCTTCCATCTGTACTATTTAATGGACAGGTTTCAAGTTTAGTTTGTTTTAATGTATTGGCCTGCACACACTTTCCTATGACTTCATCTAGATCAGCTTTATGAAACTTGTTGATTTCCACTGTACTCTGAACGCCAAATAATGTATTAGAAGGAATGACAGTTCTTATATGGTGTTTTTCAGCTACTGCTTTTTCTGTGATTTCTTGAATACTGCTATCACTTTCAGGACCACTCAAGTTTTTGGCTGCTGCCATTCCTAATTTAGTATAGTCATGAAGTGCTTTCTCTTTGGCTTGACAGTCAATGAAAACTGTATGGGACTTGGTGACATCCAGATCACCGAGATTATCTAGAAACACTACAGTTTTGTCCATAGGTACGGTAGTTCTTTCATCTGGTGGGACAGTTTTATATTCTGAAGCAGTGGCTTGACTTCTAGAGAGCTCTGTGTCCTCTGGCCTGTGTGCAGACAAAACCAGTTTAGAAGTTCCTGCCAATGGCACAAAACTTAAGCTCTCTCTTTCTTCTAGGCTATTTTTATTACACATTTCCACCACAGAACTCTGAGTGGTATCTCTATTATTTTTATCATTCACTAGAAATGTAATGGTCTTGTTTTTGAGCCCAAGGCTTTTGTCTGAAAGAAGTTCATGGAGAAATCCAGGCTTTTGTACATCATTAGTTTCTTTTCTAAGTCCACTATTAGATCTTTCCTCTAGTACTATCAGCTGGCTGCCTTCTGCTGCTGGACGGTTGGTTTTACTGTTTTTTGAAATGGAAACAATCTCTTCAGCAGAAGTAGACATCACTTTTGGCCTTTGTAGGCTTTCCTCTTTGGGTAATTCGAAGTCAAATCTGTCTGGAAGTACACCTTTCACCTCTGCTTGGTAGTCAATGAAAACAGTATGCGACTTTGTAATTTCTAGTTCCTCATGATCATTTATAGACATCACAGTCTTATCTAGATGACCAGGAGTAATTTCATTTGGTGAGATAATTTTACATTCTAAAGGAGTTGTGTGACTTTTAGTGATTTCCATTTCATCCTGTCCACATGCATACAAAATGGTTTTAGAAGTTCCTGCTAAAGGTACTAGGTGAGAGTCATGTTTATCCAATAGAGATGTATGGTTTATTTTCCCTGTGTAACTCTTGGTGATATCCATATCATTCTCATGACCCTCTGAAAATAAAATAGTTTTATCAATTTTCAGCCCACCAACACTTTTTCTTCCACAAATTTTTTTTTCCTTCAAAAATTCAGGTTTATGTATACTTCTGTCCTTTAACATGTCCATATCATTAGTTGGTAATACTCTAGTGTTTTCTATAGGAATGTTCACAGCTATCTTTCTGCTTTCTGCTGAGAGTCCGCAGTCTCTGTGTTCTAAGTTAGTTTTACCATGTTCTTGTACCCCAGAAGGACCAAACCCAATTACAGTAGTGTGGCTCTTGGTTAGATCCATAGTTTGCTCTTCCTCTGAAGAAAGTATCATGTTAGCATGAGAACAGCCAGGATCATCTACATTTTTCCTCTGTGGTTCAAGAAGTTTAGAACGCTGGTCTTGTATTGCTTGTCCCAGTACTACTTGTTTATCTAGCTTTCCCCACTCATCTGAAGGACTTTTGCTGTGAGAGTAAGGTTTGGCAACATTTTTTGATGCGAAGTCAAAAGTTGTAGGAACAGCTTCACTTCTTAAATTACTTGTGTGACTTTTAGTCAAATCCATATCTTCACCTGTTAAGAGTTCAATCCTTCTGTCAGCCAATGAAACAGATAAAGTATTTGTCAGGCTCTGTTGTAATCTTTCCTTAGATACTTGAGGAATTGTAACATAATTTACATTCATTTTCTGATCTTCTAACATAGTTATACGATTTTGACGCATCATTTCTTTTTCAAATACTGGTATAGCTGTTACTTTTTTTTTAATGTTTTCTTGATCTTGTTTGAATGTCATATTATCTATTGTAACTGTGTGACTCTTAGTAATGTCCATGTTATCCTCTTCTGAATAAACAGTTTTCTCTGTGAGTGGACCAGGACCTGTATTGGTACATATTTTAGAATATTTTTCATCAGGCTTTAGCAAATTTTGTTCCTCTCTTATACTTGATAGACACTTAGTCAGTTCCATTGCATCATTGTTACTAGAATAAAAAATTGTCTTATAACCTTCAATAGTTGGACTAGAACATAGAGATTTTGAGGTTACAGCCAATGTGCTAGCATCTTGATTAGAAATCTGGGTGACTGGATGAGTTTCTAACTCCATAGTATGACTTTTGGTAACATGAATTTTATTTTCAGGGTTTGAGAAAGAGCCTTGTAAAGCAGCATTTAGTTTATCCGTAAGAACTGTTTTTTTCTCTGGAGCTTCAGCCCCATCAACTGTTGTAACATTCATCATGACATGTTGAGTTTGAGCTTCTCTTTTAGATAAATTACTTCCTGATAGCAAAACCTGTATGGTATTGTTAGCTGTCAACTCCATACATTCATTGCCATAAATTGTATTATTACCTTTAAAGTCTCCTAAGCTGGCTTCCCTAGCTGGAGGAATCCAAGTCTGAATATAGGCTGGTTGGCACTGGGTCAAATTCATTCCATCATCTTGTTCTCTAAAGATTCTAGTCCTATTACCACTATTTTCATCTACATTAAGAGATAAATGCATTTGATGTGTAGAAGAGTCACTGTTTGTTTCCTTGAAATAAATAGGTATCTCAGAATTTTCTTTGTCAAGCTCTGTAGAAGGAAAAGTACTGTATTTTCCTGTTTCCAATCTTTTTATGAAGTTGTCAGAATTTATCTTTTCTGAGAAAGTGTTTTGACCTATGGAAATTTTGGGACATTCTAATTCCTGTTTAATTCTTGAATTCTCAGAATGACACTTTAAATTCTCAAGAAAGGACGTGGTATCTATTTTTGTGAAATTTTCATTTTTGGTACAATTTGAAAGGCCTTTGGTAATCATCACAGTGTGACTTGCTGTCAGGTCCATCTGGTTTTCATTTGAAAAGATGACTGTCTGGTCATCTGCATGTTTCCTTTCATGGCTGTAGTCTATAACTGAAAACTACAATGAAAGAAAAATAGAAAAATTAGGTAGACATAGATTTTTTTTTCTAATTCGTTATTTTACTTATTTTTCTGCCTGTATATATGCCTATAAACCACATGCATGCCTCCTGCCTGTGAAGGCCAGAAGAAAGTATTAGATTCCCTGGAACTGGAGTTATAAATGATTGTGAGCTGCCATGTGGGTGCTGAGAATTAAACCCAGGTCCTTTCAGCCATTTCCCTAACTCAAAATTAAGTTTTGAAAAAGATGTTTTATAATATGTACTATATAAACACAATGAGTAATGGTTTCAAGCTATACTGGTTTACTTAAATCAATGACTTATTATATTATATATAATATGTTATTACATTTTTTTTCTCCTTAAGGCTAGGGATGTAGTTAACCGGTAGATTCTTGCCTACCATGCTTTCAGCCCTACTAACAGTCTCCAGCACAGCACAGACTAAATGTTAATTCACATCGATAATCCCAATACTCAGGAACTGGAGGCAGGAGGAGCAGAAGTTCAAAGTAGCTGGACATAGTGATGTGATGCATGCCTTTGATCTCAGCAAATGAGAAGTGGAGGCAGGGCATCTCTGTAAGTTCAAGGCCAGCCCAGTCTACACAGTGATCTCCAAGACAACCAACTTACATAAGTGAGACCTTATCTCAAACACTAAAAAGTTCAAGGTTATCTTTAAGGCCAGACTGAGCTGGAGACCCTGTCTCAAACCTTTCTTTTAAAGCTAAGATCTATGAATAAATTACTTTTGGTAGTTTAGAGAAAATTAAAATTCAAAGTTACATAGATGCTTTCTACAGTGACTAAAAAATTAAAAAGCACTGAATAGATGAAATGTAACCATAATGAAAATTCTGCATTGAATAGTTACTGAAACCCTAAATAAAAAGTCTCAGAAAGCCATAGGCACATACACACATATACATATATGTAAAATTTTTTTTTTTTTTTTTTTTTGGTTTTTCGAGACAGGGTTTGTCTGTGTAGACTTGGCTGTCCTGGACTCACTTTGTAGATGAGGCTGGCCTTGAACTCACAGAGATCCGCCTGCCTCTGCCTCCCAAATGCTGGGTTTATTGGCCTGTGCCACCACACCCAGCTGCTAATTCATATTATACTATGTACTTCAGGGGTCTAGTTTCTTGTTATTCAAAGTTCAGTCTGTGCAACTGCATGCCAGTGTCATTCAAGAGATGATTAGAAATATATTCTTGAGCTCACGCCTGTAATCTCAGCACTCAGGGAGGCAGAGGCAGGCGGATCACTGTGAGTTTGAGGACAGCCTGGTCTACAAAGTGAGTCCAGGAAAGTCAAGGCCACTAAGAGAAACCCTGTCTCCAAAATTTTAAAAAAATATATATATATATATAAAAAATATATAATATATATAATATATACACACACGTTTATATATATATACACACACACTCACACAGTTTCTTGGGGCCAGAAAATGACTCAAGAATTAAGAATATTTTCTACTCTTTCAGAGGACCAAGGTTCAGCTCCCAGTACCTACCTGCATGGCAGCTAGCAACTGTCTATAACTCTAGTTCAAGGGGATCTCGGATCCTCTTCTGGCTTCTCTAGGCACTACCCATGCATACAGTGTACATACATACATGAAGCAAAGCAGTCACACATACTGTGACAAAATATTTAAGAAAAATAATAATCTCTCAAGAGTTTACCCTTTTCAACTAGGTACAAAATTGTCTGTCTACCTACACACAATAGATTTTACATTTGTGTGATGTTGGGTATTAAATATAAACCCTTGCACATGCTAGACAAACTACCACTGACCTGTATCTTCAATGCAGAAAAAAACATCTATATTTATAAAATTTTAAGATATTTCATGCACTCATAAAGTTTGAAAGGTTTTGGTACTTTTAATTTAAATTGGCAATGACTTAATTGTCCTGGAAATATAGGAAGGTTTTATAATATAGGAAGGTTTTATGTAAGGCTTTAATAATTTACTTTGTAAGTTATCTCAAATTTATACCATTACATAAAATTTCATGTTACTTAACTGTCAAAGATTAAATTATAAGATACTTCCAAGATTTCATACCTCCTTTTGTTGCACCTGAGTCTGAATAGGAGCACAAAGTAATGTATTCATACCTATAGAACAATAAGAAAAACATCAAGCACAAAGCAATGTATTCATACTTAGAGAATAGGAAAAACTTCATGCCAAGTGTCTGATTTCTTTTTTACCATCTTCATCAGTTAGAAGTATGAACCAGTGTCCTGGTTGCTTGGTGGTCAACCTGACACAAGTTAGAGTTATCTGGGAAGTCTGGAGGGCATTTCCTAGATGAACGATTCCTGCGGGCAGGACCAGCTCATGTGGGGTGGCATTCCTGACTTGGTGAACCTGCATTAAGAAAGCAGGCTGAGCAAGCCACGTGAACAAGCCAGTAAGCAGCACTCCCTTGGTTTCTGCTTCAGTTCCTGCCTCCACGTTGTTCCTGTTTTGAGTTCCTGCTCTGACTTCCCATCATAATCAACTACAACTATAAACAAACAAAACCTTTCCTTGCCAAGTTGTTTTGGTCATGGTGTTTAACAGAACAATAGAAACTTAACTTAGACAACTAGTTAGTAAACTTTTCATAAGACTTATGAATAAAACATCTTTAAGATTGGTGGCGGTATCCGGGTGTGGTGGCACACGTCTGTAACCCCAGCACTCAGAAGACAAAGGCAGACAGATCTCTGTGTCTGATCTACAAAACGAGTCCAGGACAGCCAAGGCTACACAGAGATACCCTGTCTCAAAAAAAAAAAAAAAAAAAAAAAAAAGAAACAAAAAAAGATTGGTGTGGTGGTGCACACCTTTAATACCAGCACTCATGAGGCTGAGGAAGGTGAATCTCTGTAACGTAAGTTTTGGTTTCTTTTAAAACTCAGTAACGTTATGTAAATAATGTTTTTGTTTTAATCCCAAGTGTGGGATTTTAGTTTCGGCTTTAGTTTGTATACAGCTAATAACTGTCCCGAGCAGAGCATGGCTTTTGCCAGCTGGTAACAGCACAGAGAGCAGCGTGGTCTAGGGCTCTGAGGATATAAACGAGAGTCCAGAAAGAGAAAGTGTGGCATGCGGTGTTGGCATGTGGCGAATGGCAGTCTGGAGAGACCAGAGAGAGGGACAGTGTAGAGGTTTGAAGCATAGACAGAGTGAAACACTTAAAGGCACAGTGTCTTGGAGAAGACTGCTGGCTGCGTTTGCTTTTGACAGGGATTGGTATATCCCCCAAGGATATCTACCCTAAACAACCAGGAGAAGTAAAGGGGTCTGCAGCCCCCTCCCCGCCAACCTTCTCGTTCCTACCTAGGGCTGGGGTAAATGGCGGAAAGGAGATAGAGGCATAAATAACCCAAATAAGGTAGTTTTAAAAATGAATGCTACATACAGATCTCTGAGTTCAAGGCCAGCCTGGTCTACAGATCAAGTTCCAGGACTACAAGGGAAACCCTGTCTCAGAAAACATACAAACAAACAAAAAAAAATCTGAACTCTTATTTTCCTCCTTCCTACCATCCTTTTCCAATGCTGGAGATCAAACCCAGGACCTTACACACAGCAAAGCAAGTATTCTATTCCTGAGTTATGCTGTGGTCCCTAAGAGCCTTTCCTGATGACAGAGAGCAGTAATTATTATATCTATTTTGGAAATAAAATATTTTATCTGTGTATAATTTTATTTATTGTACTTGTTTGTTTTTGTTTTTTCAGACAATGTCTGTATCATTTTGGTTGGCCTGGAACTTACTATATAGATCAGAATAGCCTTGAACTCATAGCAATCCAAATACCACTGCCTTTCAAGTATTAGAATTAAAGGTGTGTGACACTGCACCTGGCATTAATTTTTACATTTTGTCTCAGGTATCCCAGGTTAGACTTGAACATGCTATTTCAACAAGAAAGACCTTGAAGTTCTGATCCCCCTGCATCTAACTCCAAGACACTAGGATTACAAGTCTACACCACATGTTTGTGTCTGTGTCAGTTTTTTAAAGGTATAGGATTATGAGATGTATTTGGTCATACTCACCAGTAATTGCACAGTAATTATCATCTGAATTCTTATTGCTAAAAAAAAAAAGGCATTTTTATAAATTATATTTCAAATAATTATGAAGAATCACAATAGCTGAAAGACTTAGGAAAAAGAGATGGACATAATGGCCCATGCCCTTAATCCCAGCACTTGGGAAGGAGAGGTACATAGATCTCCATGGGTTCAAAGCCAGCCTGGTCAACATAGTGAGTACCAGGACAGAACCCACACACAGTAAGATCTTGTCTCAAACAAGCGAGAAAACAGACGAAAAAACAAAAAACTGTGAAAGAGGTTTTCAGAGGGTAATTAGCAGGAAACTAACAGACCCTTACCTGAATGGTCTTAATAGTGTGTTAAACTAAGAACACTATAAAAATATGCTTTAATAGCCAGGCGTGGTGGCACACACCTTTAATCATAGCACTTGAGAGGCAAAGGCAGGTGGAACTCTGAGTTCAAGATCAGCCTGGTCTACAGAGTGAAATCCAGGATAGCCATGGCTACACAGAAATACCCTGTCTCAAAAAAGTAAAAAACAAACAAAAGTTTTATACTAGGTGATAAATTTAAGACTTTATATATGAAAATGGAGTTTGTCATCACTACTAAGACTGTATTGTACACTTATTTTTTAGATCTGGCTGTACATATGCTAAATTCTAGTTTGTATTTTAAATTAATGTTAAGTATTTGACAGAAGACATGGTTAAGTGACAAAAATATTTTTTAAAACTTCCAGTTAATAGTAATAAACAACCATTAAAATATAATTAGCATATGTCTCTTACTTACTGTAAAGTCAGCACATTTTTTCTGGCTTCTGTCTCTAAAAATAAAGTAAAAAAATTAAAAGTTGTTCAAAGTTATGTAAGAATGCTAACAGCAAAAGGTTTTGAAGTTTTTACTATTTACCCTTTGTCCTCCTGACCACACACACTTCGTTTCGTTCCCCCTGCTCTGCTATTGTTATTTAGTGTTATTTAGGTGTTTTGTGCGCTTATTTTTTCTCCTGAGATAAACTTTCAAGTACAAAGGAGTCTAGTTGCTATATAGCCCAGGCCCAGGTCTTGAATTGGTTATCCTTCTGCCTCAGCCCTGGGAATGCTAGAATTACAGACGTGAACCCCCACCGCCAGCTAAAGATACACACGTGTGTGTTGTTTGTGTATGTTCATGTGGGTGTGTAGACATATACATACACATGTATGGGCATGTGTGTGTAAGCCAGAGGTCAATGTTGTATATCGTCCTCTATCACTTCCACTCTAATTTCCGAGACAGTATCTTTTCACTTGACCTGAAGGTCACTGATTTGGTGAGCATATTTGGCCAGTGAGTTCCAGGGATCGTCCTCAGAGCTAAAATTATAGGCACACTGGGTTTGAATAAGAGATGGTCCCCATAGCCTTGGGCATTTGAAGACTTGGTCCATAGTTGGTAGCAATGTCCGATAGGTTGGGGAAGTGTGGCCTGCTAGAGGAAGGATGTCATTAGCGGCAGGCTTGTAGAGCAAAACAGTCTGATCTCTCAAAGTTCAAGATGTAAGCTCGCAGCTCACTAATCTAGCCACCATGCCTGTCACTTTCCTGCTGTGACAGTACGATAGACTCTTTTCCCCCTGGAACCACAACCCCAAATAAACTATTTCTGCTATACACTGCCTTGATCATGGTGCTTCATCACAGAAATAGAAAAGTAACTAATTCAAGGTATGTACTAACAAACCTGGCTCCCTTCACCACTTCACCCGGTTTTTTTTTTTTGTTTGTTTGTTTGTTTTGGTTTAGTTTGGTTTTTCAAGATAGCGTTTCGCTGTGTAGCCTTGGCTGACTTAGACTTACTTTGTAGACCAGGCTGGCCTCAAACTCACAGAGTGCTGGGATTAAAGGTTCGTACCATCGTGCCCAGCTTTTCGCCTGGCTTTTAAGAATGACTAGAGATCTAAAGTTAGGTCCTCATGCAAGTATGGCAATCACCTTACCAACAAGTTACTTCTCTATCTCTCAGAATAAATTATTTAAATAGTGAGATAGGACTCGAAAAATGACTAAGCAGGTGAAGGCATTTGCTGTGAAGTAGGACCCAAATTTAATGTCAGGAAACCACATGATGGAAAGAAAACAGAATTTCAACTGTCTCTTGACATGTCTTAAGATGCATGCAAATGTCACAGCCATGCACACGTGCGCGCACTCCCACACAAACACACACAAGTATAAAAAAGTATAAAAAAAACACTAGCAGGACTTAAATCACATATACATATACCTGTAATTTCTGAATTTCTCTCTGCTTTCATATGAGACTCTGTCTGGAATACTCTAGAAGAAATAAAAATAAAAATTACTGAAAAACCTTTTAAAAAATTTTTTTATTATAGTTTTATTATTGACTGTGTGAAGTACTTTTTGCTAGTGTGTAAATTTATTTTTCTATTTAATAAACGTTAGCTCTGTAATTATATGTATGAAAAAACTTGCTTCGCTTTATTTTATTTCATTTTTTTGAGATGTGCGTGGGCCATGCAGCTTTAGCTAGTGTAACTTATAACTCCCTTTATAGAACAGACTGAGCTAGGATGTGGTGGCACACATCTTTGATCCCAGCACTGGGGAGACAGAGACAAGGGATCTCTGAGTTTGAGGCCTACAGATTAAATTCTAAGATAGCCAGGGTTATACAGAGAAACCTTGTCTTGAAAAACAAAAAACAATAAAAATAACAAAATATGAGGACCTGAGCTTGGACCCCAGCAGTACATAATAAATGTCCCAGCACCTGTGAGGTAGAGACAGTTGGCTCTACCTCATTAACAGCCCATCTAGCTGAGTCAGTAAGTTCTATGTTCAAAGAGGTACCCTGTCTCAAAGTAAGGTAAAGAGACAGTAAGATATATAAAATTGACCTCTGGCATCTTCACATGCATGCCTTCACAAACACAAACACAAACACACACACACACACACACACATACACTTTAATGATTATTTAAGCAAAACAAATTATCCAAATAGAATACTACCAACGTATTTGACAGAGAAAAGTATTAACTATAACACTGAACTTAATTTTTTCATCTTACTTTATAGTATCTGCAAAGCTGACTCGACGAGAGCTTTTCCTAGTTCTTGGTGCATTAGATTCCTAAGAGAAAACAATATAGGATACAATTCTTAATATAAGTCACTGCAAATTAGGTTTCTGGACTATTAGAAGCAGGAACCAAGTCTTGTTTTGAATTAATGATATAAAATTCCTCCAAAAAACCCAACATAGAAGCACCTAATGAACAGAATATGACTTTCCAAATATTTCTTTGGGCAACGACAACACTAAGAATTGAACCAAGAATTGAACCGTGGTCTCATATAAATGTAATTTTCTTTTGGTTTTGCTTTGTTTATTTTGAAACAAGGTCTCATTATACAGCCCATGTTGACCTTGTGTATCAGCTCTCTGGTTCCTGGGATTACAGGTATGTACTCAAGAGTATGATTTTCAGTAAGAGTTAAAATAAGCAGATTATGGCTTTTTTTGGCCTTTTGGCTAAAATCAAATCAAATAAAATAAACATATTAACACAAACAATAACAAGAAAGACTGGGCACCAAACAGGAACTATTTGGTCAACTATACTGATCTTATTACAATGTGTTCTTCTAAAATTACAAACAGCTTTTTGTTTTGAACACAAGGCCTTACTATGTTGCTATGACTAGTCTGGATGTATGTAGACTAGGCTGTCCTACATACACAGAGATCAGCCTGTCTCTGGCTCCTTAGTCATTGGATGAAAGGCATGCAGCATCTAAAAAATATCTAAAAACCATCTAAAAAACAGTTCTATTTTGTGATTATTGAAGTTATTTTAGACATAATCTTCCATAGCCTAGGCTGCATTCAAATTTGCTATTAAGCCCAAGGATGAACTTGAAATTTCATCCTCCCAGTGCTGAAATTACAGGCCTGTGTCATCATACCCAGCTAAACATAATTTATCATCTTAAACATTATGCCTTGGCACTTTTTGTTAGTGGTAAAAAACAACAACAACAACAACAACAAAAAATACACAACAAAAACCCACATAAAATAAATTTATCATTTTTACTATTAAAAAAATAATTGAAAGCAAATAGATAAATATAAATTTAAAGAAAACTGGGTATTGTGGTGCACACCTATAATCCTAGCACTCAGGGAGGCAGAGGGAGGCAATCGCTGTGAGTTTGAGGCCAGCCTGGACTACAAAGCGAGTCTAGGACAGCCAATGCTACATGAGAAACCCTGTCTCAGAAAAAAAATAAAAAATAAAAATAAAAAAACCAAAACACAAACCCCCCCAAAAACTGATGTGTACGTGTGTGTGTGTGTGTGTGTGTGTGTGTGTGCGCGCGCAGGTATCACAGAAGAGGAGGATGTTGGACCCTCTGGAACTAAGGTTACAGGTAAGCTGAGCCACCCAAATGACACTAAATCTGGGTCCTCTATAAGAGCAGAAAGTGTTCTTAACCACTGAGTTATCTCACTGCCCTCATCTTAACACTGCTTATACAGTTCAACAGTGTTAACACATCTTGATGCGGAACTGGAGAGATGGCTTAGTGGTTAAAAGCACATACATTTCTTACAGAGAATCGGAGCTCATTTCCCATGTTAGGAGGTTCACAATCACCTGCAACTTCAACTCCAGGGGGGATCTGATGCCCCTGTGAGCCACATGAACACTTGCACTCATATGACACAAACAAATAAACTACACATTTAGATCCTCCCTCCAAATCCTTGGCAACCAAGAATTCTATTTTGGTCTATATTAATTTGACTATACTTCATATAAGTGGTAACAAATAGAACTTTTTGTTTTTTGAAACTTTTTTTTTCATTTAGCTCTTCAAGATTCTTGCATGTTGTTGTGGATATCAGATTTTTAATATTGAATTTATTTATTTATTTGTTTATTTAGGTTTTTCAAGACAGGGTTTCTCTGTGTAGCCTTGGTCTTACTCTATAGACCAGGCTGGCCACAAACTCAGGGATCTGCCTGCCTCTGCCTTCCCAGTGCTGGGACTAGAGGTGTGCACCACCATGCCTGGCTGAATTTCGCTATTTATGAATACCACATTTTGTTTACTCAAACAAAGTGAACAGACACTTGTTTTTTACTACCTCTTAACTACTGTGAATAATGTTGCTGTGACCATGCATCTCTTTAAGAGGGTTGGAAAAGTGGCTCAGTAGTTAAAAGCATGAACATTTCTTGCAGAGGGCTCAGGTTTTGTTCCCAGCACCCAATTGGGAAGCTCATAATTGCCTATATCTACATCTCTAGGTGATCTGGCTATCACTTCTGGCTTCTGTGGGCTCCAGGCTCATGGACTACATACTGATATGCATGCATTCATTCACAAATACACATAAATTAAAAATACATCTTAACAACAACAAAACAAAGATAGTAGCCATCTATATGAAGCAGTCAATATGGTCAAAGGTCTAATTAGACACAGTAGACATGACAGGCAGTGCTTGCCATGTATGTGAGAGGACTGAATTTCCAGTCCCTAACATTCATGTAAAGAGCTATACAGGTAAGTCAGACAGATGGCTCAACAGGTAAAGGCATATACTAGATGCTATGCCAGGTTAAAGAGTCAAAATACCATCCCCTGTTCTAATCCCAGCAGAGGCTAAATTATTAGCAACAAATACAGAGTTTTAAAATTATAAATGCCAGCTTATTCAAGAATTTGGACTTTTTTTTAAACACTGTGCCCAAGGACCTAATGCACAATAGGTAAGAATTCCACCACTGAGTTACATCTCTACATCTCTAGTCCAGAAGTATTTGGACAATAATATGGAAGCAATGAGATACTTACTTACACAGTTAAATGGGAGTCCTTTACAGTACCATCCCTAATAAAATTCATGAGGATCACTGAAGCCAGGCATGATGACAGAAATCTATAGTCCTAGCACTTGGCAAGCTCAAACAGAATTGCCACAGGCTCAGGGTCACTCTAGGCTATATAAGTAAAACCTAATCTCAGCAAACTAAGTCCTTCTCCAAAACAAAATCACTGAAATTTCAAAGCATTTGCACTAGAGACTTACCTGAACTGTTTCATTTCCACATTTGAGGTCCTGAAGAGGACTCCTTGGGGGTTTCAAAATCTAGACGAAATAATCAAATTTAGTCATGAAAATTTAAGGTAGCTACTAGTCAATTTGCATTACATGAGTAGAAAGCTAACATTTCTATTAAAATCCCTGAAATTCCTCAAAGTCAGTGTTTACTGTTAAGTGACTGATTAAAATATCTAACATTTATGCCTTCTCATGGCCCACTCACCCAAATTCTTTGCACAAAATAATCAGAGTCCTCTAGGTAAAGCGTCACACGGACTCAAAAGTCCTGAGACCATCTAACACAATGTTAGACAATCTAACACAATTTGTTCATAATGTCCAGTTCAGGACTGAGGGTACACCTTAAGACTAACACAATCACACTAACATAATTAAATTTTAAGTCTTGTTTTCCTATGTTGAGAAAACACATTAAACTCTTCACATAGAAGTTAAACATAGAAATAAGGAGAGCTTGATATATCAGAGCAATCAGAGATAATTAAATAAATTATTCCTGCTAGCAAAACCCATCCAAAAACACTCAAATAGAAAAAAAGGAAGAAAATTCCAGCAGGGTTATGTTAGAGTTCCTTTTGGGTAACTTTTGCATATAGGCATCCTATACCATTGTATTTTTCCAATTTCATAATCTAAAAATGAATTTAGTATGTAAATCAACTTAGATGAACTTTTCTCTTGCAATAGTTTGAATATCAGGATAAATATATTTTTTAAAGAGGAAAAATATACATTTTAAGCATTTATTATAATGAAATATAATTTATATAAGAGAAAAATTTTTAATAAGTACATTAAAAAATTACAATGATGCAGAAATACAATAATAAAAAGTTTATTAAAAAAAAAAAAAAAGTTTATTAAATTTAGCCTGGCGTAGTGTCTACACCTTTAATCCCAGGATTTGGGAGGCAGAAACAGACAAATTTCTCTGAGTTCAAAGCCAGCTCTGGTCTACAAAGTGAGTTTCAGGACAGCCAGGGTTGTTATACAGAGAAACCTTGTCTCAAAAAACAAAACAAACAGTTTATTAAATTACAAAAATGTGCAAAAACATGAATTTTAGCATATTTACTGACGCATATAACCAGACTACGTATTTGAGTTTAGCTAGAAAGCAGTAAGAAGCTAGTTGGGATGCCAAGGTAAAGCCAGAATCAAAATTACTGTTGTTGTAGTCAGTAAAGAATAACATCTATTAATTAAATAAAAACATTTTTTTACTGAGGAATGCCGTCTTCTAACAGGCCTCTGTGTATGGTCACTGAAAAGAAGAAAAAGAGAAAGAAAAAATTATGTATATGTAGATAAATAACTAAATTTCTAAAAGCTATTATTACTTTATCACTTTTGTATTATAGTATAAGACATCAAACTCTGTATTTTAAGAATTCAATGCTTTAAAGGCACATTGTGGTCAAACCTGGTGGAATAAGCCTGTAATCACAGCTTTTGAGAGGCTGAAGTAGAAGGATCACAAATATGGGGCCTGTCTCAGATACCAAGTTCAAGGCCAGTCTTGGCAAATTAGTGAGATCTTATTTCAAATAAACATAAAAACCCAGAGCTAAAGGCTCAGTGGTAGAGCACTTGCCTAGCATGCATGAAATCCTAAATTTAATTTCTAGTACCAAAGGGTGGGAGTGGAAGAAACCAGTGAGTTTAGTTCAGTGGTTAAACACATGCTGAAGGTTCCTATGCCCAGAGTAAATAAATCATGGCTAGGCAACGGTGGTAAATGCCTACAATCCCAGCACTCGGAAGGCAGAGGCAGGCAGATCTCTGAGTTCTAGGCCAGCCTGGTCTACAGAGTGAGTTCCAGGACAGCCAAAGCTATACACACACACACACACCAAAAAAAAAAAAAACAAAAAAAAAAACCCTGTCTTTGTCTTGGGGGAAAACACATGTTCTATAAGATTATCAATTAAATAATAATCAGTAGCTCATAATTTATATCTTCAAAGGTAAAATTATTAAAATAAACAATCTCTATGTCACCAGACACTAGGTCTGCTTACTATATATGATTTTTAGACTAGATTTTGAAACTCCCAAATGCCTATTAGGCCAAACAGATAATTTGTGACATATAAGACAAACAGAACAGTATAGAGATTCAAATGATCTAGAGATTTCTTGCCTAGTCTAAAGATCACTGCAAGTCTGTTCCACTAGTTAGCTATTCCAAGAAAGACTGTGCATTTTTTTTTTTTGCCGCCCTAGGCTTTTTATGAAAAACTGAAAATCTTATTATTTTGTATAAAATCTTGAGATATTTTCAATTTGAGCAATTAGCTGAAAAATTAAAATTTATGTATATGTTAAAAATTAGGGACAAACTGGGTGTGATGGTGCACGCCTTTAATCCCAGCAGAGGCAGGTGAATCACTGTGAGTTTGAGGCTAGCCTGGTCTTCGGAGTTAAGAACAGCCAAGGCTACACAGAAAAACCCTATCTCAAAAAAAAAAAAAAAAAGGGACAGATGTGGCACATGCCTTTAATCCTAGTACTCAGAAGGCGAAGCTCTGTGAGTTTGGTGTACATATTGAGTTTCAGGCCAGCCAAGGGCTTTATAGTGAGACTGTCATTTTATCTCCTAAAGCCTTTATGAAATGGGAGGTGTGTCTATGAAAGTCCTTCAAGTCTAAAGTTCTTTCTCTCTCTCTCTCTTTTTTTTTTTTTTTTTTGGTTTTTCGAGACAGGATTTCTCTATGTAAAAGTCATGACGGCCCTGGATTTGCTTTGTAGATGAAGCTGACCTCAAACTCAGAGAGATCTGCCTGTCTCTACCTCCTAAGTGTTGGGATTAAAGGTGTGTGCCACTTACTGCCTGGCAAGTCTTAAACTCTTACTCTAAATGAGCTTATACAAAGATAAGACAGAAAGGCTATCACTTTTTAACACTGACTTCTTTTACTTGGAACAAAATAGAAAACCATTTCAGACATTACTGATATCTCCTAACTAGTTCGAAAATACCTTTCTGTGATAGAAAATAACACTTTAGCAGCGCCGAATGAACTTACTTCTCTTCATTAGCCTCTGAAGACATTCCATCCATTTTTTAAAACTTTTTTCTGTAAAAAAAAAAAACAAAAAACATACATATATATATATATATATATATATATATAGTATTAATAAGTAAGAAAGATGAAAATGATAGTCTATGGGCAATTAGGAGCATTGGTATGACTTTAGAGTTATTTTGTAAAAAAGACCAAAAATAGGAAGTAAAAACCATATTGTGAGCTCTAAAACATGAAAGATTTAGGACAGTACCATGTTATACTTAATGCTAGAAATTTTCATACTCAAGATAAAAATCTAAGCTAGGCATTATGGTCATCCCCATAATCCTATCACTTGGGAGGTGGAGGCAGGTGGAGCA
This sequence comes from Meriones unguiculatus, assembly GCF_030254825.1. Lineage (NCBI taxonomy): Eukaryota > Metazoa > Chordata > Mammalia > Rodentia > Muridae > Meriones > Meriones unguiculatus. The sequence continues at coordinate 22,683,774 of NC_083365.1, forward strand.
AGAGTTCCAAACTAGCCTTAGTTACATATTGAACTCCAAGGCAGCCTGGGCTATAGCAAGAAGCCACCCTCCTACCTCCCCAGCTTCCCCCCAAAAAAATCAAGATAAAATCTGTACACTAACTGTGAGCATGATGATATGGACTTTCCAATAAAAATTTGGCCTAGTTTGCTTAATAATTAAATAATATAATATTTAGCTTACATAATAATTCAATCTCTAAATGGAAGTCAATTAGATACTTAAAACAGTAAATTTAACTTAAGAAAACTGAATTATGCTATGTATGGTAGCACATACCTATCATCCCAGCACTCGGGAGAAAAGAGGCAAGGAGAGTTGCTCCAAGTACTAAGATTAAAGTCATAGGCCATCACACCTGTTCCTAATTTTTAACATATACATGATACTTCATTTTTTAGTTAATTGCCCAAATTGCAAAAATCTCAAGACTTTATTTCACACAGTAATTCTATTTTCAGTTGTTCTTGCAAACCAAAGGCTGACAGGACAACCGCAGCCTCTAGGTTGCCCAGGGGGTCTTGAGCTCACCCTGTGCAAGGCTGCTCTTTAACTTGATTCTCCTATCTTAGCCTCCTAAGGAACCCCGATTACAGAAAAGCACCACTACACCAAACTGTAGTAATATTTTACATACTATACTCAATTATTCAAATTGGAATCCTACTCAATGAGTATTGAATGGACTTGGAAATGGAAATCTACTTAACAGCTCATCAGTAAACACATCTGTCGATAGGTTTAACTACCTGAGGTCAATACCTGAAACCCACATGGTAGGAGAGAACCTGAGCAGACTCTCATTAAGGTAGCCTCTGACCTCCACATATGCAGTATGTCATAAACACACACACACACACGATAGATAGATAGATAGATAGATAGATAGATAGATAGATAGATAGATAGATAGATAGATAAGAGGGTTTTTTCCCCACTGTATGCATTAACTAGAACCGTACTTCCAGGTAAGAAAAGATGTCATCTCAGGTTTAAAAATAATACCTACAAAATTTGACAACTAGTACTAGTCACTTCTACCATAACATTAAATGAATACCATATACACGAACTACTAACAACGTTCTTACTTTTAACAATAAGGAAAACACAGCAGATACCTAAAAAATAATATCTTATTACACACATTTTTTCATATACAATAAAAGCAAAATTTAGGGAACAGATCTTCATAATAAGTCTGAATTTAAGTCTGAAATATGCATGTGGGTTCGGGGTCTTGCTGTTGCTTGTTTTGGTTTTTAAAACAATCTCACTGTGTAGCCCTACCTAGCCTGGAACTCACTATAGAGAACATGCATGCTGGCCTCCTCAGACTCATGGGTGATCTTCCTGCCTCTGCCTCCTGAGTGCTGAGGTTAAAGGTAAGGGCCAGTACAACTGGCTTGGCTGCTTAAAAAAACAAAACTTAGATGAGTGTTTCGTTTGCATGTAATGTCTGTGCAACACATTTGTACCTGCTGTCTGTGAAGGCCAGAAAAGACAACGGAATCCCCTAGAACAGTGTTTTAGACAGTTATGAGCTGCCATGTGAGTATTAGAAATTGAATGGGATCCCCTGGCAATGGGCAGACAGACACCTTAGTTAGGGGCAGAGCAGATGAAATTCTTTGTTCATGCTATCTTGATTTCTGGCTTGGTGGCCAAAGCTGTTTTATGCCTTGGACTATTAAAAATCAAATCAAATAAAATCCAGGCAGCACAGGATGGAAGAAGACAAAGACCTGTAGACCCCCATGCCACCCACACTCCTACCCACCAGTGCACAGCACAGGCTGGCCATAGATACCTGCTTGCCAACATGTCACACATCAGTGTTGGTGGAGGATGTCACTGAGGGACCCAGCAGCCGAGTGGGCAGCCTGCAGCTGGAGCCACCACAATGTGGGAGTGTGCTGTGGTCAGATGGGAGAGAAAGAGAAGTGAAACAGCTTGAGCATCATAAAGACAGACAGAACTAGAGACTTGAGGGTGGAGAGGAGTAGCTTGTTGTGAGTGGCCAGTGTAGTGGATGTTTTGGTCTACACAGTAATGTTATGTAAACAGGTTTCTTGTTTTAATCCCAAATGTGGGATATGGGACTCCTTTAGCTTGTCCACAGCTAATAAATTGCCTCAGACAGTTTGGAGAAGGGTATGATGGTCTTTGTCATCCTAAGTTAGTGGATTTCTCAGAGCCCAAAGAGAGAGAGACCACAAAGGCTTTGAGAAGGACAGAGAGAGGGTTTTGAGGAGACTGCCAGGAGAGAAAGAAGGTGCTTGTTCGTTCTACTGCTGCCGTTTGCTGTTGCCAAGATATCCTGCTGCTAGATATCCTAACGACTGAGATAGAACCCAACTATCCTAACCAGCCAGAGCTAAGTCTAAGTCCCCTGTCCCTTCTAACCTTCTTCCTCTCCTACCTGGGGTCAGGGGGAGGAGTTAGAAAGGAGGTAGAGGCATAAGGAATCCCAAATAAAGTAGAGTTTAAAAACAGAATTCCAGGCCAGCCCTGAAACCTGGAGTCATGGTAAAGACCCAGCCCGAGCTGCCGCTGTAGGTCATGTCTGAGTCAGTGGCTACACAGTGGCAAGGGTCAGTGTCAATGTCCGTGGCTCATATTATCACTAGAGAAGATAAGGATGTCCCTAGTTGGGACAGTTGCTGGGGACCACTGGGATGTCCAGGGGCTGTGCAGAACTGATCCTGCCTCTCACTGGATAAGGCACTCTGGAAAGCTCGCCCAATATCTCACCATTGGCAGCACTCAGAAGGGGAGGCCCTATGCCTTGCCCAGACAGCACAGTAGAGCTGGCTCTGATGACCAGGAGTGTGTAAGTGAACCAAGGATGTGTGGGAGAGCTGACCCTGCCACTCATCTGCTGTGAGATGGCACAAGCATGGAGGTGATGTCCCAACCGCCCCCTTGCTACCTCCAGAAGCCAGAAAAACTACCACCAAGATCATGAGCTCTGGTGAAATACCCCTGCCTTTTGCTGGCTCAGCACTCAGGAGAGCAGGCCCTGCACCTTGCCTGGGCATCACATTAGGGCTGACACTGGTCAAGGGGCAATGGTGAGCCAGTCCAGAGGGCAAGCGTGTGGGAGAGCTGGCCTGGCTACTCATCTGTCATATGGCATGGGTAGGGAGGTGATGCACCTCCACCTCAGGAGTCAGTAAAGCTGGTCCAGAGGGCATGAGATTGAGAAAGCTAGCTCTCTCCCCCAACTGGAAATAGCACTTAAAAGAATGGGCCCTGCATCCTCCTACGCAACAGAGAGGAGCTGGCGTTGATGGCAAAGGCACAGGTGAGCCAGCCCAGAGGGTGGGAGGAGAGCTGGCCCAGCCATTCACAGGTTGCAGGACTTGGGAGAGTGGGCCCTGTGCCTTGAGTAGGCAGCACAGTGGAGCTGTTCTGGAGGCAGCCCCAAAGATTGAGAGAAGAGCTGATCCTGCCTCCTGCTGATGGCCACCTTCAACGGCCTAGCCAGAGCAGTGCTAGAGAGCCCATCCCAGGGGTGTGAATAACGGAGAGCCAATGATCTGACCATCTCTGCTACCATCCAGGCCCAGATCCAGGGCTTGAAGATGACCCAACCAAGTATCTTTATCATCTGGTTGGAACTTGTGAAAAGGGCCAGTCCTGCTGTCCCAAAGCTGCGGGATCTCTATGACACAGGGCAACAACAGGATAAATGGGAGGAGTCCTGATGAGGATTCAATACTGATGGTGTAAGAGAAGCCAGAGATCTTGAACCAGACCAACGACTCATTGCAATGTCCATTTACAAGTGAAGATGTGTGGCTAGAGGGATGCAGTGTGGGCAACACTGACATACTACAGCTTCCATGATGAGACAGTCTGTGCTTTGTTGTTTTGTTTGTTTGTTTGTTCTGGGTTTTTTCTGTTACTGCTTGTGTGTTTTTTATTGGGGGGCAGAGGCTGCAAGATCAAAGGGCGGATATGAAGGGACAGGGAGATGAGTGGGACTAGGGCATGAAAATCAGTAAGAATCAATAAAAAGTTAAAAAAGAAACTGAATCTTTCCTGTCAAAGATCAACTACTGAACCATCTTTCATCTCATAAATGTATGTATTTAAGAAAAATTTCCTACTTAAAATATTTCAGTGTCTTGCTATTATATTGACATTTTTCACTGGAACCTATAAGACTCAGGGGATCTGGTCTCTTTTTATCCCTCAAACTTCATTATCCCTTACTATTTCCTGATTTTGGTAGCCACACTAGTCACATTGCAATGCAGACAGCCTTCCCAAATTAGTGTATTTATAAGTGCTATTCTCTCTTGGCAAGAAAGACAAATTTTCTTGGTAGCACTATGTAGCTCTTCTCTGAGCATTACAACTGTAATTTAAAATCCTGTTATATAAATTAGCAGATGCTTCTATTACCTCCCCAAACTACCTTCACCACAATAGAAAATTGTGAAAATAGGGGGATGTGTTTTAAACTCCTTTGAGGATTGAACACCCCTTTCACACAAGTCCCGTATCAGATAACCAGCATATCACATCACATATTTACATTACAATTCATAATAGTAGCAAAATTAGTTATGAAATAACATTTTGTTGTTGTTGTTGTTGCTTTAAATTCAAACAGGATTTGCCTGTGTGCCTTGGCTGTCTTAGAACTAGCTCTGAAGTGTAGACTGGCCTGGAACCTGCCTCTGCCTAGTGTTGGAATTAAAGGTGTGTGCCACCACATGCAGTTTTATAGTTGAGGGTCATCACAACATGAGGCACTGTATTAAAAAGTCACAGCATTAGTAATGTTGAGAAGCCACTGCTCTATAGGAACAGCTTCTAGTTCCATAACCAAACAAACACTAGGAAATATTAACCTAAGATAACCTAAACATTGTTGTTTGAAAGTCTTTGAGAATCATTCATTTCCAACTTGTGCACTAGTTAGCACTTAACTGATAAAATCCAAAACTTACTGAAGTCTCTAATTTAATTAAACGTGTATTTACCTTTACAGAAACAGGCCAAGACCCTCGACCACTATGATAAATCTTACTTATAAAATGCTGTTTGAACACATTCATACTGATTATTGATTGGCTTGAAAACTGTGTATTTGGCATTTAGGGGTATATTTATAGCATACTTATAGAAGTGTTTGGATTTTCTTTTTTTTCCCAAGACAGGGTTTCTCTGTGTAACAGAGCCCTTTGTAGACCAGGCTGGCCTCAAACTCAGAGATTTACCTGCCTCTGCCTCCCAGATGCTGGGATTAAAATTAAAGGTGTGTGCCACCACACTTGATGACATTATTAGTTTTTTAAACAGCCATTCTTGAAATCTATCAGGCATTGTGTGAACTAATTCAAAATAGTATCTATCTACATTACTAATAATTATAATAATGTATCATTGTGAAGTAAGAGATTTAGCAACTGGTATAAATAAAAGCTAATGAGTTTTTGTTTTAATCAAAGTGGGAATGGTCAAGAGGCAAATTTATTTAATAGTAAATTGATTAATTAAGAAAAAGGTATATTATTTTTTCCTTAGTGCTGGGATTAAGGTGTGCAACACCATGGCCAGCTTGAAAAAAAGCATAGTATTTTTCCCTTCAACTTGTATTTGTCAAATGGCTACAGAAAAAAGTTTTTAGGGTATACTCATTGTATTTATTGAACTTAGCTGTATAATAAATAAATCTGCTAAGTATTTATTTTGGACTGTTTGAACCAAAAAGCTTGAGAATTACTAGTCTAAATAATCGAAAGGTCTGCAAAGTACTGACACTGGGCCACAACAGTCTTTGAGGTTTGTTTGTTTTGGTTTTTCAAGAACAGGGTTTCTCTGTGTAGCCTTGGTTGTCCTAGACTCACTTTGTAGACCAGGCTGGCCTCAAACTCACATAGATCTGCTTGCCTTTGCTTCCTGGGTGCTGGGATTACAGGCATATGCCACTGCACTGGCAAGAATTTTTTTTTTAATTGAAATAAATAACAACAACAACAACAACAAAACATCATGTGGCAGAGACCATCACACCAACCTGCAGGCAGCACAGCTAAAATACTATATGCCTCTTTAGCCACTCCTGAATTTATACAACCAAAATCTACAGTAAATATTTTCCACAGTCTCCATTGATATGGACTCTAGAGCTATGCTGTCAAATTCAATAGTTACATACACTGAAATTAAAATGAAACAAATTAAAAATCAGGTTGTTAATAACCATAGCTACATTTATTGGTAACCATAACTACACTTTAAGTGCTCAAAAATGATTGCTAAAGAGCAGCCATGTTGGACAGGCAGATATAAAGTATCGTCATCATCACAGAACATTCTATTGGAAAGGCTCATCCCACCCAGCATTCAGAGTCAGTACCTTCTCTTACTCGCTTAACATCAAACACATCATTCCTATCAGCATTCCAAACATTTTTACTCCATCTACCTGTATTTATCTTCGTGTAACGGTTTCCAGCCATTCATAGTCATGTACATTGCTTGAGCCTAATCTTTAATGACCAAAAATCTTACAATACAGTCTCCTTCCACATCTATAAATCATCCCTCCGACGAATTGACCAATGAAATACCATCTTCACAAGCTCTGTGAGGCACATGAGAAACTCAATTGAACCAATCGATTTAACCGAAGTGGAAACTAACTCCAACCTTTGTGTCTAGAATAACCTGCTTAGTTTTTTAGCCAGACCTTTATCTCCGATAACCTCTGTCTTAGTCACTGTCCCATTGCTGTAAAGAGATACCATGACCACACGCTTGATAATAGGAAGCAGCTGAGGGCTTGCTCACAGTTTCTGAAACTTAAGAATCCGCTCTCGTCACCGCGGGGAAGGCTGGCTGCAAACAATGCTAGAGGAGCCGCTGAGAGCCTGCCACACACAGCACCCAGGCAGGGCTCGAACTCACGCCATGTCTCGGCTTCCCTGCCCAGCCTGACAGCAACATTTTTATTCCCACCCACAGGGTTCAAACCCGGAGCCCGACGACGGGAAGAAAGTTTCACGACCTGACCTGCGTCGCACCGATGCTCACTCGGTTCACACCGGAAACCGCCAACTCTATTGTTGCGTCCGGACGAACCGAGGATCTAAAATCCACTCAGCGCCTTCAAAGCCTTCAAAGCGGCCGGGGACTCGGTCCAGATCACGCACCGCTGGGAAAGGGGAGGCCAAAGGCGCCGCTGGAGGAGGAGGAGGAGGAGGAGGGGATGGAGGAGGGCGGGATGGAGGAGCAGGTCCACCCGGCCCTTCCGAGCCCTCCCGGCCGACCGAACCAGCCGGCGCCGGCCCTCCAGCGCTCAGGCCGAAGCCCAAGCCCTCTCAGGGGCCCGGAACGAGAAGGGAGCGTCCTCACCCCCGCCGCAGGCCGCTCGCCAGCCTCGCCCGGGGTCCGCGCGCGCCTCACAACTCGACGTCACCTCACAACGCCCGGCCGGCGTCGGCGAGCTATTCAAATCTAACCGCCAGGGCGGTGCGCACGCGCAGTACTGCGCTCCGCGCCGCCCTCCCCCCCCCCCCCGCCCGCCCGCCCCTCGGCGTCCGGGGCGGCCCCACCCCTCAGACTGACTCAGACACGTCCGTCGTCCTCGGCGCTGACCCGGGTTCCCTCGAGATCTCCTCGTTTCCCTACGGAGTCTTCTCCGCCTCTCCTAGTCGGAGAACGGCCATCTTCTTTTCGATGGTCGACACAAAACGATCGCGCTGTTGGCTTCCGTACAAAATGGCGACTTCCGCGTTGTTGCGTCACGTCCCTCTGTCGCTGCTCCCTATAGGTGCCGGGAAGGAGTGAGCTTCTGGGACGAGGTGGCCGAGTGGTTAAGGCGATGGACTGCTAATCCATTGTGCTCTGCACGCGTGGGTTCGAATCCCATCCTCGTCGTTGACTCTTTTTTTTTTCATCTTACACCTCGGGTTTTCGCTAATTTACTGTGAATGTATAATTTACAGGATTTTAATTTTTTATTAGACTTTATCTAGCACCATTAGCCTCGGGAAGTGTTTTTGTTTGTAGTACTGGGATTGGAAGGAATGAAATATTTGAAAGGTAGTTTTGGAACGTTATGACCTCACAGATGAAGAAAAAGCAGATAAAGAGATTATTTTTTTCCTTACGGATCAGAAAATGTACTGGATTTAATTTCTTACAAAATAAAAACAGCGCGAAGAATATGATAACGACAGCCAACTTGTTCTGTGGTGGTCTGCAACAGACATGACCTAGCTCTGAGAGAAGAGGTTATTTAATTAGCTCTTACTCTGGGAGATTTGTTTTGTTTTTTTATTGTTTTGAGACACAGTCTTACCCTGCAGTTCAGGCTAGCCTCAGATTCAAAACTATCCTGCCTCACCTTCCCAAACGCTAGGATTACAAATCTATCTCTCCCACTACACCGGCTGCTTTAGGGTCTTTAATACCTGTCCTGATCGAAAAGTACCATATCGCATTAGAAGCACCACCTCTTCCAGCCTTCAAGCAGGCTCTGGGTTTTGTTTTCAATGTATACATCAAAAAGATGCCCGAGACATTTGACATCCTGGTAAGATCCGGAAAGTACTTCGAACAGGAACAGGACTACCTTTCCAGAAGACAAGAGGCAGGCTCTTCTGGATTTAACCGGAGAAGAGGATTAGGAATCAAAAAGAACAGAGAGTTTCATCTTGTAAAATCATCCCGGCAAATTCATTCAACTCATGTTTAAATACATTCATACACACACACACACACACACACACACACACACACACACACACACACACATATATATATAACTAAAAGCACCATGCATTTTATGTGGATTATGTCACTTTGACTCTGCAGAACCCTGTGATCCTGGCAGATGTTTTCATATTCTTTTATTATTATTATTATTTTACACTGAAAGATTGCAGACAGGACAGTGTAACACAAATCTCTTGACTCCATGACTTTTAACCCCCATTCTCTATGGTACCAGATAGTGAAGGGCGTTTGTTTGGTTGGTTGGTTGGTTTGGTTTGGCTTCTCTGTGTAGCCTTGGCTGTCCTGGACTCCTTTTGCCCCTGCTGAGGTGTGCGCCTAGCCAAGAACCCTGCACCTAGGCAGATTTGTGGCACTGATGGCAGGAAGGCAATAGCCTTTCTCCCGGCTCCTCCATTTTAGGTCCAAATCCCTTGGAAATGCAAATACCTTTATAGTCTCAGTACTTTTGGTCAGTTATCTTCAGCCATGCCTTCCTGTTCATTTTCTGTCTTGCCAGGACATAATGTCCCTTCATCCCTTCGGGGTCCTTACAGACAATTCAGTAGCCTGTGGGAGTTGGGGGTCAATCCTTATTCTCATAATCTCTCATTGAAAACATTTTTAAAGAAATCAGTGGGCTTCAGTGATATTAATCTTGACTATGGCTTTGCCACCAATACAAATAACGTATTCTTCTATTCTATTATGGTTACTGCTTTAGACTTCCTATGGTTTGAATGAGTTTGTTAAATTTCATGTGTCCGAAATTTGGTCCAAGCTGGGTGGGGGTGCACACTTTTAATCCCAGCACTCTGGAGGCAGAGGCAGGTGGATCTCTGTCTGGGTTCTAGGCCAATCTGGTCTGCAGAGTGAGTTCCAGGACACCCAGGGCTACACAGAGAAACCATCTCAAAACGAAACAAAATAAAACACACATTGATCTACTGCAGCAGACATTCTCTTAGGCCCCTTAGATTTTCTAGACAAAGTGGCTCTTGCACAGCCTCACTGTTTATCAAGCTGTGGGTAGCTGGAGACTCACTCTTTAGCTCAGGATCATTGCACATTTTGCCTCAGCCTTCCCAGTCCTGGGATTACGGGAGAGTGCCACCATATCCATACCCAGCTGTCTTTATATTCTTTATAAATCATACAATTTCACATATTTTGTTGTAGTAACAGAAAAAAGCCTAAGAAAGTATTTGCTACATCAAAATTACAGTCATTATTAGACCTGCCATTAGATTTTGTAACACCGTATATTTTTTTAAAAAAACTTTTTTTCCTGGTTTTTTCGAGACAGGGTTTCTCTGTGTCTCATTCCACCCAGCAATGTATGTGGATTTTTTAGAACTGTATTTAATGTGTATAGGTATCTTGACTGCATGTATGTCCGTGCACCTGATGTGCACCTTGTGTCCAACCATGCCTGCAGAAGACACTGGATCACCTAGAACTGGAGTTATAGACAGTTGTAAGTCACCATGTAGGTGTTGGGGATCAAACCCTAGTCTTCTGGACAAGCCATCAGTGCTTTTAATCAATAATCTCTCCCTCCAGCCCTGAGTGGAAATTCTTTTTTTTTTTTTTCAAATGAAATTCACTTCATTTGTTTGTTTGTTGGCGTTTTTTGTTTTTTTTGAGACAGGGTTTCTCTGTGTAGCCCTGGCTGTCTTGGAACTGCTCTATAGACCAAACTGTGTCTGCCTTCTAAGTGCTGGGATCAAAGGTGTGTGCCACCACCGCCTGGAGCGGAATTCTTTTTTAAATTGTGTTTATGTGTTCATCTTTGTACACATGTAGGCCAAAGGTTGACGTCAGATATTTTCCTTAATTAATTAATTACAACCTTATTTTTTGAGACAGAGACTCTCACCAAACCTAGAGCACATTGATTGGGCTAGACTGTCCAAGGACCTTCAGGGATCTGGTTTTCAACCCTACCCACACCCAGTATGGGGACTACAGGAGCGAATCACTGTGTCCAGATTTCATGTGGCTTCTGGAGATAGGAAAGAAGAGTCTCATGCTGGCACTTTGCCAACCCAGCCATCTCCCCAGCCCCAATCTAAAGGTTAGGGGACCTTTAGGGGATCAAAGAGATAGCAAGTGGTTGAGAGTGTATTGCTCTTGCAGAGAAGCCAACTTTGATTGCCAGCAGCCACATCAGCAGGGGCTTAAAACCTCCTGTAATCCCAGTTCTGAGAGATCTATCGCCCTCTTCTGGACTCTGTGGGCATTCACACAGGTGTGCACAAACACCCATGAGCACACACATACTCTTAGTTAAAAATAAATTAAAAATTGGGTACTTGTATTCCAACTTTCGTAGTTGCCTTTGCATTCCAATGCAGGTTTTTAAAATTAATTGATTGACTGATTACAATTTAGTCACTTTGTATCCCTGCTGTAGGCCCCCTCCCTCATCTCCTCCTAGTCCCACCCCGATATAGTTTCTTTAATGCTCTGAAAAGAAGTTTTCTGGGCTTGAAGAAATGGCTCAGCAGTCAAGAAGGCCAACCTGGGGAACTAGTGAGGACCTGTATCAAAAAGAAAACTTTTAAAATGGGGCCTTGGAGAGATGTCTTAGTCGGTAAAGTGAAGAGTCAAGTTCAAATACTAGCACCCATTTATGTTGTGGGCTTTCGGGGGTCCCGCTTGGTGTTCAGTAATGACGACATGGAGACATCTATATAGTATAAGTCTGTTAGTAGCCTTTTTGCCGGGGGGCGGGGGTCAGTCTCCTGAAGGAGCTATCCAGACTCCCTGCCATCTGGTCTTCAGGTAGTTGAAGATGGGGGAGGGGCAGCTGCAGCCCTGTAATCTAAGCATTCAAGGACGTTGAGGTAGGAGGAACTGGGGGCTTTCTAGGCCTGCCTGGGCTACACTGTGAGAGATCCTCAAAAACAACGACCACAACGAAAAAGCGGGTAGGTCTTGTGAAATGTTCTTAGTTCATTGCTTGTTTTTATTCCCTGTGGCCTGGCCTGGCCGCTCATCCTTGCAGCACGTGCTTGCCTGGGATCCTTAGAGGCTACAAGAGAGTGTTGGGTCCCCAGAAACTGAGCCACCGGTGGTCCTAAGCCTCCATGGAGATGCTGGACAACAAACCCAAGTCCTCTGAAGAGCATAATGTGCTCTCGACCACTGCTCTTGATACTGAGCCATCACTCCAGGTGCTTTTCAAAGACTTTATTTGCACTTTATGTGTATGGGTGTTTTGCCTGCACCTATGCCTGGGCACCACAGGCAGACAGTGCCCCCTGAGGCCAGAAGCTGCCATCAGATCCCCTTGACTGGAGTTACAGACGGTGCCCAGTTCTCTCTCCCAACCCAGGCCAGTTACTTTCACAAAGGAAAATCATCAGGTGTTCTGAAAATTATAATACCCTAGAAGAATCTAGGGCTGGAAAGGTGGCCCGGCAGGTTACTTTCTCAGCAGAGGACTGGGGTCAGGGCCCAGCACCCAGACGGCAGCTTACAGCTGGTGGCTGTTACTCCAGTTCCAGGAGAGCTAGACTAGACGCCTTGAGTGCATTCATGCAGCGCGCACACATAAATGCAGGCGAAACACTCACTCGAAAGATAAAAATGATTCATCAGATACAGAAAAATCAAGACTGAGAAAAAATAAATTGGAAGCTCGTTTTAAAAAGTATTTAGGGGGCTGGAGAGATGGCTCAGGGGTTAAGAGCATTGGCTTACCTTCCCAAAGGTCCTGAGTTCAATTCTCAACAACCACATGGTAACTCAACCACCATCTCTAATGAGATCTGGTGCTCTCTTCTGGTGCTCCTGCAGGCAGAACACTGTATACATAATAAATAAATATTTTAAAAAATATTTATCCTCGGGGAGCTTCTTACGTGTATAGTGTGTATAATTCATTTTAGTCATTCTCACCCCCTATACGCTCTCTCATCCCCACTTCCTCTTCCACCAAAACCCTTCTTTCCCAGAAGTCCCCCTCCTACTTTCAACATTTTTGTTTGTTTAGTTGGTTGGTTGGTTTTGGATGCGTGATGCCACGGTGTAAATAAGGGCTGCTTGCACGGGCATGGCTGGGAGGCTATTTTCTGGAGCCTGGGTAACTTTTCAGTGGCTAGACCACCGAAGAAAATGGCATTCTCTGCCCTAGCAACATTAACTGCCAATAGCCCCTCAGGCAGGGCGGCCCATCACGAGCCCCTCCCTCAGCCCTGCGGAAACGTTGGTGGACTCCGTCTGGCGCTGGTCTTGCAGAGGTAACCACGGAGTGCGAAAGCCAAGTCATCCCTAGAAGACTTCGAGGCATCCCTCCAACCCCTGGCTCTCGCTTTCTTTCCAGGTCTCCCCCCAGATGTCCTCCGTGCCAGGGTCAGGATGCTCGTTCTTGAACCTCTCGGCGCCTTGCTTCTCCGTGTTTCCTTGTTTCCTTGCAGGAAGGCTTGCTGTGAGAATACCGGGGTTTTCTCTCCGGTTGATCTGATCCCTAACTACCAGTCCTTGGCTCGATTTTTCTAGCGGGAGTGAAAACAACCAGCAACGCCACATTATTTTAAAAACTGCGAGGGGAAAAAAAAAAAAAAGAAATCGGCTTGAGTTAACAGAAACGAAATTAGAGCGAGAGGCGCCACCTCCTGGAGCAGCCGCAACCTCCAGCTTTGGACGCGAAGAGTTGGTCGCAACTTTTTAACCCTCTAAAATCCCATCAGCAGGCCTCCGCTCAAAAGAACCCTCTCCGTACACCCAAGGTTGCTCCTCACGCTGTCCGGAACTATTACAGGACGTTCCAACCCCAGTCTCTGGAAGACCGCGAGGAAGACGGATAAGAAAACGCATAATCAAGACATTAACAGCATTGACTGCTTGAGTGCCAAGAATTGGGCCTCTGAATTCAGCTTTGAAAAGACGCACTCCCTCTGTCGATGAGGACGTTACCAGGGAAGAATTTGTCAGTGGTTAGCTGCTGAGGCTCCACGTTTCTGGGCGATTATACACCAACAACTCTTTTGACAGTTCTACAGGAAGAACTTGCAATGGATAGTTTGTGTGTGTGTTTGCTTACAGTCTGTGTCTTATATACATCAGAAATCTTCAAAATCAAGAGTGGTGGCGCATGTAATTCTACCATTTTGGTTTAAAAAAAAATATCTTCAAGCCAAGCTTGCAGACGGTCATCTGTAACTCACGCAATTCAACTTGAAAGCTGAGATTGATCCTGAGTGTGAACCCGACTAGGATACATAGTAATTTTGGGGCTATCTCGGGCTATGTAGCAAGTCCCTCACAAGAAAAACAAAGAGAAAGAAGAGAGAGAGAGAGAGAAAGGGAGAGAACCCAGCCTTCAAGGCTTGCAAAAATTGATTTTGTGTGTGTTTGTGTCATTTTCTTGTTTGCTCGAGACAGGTTTTCGGTTTGTTTGAGGCCAGGCTGAGTCCAAAGGTGTGTGCCACTACACCCAGGAAAGACTGGTTCAGTAGGTGAAGACTGGAGTGAGCTTGGTCTCTTATGGTTAGGGAGAAGTGTGATCCTACTGGAGAACACATCTCTGGACCTGCGCCACTTGGGAGGCACTTTTCCTGCTCAAATGAAATGTTTGTTAAATAAATAAATAAATAAAAATAATGAAATGACTAGGCTGGAGAGATGGCTTATCGATTAAGAGAACTGACTGTTCTTCCAGAGGTCCTGAGTTCAATTCCTTTCACCCACATGGCAGCTCACAACTGTCTGTAACTCCCAAGGTCTAACACCCTCACATACATTCAGACAAAACACCAATACACATTTAAAAAATATAAACAAATTATTAAAAACATAACCAGAATAATCACATCATTTGTTATTTAATTCAATTACTAAAGTGTTTTCAAGAATCTTATGGCACCCGCCTCTAACCTCAGCACTTGGGAGGCAAAGGCAGGTGGATCTCCATGAGTTTTCGAGTTTGCGGCCAGCCTCGTCTATAAACTAAGTCTAGGACAGCCAGGGCTGTTTACACAGAGAAACCCTGTCTCAAAAACCAGGAACAAACAAAACGACACAGAAAAGACCTTACAACTCAAGATGGCTCGTTAGGTTAAAAGGTACCTGCCACTAAGCCTGAGAGCTTGAGGTCTAGGCTTTTATATCTATGTATATGGCAATTTGCACACACATGTGCATGCGCGCACAGCTTGAGAAATAGAAAACACAACCCAATTTTTTTGATGTGGCTAATGGCTGGCGAAATGTGGTTATGAACAAGCTTCACATGAAAGACCTAATGGATTTGGCGTGATAAGACAGTCATGATCGTACATATCGCTTACGTGTGGAAGGAGGGTCTTGTGAACAGATTAAGTGCCATGGTGGCAGTAACCCTGACTCCAGGAAACATGCCACTCTAAAGCCAGGTCAGTTTCATTAAGCTGCGCTGCTTCCATCTTTGTCGCTATTTTGAGACACAGCTCTCCCTTTGTCCCTGACAGAGGCCAGAAGAGGGTACTGGATCCCTGATGCTGGAGTTTCTGGTAGTGAATCACTCAGAGCAATGGATGCACTTAACTGTGAGATTTTCCTTCCAGCCCTCTTTTTTAAAAAATAATTTATTTAATTTTATCTTATGTGCATTGGTGTGAGGGTGTTGGACCACCAGGAACTGGAGTTATAGACAGTTGTGAGCTGTCATGTGGGTGCTGGGAATTGAACTCTGGTCCTTTGGAAGAGCAGACAGTGCTCTTAACCAGAGCCATCTCTCCAGCCCAACTTTTTTTTTGTGTGTGTGTGGGGGGGTTGTTAACCAGAACCCTTTTGCACATTTTTTAATTGGGCTGTTAAGTCTTTGGTTATTGGGAAAAATCTCATGTGCAGAACAATAAACACAACAACAAAAAGACTAACCTCTACCGTGAGCTCACTTCGTGCTCAATAGGAGAGATATGAGCAATAGAACAAACAGAAAAAAGTAAGTGTTGGTAGCTGGATGATGGTTCTGTATGACTTTAACCCCAGCATTCAGGAGTCAGAGGCAGGCAGATCTCCGTGTCTCTGAGGCCAGCCTGGTCTACAGAGTGAGTGTCTGGACAGCTGGACAGCCAGGTCTACACAAAAAAGCAAGGCATGCTACTTCAGGCCTGTATTCCCGCTTTGGAGGCAGATGTAGGAGAATTCAGGGTTCAAGAGCAGCCCGAGCTACAAAGAGGAACTCGGAAATACTAAGCGGCTGGAGTTTAGCTGTAAAAACACTTGCCTTCCTTGCAAATGGACCTTGATTCTATCCTGGGCACTGGGGGAGGCGGGGAGGGAGTGTAAGAAAAGCAGTTAAAACAGACATACACAGTGTTAGAAAAATGATATATTTACAGATCTGAAGGCTCCAAACAAGCTAGAAGGAAGGAGGTAGCAAGTATAAACAGGTTTCTTACAGTGAAACCTCGCTCTTCCCCAAACCCTGAGTATTAACCAATGGAAACAGTCCCTGTCTCAAGGCCCAGCCTTGTTCCAACAACCCAAGAGGCCATTCTTCCATTGGCCATATCCATCAGTCTGCTTGCCAGTCATCCTGTGCCCAGGCTGGCATGGGTGAGACGTACTCAAAGTCTGGCCCTTTGTAGCGGAGGGCATGCAGGAACATCACAAGATCCCGGGGCAAGGGGTCCTGTCGCGACAGCCGGCACTCTGCACAGAGCGGGTCCGTTTCATGATTCCTGACGTCTGCTTTGGCTGCCTTCCCTGGTGTGTCCAGAGGCTGAGAGGTGGCCTCAGCTATTCCATCTATCTTCTGGGCTGCTGTGGCCATCTCTCCCAGGCTGTCCTTGGCCAGCTCTGAAGAAGGAGCTGCGGAGTCTATGAGGCCTGCTGCCAGGTCACCCTCACAGAGATCCAGCACATTAAGGCTTTCTTTGGCCTGATGCTCTGCGACCAGGTCCCGGAGCAGTTCCTCGTCCGTCTTTGCAATGTGGCCACCCTGGCCTCGAGAAGGACCCCAGGCGGTTGAATTGTAGATTGGGTCATTGAGGATGGGGTGGCCCAGGAACTGGAGGTGGACCCGGATCTGGTGAGTGCGTCCTGTAAGTGGCTGGCACCGCACCACGCTGGAGTGGCCATTGTAGCTCAGCCTCTGGAACACAGTCTCACAGGGCTTGCCCTTTGGATCCACACGGCAAACTCCTACCTTGTAAGACACCACTAGGATGGGCTCCTTGCAAATTACCTCCTTATCAGGGAACTCCCCTTCAACCCGGCATACATATTCCTTCTCCAGCTACACAGGAGGAAAAAGGAAAGTCAGTCCAAAGTGAAACCCTCTGCAGAGTATATCAGTACATCTGAGAGAGGATGACTCAAACCCTAACGCCAGTTTCACCATCTGAGCTAAGTTACGTAAGCTCTGGACATCCCATACCTCACCTAGAAAATATGAAAACAGGGACTAGAGTGATGGCTCAGCAGTTTAGACCACCTGCTACTCTTGCAGAGGATCTGGCTTCAGTTCCCAGCATCTACATGGTGGTTCACAACCATCCCTAACTCCAGTTCCAGACCTGCTCTCCTTCTGACCTTTGCAGGCACCATGCACACATGTGGTGTATACACAAGCACACAGCAAGCATGCATGTGAATACATGTAATAAAAATTTTTTAAAGGAGAAATTACGAAATCAGAGAACACTTAGTAGGTTAGGTTCTAATTTGTTAGGGATTAAGTCTGGTGTGTGCTCGATAAATACATTATGATCTGGATCCAGAATTCCAAGTCTCAAGACCATAATTACCACCAGTAAGTATCTTAACCATACCTCTTCCAACATTATCCAGACTCTCTACTAAGTGAGCTGTCCTTAAAACCTTAACAATGTTTAATGTTTTCAGAACAGCAAATGACCAAGAAGGGGCTGAGCCTCCTCCAAGCGGGACGGTTGTAGACACCTCTCTAGCACAAAGCACACGTGAGCCCACAAAGCAGTCCAGAGCAGCCAAAAGCCCGGCTCACCTGCCGATCCCGAACCTGCTCATGAATCTTCTCGGAGACTGCAGCCGTCTTGGCAAACATGAGCACTCCTGAGGTGAGGCGATCCAGGCGGTGCAGCGGGTGTAGCCCCTTCAGCTGGTGCTCCTTGCCTAAGATGAAGATGACGGTGTTGTGCCGGAAGCGGCCACAGGGGTGGACAGGAATGGAGGAGGGCTTGTCTATAACAACCACATCATTGCTCTCAGCTAGCAGGCGAATCGGCTCCGCCGTGACCGGTGGCTCATGTCTGTGCACCGTGTTCCGCAGGAAATCATTGTCCTGTCAAAAACACACAGGTGACCAGTCAGCCTGAGACCAGCAGCCTATAGACAGTCAACTAGACAGCCACGTTCCTCTATTCTTTATTGACACGGAGGAACGGTCACCGTAAAGCATTAAACAGAAAAAAAGAAGTAGGTATAATATGATCTCATTTTGTAAAAATACACACACAGGCATACAGCTAGTGTTGAAAGATACACAAAGTTAGCCAGGGGTGGTGGCACATGCCTGTAATCCCAGCACTCTGGAAGGCAGAGGCAGGTGGATCTCTGTGAGTTCCAGGCCAGCCTGGTCTCAGGATAGCCAGGACTACACAAGAAAACCCTGTCTCAAAAAAAAAAAAAAATAAGTTGTTTGAATCCCTTAATGGTAAGATTATGGTTTTGCTTCTTTGTATAATCTTTACAATAAAGTTGCATCTTTAAATTTTTTGTTACATTTATTCATCTGTGTTCATGTATAAAGGTTGTGAGTCATGTGACAAGAGGTTGTGAGCCTTAGGTAAAGGCAAGGACCTTTACCTGTTGAACCATCTCACCATCTTGATACAAATATATTTTGAAAGTACATGTATTTTAAATAGGGATAAAAACCTCTATTCATTACCAATTATGACCTTCAACAAACAACACCAGGCTGTAAGTCCAGAGTTCTAGGCTCTACATCTACATTTGAAACAAGCTCAATATATACTCTTTGCCAAGTCATTTTAACCTCTCTAGGACTCAGTTTTCTTACCTGTAAATGTGAAGGTTTCAACAGACCCGTGGTTTTCAAAATCAGTATGGAAGAGGTTATTCCCAAATCCTAAAACTGCCCTTTTCTCCCTACAACCATGGTAAGCCAGTGTTAATGACGGGGGTCTCATGGAATTAAAAAAAAAAAAAAAAAAAGCTAAAGTGCCTGCCCAGTATCTATCCCTGAATTCCTAACTCTATACACATCAGGATCTAGGACAAGTACTTTTAAGGGTTAATATGAGCACACACTTTGAAAACTGCACTGTAGCAATACTTACTCCCTAGAGGTTTAATGTCAGAGAGCACAAAATGCTTAACTTTGTGCCTGATACAGTTAAGAATGCACGAGGGAGGTAGCTACTATTATTATTTGTACCGAGATCTGTCACGCAGGGAAGAAAGTAGGCAGTGCCCTTGCCACAAGGCAGATAAAAAGGTAACATGAGAGTTTCCGTTTCTGTTTCTGTTTCTTGGAAACAAACCGCCTTGCTGGGGAGGATGAACAGGTTGAGTTTTTGAGCTTGGTAAGGCTGTCTACTTGGGGATGTAGGGAGCGGGGACTAAAAGAGTCCCAAGGGAAAACGAGACAGTTTCTCTCAATTACCATCACTTTACGTCGGCAGTTATAAGTTGAGTCTGGAAACAAACAAACAAAAAAAGGAAAAACCCCTTCCTCCTTTTCTCAAAACCTGATTCTGGCCAGCCCATCCTACACCACCTTGAGAACGATGCCGAGGTCCTGAACTGGTTCCTCGTTGAGATGCAGGCGTCCCTCCCGGACAGCAGCCTCGTAGTAGGCCAGTGGCTGGGATCGGAACTCGGTGCTGAAGACGTGCAACAAGCTGCGGCCCACCCAGCGACCTTTACAGTAGGTCTGGAAGTCAAAGTAATAGGGCCGCACCTTGCGCAGGCCGCCCTCGAAGTAGTAGGTGGTCTCTGCGAAGTGCTCGTCGCCAAAGCTGACCCCAGTCCGCCGTTTCTTCGGAGGCGGCACGACCCGTTCCCGGGTGGCGCCCCGCCGCTTCTTCCTCTTGCCCGAGTCGGCGACCGGCGCTGAGGCCTGCTCTCCGTTCTCCGGGACCTGCTCCTCGCCTCCCTCGGCCTGCTCCCCGCTCCCCGGGACCTGTCCCCCTACCGCCGCCTGCTCCAGGCGCTCCAGGAACGGCTCTCCGCCCGGGTCGCTACCGGCGTCTCCATTTTGCTGAACCAGAGACTTCAGCTCTCCCGCTGCCTCGGCCTGGGTAGAGGGTGCCTCAGCCATCGCCCCCCTACAGCTACCCCGAGTCTTGGCAAAGCTATGGGACAAGCGCGCCACGGGCCAATGCACAAGAACTTGTAGCCAGCAGCGGCCACCCAGCCTCATGACAGCGCGGCTAGCCGCTCCAGGGTCGCAATATGATGGCGTCATAAGGTGGCAACCAATCAGGGAGGTCCAGCGCAGAGGCGGGGTTTGCAAGCAGGATGTAACCGAGTTGAACCGAAAGAGTGGTGGCCGAGGAAGTGGCCTTATGCAAAAAGCAACTGCGCACAGACTCCGCTCATCGAAGAGATCAGACATTATTTTCTAAAGGAAATCTTCGGTGGTACTCCACGTAGAAGACTTGGATGGAGATGACAGTACACATTTCATTTAGACATGCACTATTTCCCTGGGCCTGTAAAACTCTTAAAAGTTTGCTTGAAACAAAGGTGGAGCGGGCAAGGCACCAAAAGCCGGTAGGTAGTCTCGGCCCTAGGAAGGTAGAGGCGGTTCTATGGTTACTCAAGAGCATGTCTCAAAACAAAAGCAAACAAGCAAAATAATAATAATTGTTGTTTAAAAAAGAACAAAAAGAAAACAAGCAAAAATAAAAAAAGAACCAATAAGAATAAAAGTTTCCACGACTACGACTGTGCCAATAACGGTTTTGTCTACTTTGCTTTTACTTTTGAGAGGCAGTGTCGGGGAATCCGAGAGTCTCAGGCACTCTTCCATTTAGCTATACTCTATTGTATGATTTAAAAAGGTACGTGTTGGGGGCTGGAGAGGTGGCTCAGCGGATAAGAGAACTGTCTGCTCCTCCAGAGGTTTGGAGATCAGCAACCACATGGTGACTAACCGTCTATAATGGAATCTGATGCCCTCTTCTGTCATGCAGGCACACACGCAGAGAGAGCACCTGTACATAAAATAAATACAATCTTAAAAGGGTGCATATTATAGCATGTTACATACTTCCATAAAGCTATTATTATACATATATTATTATAGACATATTCCCCAGGAGCAATTTTTTTTTTCACTCCTATCATTTCCACTAACAGCACCAAAAGAACTAGAGATTTCCTGTTTGGCTTCCATGAACTCTTATACAGAACCACTTGCACATTCGAATTGCAAACGGATAAAAAAATGTATTGCCAGGGTTTCTTTGTGTATGTGTGTGCCGGTTGCATGCAATTGTATGTGTGAGTGTGTGTCTAGAGGTAAGAGGTCAACCTCAGGTGTCCATTCTCTGGTGCTATCCATCTTGTTTTTTGAGACAGGGTCTCTCACAAACATACACTATAATGCCACTTTTTTTCATTTTATTTATTTTTTTTTTTTTAAGACAGGGTTTCTCTGTGTAGAACTGGCTGTCTTGGAATTCTATAGACCAGGCTGGCTCAAATTCACAGAGATCCACCTGCCTTTGCCTCCCAAGTGCTGGGATCAAAGGCATGTGCCACCACCTGGCTAACTCTGCCTTTTAAATGTCAGTTTGGGGGAATCAAGCTCAGGTCTGTGTTGCATGGCAAGCACTTTACCAATTGAGCACTCTCTCCCCAGCCTGCTAGGATTCTTAAACGAAAAAGCGCTGAAACCTGCTTTGGCTAATTTCACCAGAGAGGGAATTACTGAAAGAATATTAGTGCCTTATAGGATTCACAAAAGAGCTAAAGTGTAGGTTCAGCAAAGAGACCAAATCAAGGGTTCTGGAAACTAGCTGTTGCTGGAGATGAAACACACTGCCATTGTGAGGTATGCAGTTGTACCAGCGGACTCTGCCTCAGAACCCTTTGTCCCTTGAAAAATCTCTAAATCTCCAAGATTTTTGTTTTCTTATCTCAAGATCCAGAATTCTACAAGGGAGGCTTCTTTCTACTAAGAAGGGACTAGGTCTGTCTTTATTTACAGAAAACCTGTAAATAGTCTATAACCTTGTTTAGTCTTCACAGTGGGATTCCTCCAAAAAGGTAGACATTTGGACGCTAGTGTCTAAAAACAGGACAACTGTCTAGTCTGATTCAAGAATGCAAGTCTGAATGTATTCATGGGCATTTATGATATAAAATGTTAATGTTGGTTTAGAATTTTACTATCTTATGTATTAGCATTCTGGAGAGGACCAAGAGAAGCTTTGTAGCTGGATTCTTCTGTATATCAGAGGTCCCACAAGTCAGGCATAATGTTGAATGCCTATAGCCCTAGCACTTGGGAGGTGGGTGTAGAAAGATCAGAATTTTTAGGTCATCTTTGACTACACAGTGAGTTCAAAGCTATAAACAAAAGTCTCCCTGAACCAAGTGAAGGACTGCAGATGCTGGTCTTCTCCCAGAGCGGACTGAGGTATCTGAAGCTTTAGAAATCCTTATGCTGAAATGTCAGATTCCTAGTTACCTGCGTTTTAAAAAGAGAGAGATTGACTTTTCCACTGGTTGTGGGTACTTTAGAACAGAATTGCTTTAAAAGGAAAACACTATCTTTTGAGCCAGTTGCCTTATTAAGAAATTCACAACGAGGGCTGGGCATGGTGGTGCATGCCTTTCAACCCAGCACTCAGGCGGCAGGTGGATCAGCTTGATCTACACAGAGTTCCAGACCAGCCAGGGCTACACAGTGAGATGAGAAGAGACACGCGCATATACAGAGAGACAGACAGACAGAGATGCAGAAAGAGACAGAGACTCAGAGAGAGACAAATAGACAGAAACACACACTGAGACAGGGAGAGGAAAGAAAAGAAACTTACAATGAGGGTAACATTTTGTGTAGATGTTACAAATTATAGATGACCAGGCTTTCTGCTTCATAGAGTTTGTACTACCTCTGCTTGACCTGATCACCTCGAGTCATGCCCATGATTACCCCCAAGTAACTTTGATTGACTTGCCTACATAGTTTCCTAGTATGCTGTAAACAAACTAAGTCGTAAGTGGAGCCTTTTAATTGCCTCCCAGCAGTCAATGCCAAATGTCCTTGACACTGGGTTCGATAAACCAGTTACGTTCTGCCTTGAAGTCACTTTTGCTTTTACCAGAGTATAAATTCCCTTTTTTGTGGCTGAAATGACAGATATCCACTGGCTTTGTTGCCAGACAGGACCACACTTCCATCAGCAAGTCCATAATAAGTTGGATGCTATACAATCCAGGGTCTTTCTGCCTCTTTCTTTGGTCTCCTGGACCCTGCAACCTGGACCCTGTTTTTCATAGGGCTTGTTCTGGAACAGAGTTGCTAGAATTAATAATTCCATCGAAAGACAGAATAGTGCTTCGCAAAACTGTTGGGTGTAAAGACAAATTAAAATCTCATTCCCTGACTCTTCTTGACTTTTGAATAGAAATCTGCGCCCCAGCCTGATTGTCGAGTGATTTGTCTTCAAGGCTTGAGAAGCAATAAAAAAAAGTACAAGGAACATGCCAGCATTCGTTGTACTTTGTGGACATCTGGCATCTTCTGAACACATCTAAAAATTTTTAATATAATTGAGTTTTTGTTGTATCAGGGATCAAACCCAGGGTCTGGCGCATACTGGGCAAATGCCCTCCCACTAAGCTATACCCCCAGACCCTATCCCCCTCTTTTGCATAGATAAACTTCTGGTATTACATTATTTCCTCCAACAGGTAGAAGTCACAAACTGGCTGTGATGGTTCATTTTGACTGCAACCTTATAGGACCGAGAGGCAGCCAGGAGTTTAGTCTGTGCAAATTAGAACACTTGTGGGTGTGCTGGTGAGGGCATTTCTAGGGGAACTGATATGTTGGCCAGAAACTGAGGGGGAAAGACACACCTGCTCAAGATGGAATAAAAATAGAAAAAAAAAAAAAGGAAGCCTGAACCATCATCAATGGATACCAGGCTCCAGCACATGGATCAGATTTGGAAGGCCTGAATGAATTGGTAGTGTTCAAAATTGCTAAATTATGATTGCAAATTTAAGAAAGTGCACTTTTTTTGGGGGGGGGCAATGGGGTTATTCACAGCTACTGCTTAAAGGCATCTCATTGTGGTATCCAGACATCTGAAAGGCCAAATTAGAAATCAAGCATGCAAGCTGGGCGGTGGTGGTGCAGGCTTTTAATCCCAGCACTTGGGAGACAGAGACAGGCAGATCTCTGAGTGTGAGGCCAGGCTGGTTTACAGAGTGAATTCCAGGACAGCCAAGGCTACATAGGGAAACTCTGTCTTGAAGAGAGTGGGAGGAGAAACAGAGAGATAGAGACAGAGAGAAACATAGCTAGAGAAGAGACAGAAACATAGAGACACAGAGAGAGAGATCAAGCATGTGTTTGGTGAGCATTCAATCAGTGTAAAGAGCATTTGTGACTCATGAAGCATTGACACACCTTAATGAAACATTGGAAACCTCATTCCCATGCCCCTTTCTGTGAGCCAGATGATAGCAGATTCCTTTCTTTTATTCTATGAGTAAACATTGCCACAATCTTGCTTGTTGTTTATTTTGTTTTGTTTTTTTTCCCTAGTCTTTGCTTTTTACATCCTTCAATTCCTAGTCTAAGAATGCTTATAGATGTGAGCAACAGGCCCTGATGTTCTGTGGTTCTTACTTGCTCGTGATAGTAGTTTTCTACTCCCTTTGCCACAGTGATGGGATTTGGACACATCTCGGGACAATATCCTCAGCCAAGTTACTGGTGCTGGTGATTGACTGCTGTCTTTCATCACATTTTTTTTTTAATTGAGTATCTGCCTTTGAAACTGGAAATAACAGGACTCAGCTGTTAAGAGTGCTTGCTGACTGTAACTAATATTTAAAAAATAAAAATTAAAAAAAAAGAGTGCTTGTTGCTCTTCCAGGGGACCAGCCACCCGGAGTCTCACAACCACTTGTAACTTCAGTTCCAGGGGATGGAACACCCTCTTCTGACTTCCGCAGACACCAGATGAAAGACATGAACATAAATTTGAATTTTTTTTTTTTTAATCATTGGGGACACGGAACAACTAAATAAACATGTTGATAACCTTTGGGGGCTGGGCTAGAGAGCACTGTTTGCTCTTACAGAGGTCCTGAGTTCAATTCCCAGCAACCACTGATGGCTCACAACCATCCATATGGGGATCTGATGCCCTTTCCTGGCAGGTGTGCATGCAGATAGAGCACTCAGCTACATAAAGTAAATCTTAAAAAAAAAAAAAAAAAAAAAGGACAGTTCTACTTTTAAATAGGATCTTTCCTTGCAGTTCAGGTCGACCTGGAACTGGTTATATAGCTCATGCTGGCTGTTCTCTGCCTCCTGCCCTCAGCTCTAGAATGTTGGGGTTACAGGCATGCACATACCACACCTGGCTGTTGAAGGTGTTATAAAAACTGTTCTCTCTCTCTCTCTCCCTCTTTCCCTCCCTCCACCTCCCTTCATCCTCTTACCCCTTTCCCTTCCCACACTACCAGCATCCTTAATAACTCTTCGGTCCCTTTGTTCATTTGTCTGTCTCTCTGGGGGAGCCCCCTTTACCGCTGAACCGTAAGGATCTTTGGGGCCCATGCCCAGTCTTGTGTGTCCTGAATTCATATTTACAATTCCGATGGCAGAGTAGGAGCTTGGTATTTTCAACTGAATGAATAACGGAAAGTCTCAGAGGTCGGCGAATGAGGCCCTGATGTTCTGTGTCACTGACACGCTCCAACTTGGGATGGCCATACCTTCACCATAGTAAAGGTAACACAAATATTCAGAAAGTTGTCAGAAAGGTAATGCACGATATACTGCCCCCCCATCTGTATTTTTACACAATATTGGGAAACACACTGAAAACAGTCCAAGCAACGACAGTTGGGAAAGTCTGCACCTATATAGTCTCAGGGCTTTGAGGACCATCTAGTTTTATAAGATGGTCCTTCTTTCGGGGGTGGTTTAGATATCAAGACCTCTTGGGGACCAAGAAAAGCCTAGAAAACCGACTTCCCTATCCCAGCCGGGGATGGCTGGAACTCTGGGGCCTGCAGAGAATCAATCCGGTCCTGGGGAGACAGGGGACGAAACTCTAGAGGCTCGATTCCATCGTTTCCTGGCAACCGCTAGTCCCGCCCACCGATTTCCCGCCTCCGGGCGTCACTAACTCTATTCTACCAATGGGCTCACAGGATGCCAGAAAACCGGACATCAATTGGAGGGCTCCGGGTCCCGTCACTCAGAGGCTCCGCCCCTCCCCGCTGCTTCCTGGCTGCCAGCGACAGACCTGAGCCGGGCGTCTGGAGCTTGCCGGGCGGGTGATCGCGGTAGGTGAGGGGCCGCAGTGTGCGCCGTTTGGCGTCTCCTGCCGTGGCCTGACCCCGGAACGCAGCCGGGAGCGTCAGGGACCGGACGATCAAGGCCAGCCAGTCACTGAGGCCGGGTGACTGAGGCCTGGCGTCTGGACACACGTTTTCCTCCGCCGTTCCGAACGTCCCGAGGTCGGGGAGCCCGCGGGGCCCCGGGTTGAGAGCAGACCTGGGGTTTGGGTGTGCTCAGAGGACTTCAGTGGGGGCTCTTTGAGCCCTCGCGCTGGCTGGGCTCTGGCAGCTGGGTTTTTTTTTTTTTTTTCAGACCATCGCCCGTGTCAGCTTTCCCCATCTTTTAAAAACCCTCTTAAAAGAAGGTGTCGACCTATTCTGTAATCGCGGAAGCCCCTAGGCTTAGCCCTCGGAATCGATCTCAGCGTGGGCGGCTTTTGGTGTGTTTCCTGAGCGGGCAGAGTGCTGGTGCTGGGCAAAAATAACGATTTGGAAGCAAAATATCACGTACCAGCAATGCAGGTCTGCGCAAACCGCTCGTGTGGTTTGTTATTTCTTCTGCCCGCTTCTTCTTCGTCCCTTTCCTGCCCCGCTTCCTTCTTCCTCACCGGTTCCTGTCATTCACAATCCTTCTGCCTCAGACTCCAGAGGGCAGGCGTCACAGATGTGCCCGTGTCTGTAAAAGGATGAAAATGCCCCTCCTTCAGTATTCGCATCCAGTGTTAATTATTATCTGGCTGGACATACATTGCATACATTTAGTGAGTTATCACGCTTTACCGCGTACATACGGGCAATTAAAATAGGAATGATAAAAAATAAAACGGTAAAAGGTATGCGTGGGGGCGTGGAGGAACTTGAAGTACATGGCCCATGCAGAGCGCATGCCCTTGCTTCCTGATAGGACTCTTTGACAGACGCTTTTCAGCAAGGAACGTTTTGGTATATATATATTTTTTTAATGTATAAGAGACTCTGTAAGACTGTCAGGCTGTGTCCCACTGAAGACAGAGTTGAACTGGCTGGTAGAACCTCTGTGTGTGGAGGTCTGTGAACAACAGTAGAGCTAGCCACTGGTGCACAGTGGAAAGCTCACAGAGATTCTTGTGTTTATTGAATGTATGAAATGTAAGCACTAGGGGCTGGAGAGATGGCTCAGAGGTTAAGAGAAGTTCCAGAAATCCTGGGTTCAATTCCCAGCAACCACAAGGCGGCCTACAACCATCTATAATGAGATCTAGTGCCCCCTTCTGGCCTGCAGGTGTACATACAGGCAGAACATTGTATACATAAATAAATAAATCTTTTAAAATTTTTGTTTAAAAAATATACAAGCTAGGGCTGTAGCTTCTTATCTCCTTTTTTGTTTGTTTTTGTTGTTGTTTTGTTTTGTTTGAGACAGGGTTTCTCTGTAGCCTTGGCTGTCCTGGACTCACTTTGTAGACCAGGCTGGCCTTGAACTCACAGAGATCCACCTGCCTCTGCCTCTGCCTCCAGGAGTGCTACACCTGGGACGGGCTCTTAGGCTCCCTTATGGATTCTCATCCTGTAGGTGAAGGTCATCATGAGGCAGCAGACCCCGTCCAGCCAACTGTAAAACCTTGTGCTCTTTTATAAACTTCTCAGACTCCTTTACAGATCTCTCTCTCTCTCTCTCTCTCTCTCTCTCTCTCTCTCTCTCTCTCTCTCTGTGTGTGTGTGTGTGTGTGTGTGTGTGTGTATAACTAGCTACGTAGACCAGGCTAGCTTCAAACAATATGCACCTGCCTCTGCCTCTGTCTCTGGAGCGCTGGGATTAAAGGTGTGTACTACCATAACTGGCTATACTGCTTTATATTTTTAAGATTTACTTATTTTTATTTTATGTGTGTTTCTACTGCGTGTATATATGTGTACCACATGCATGCCTGGTGTCCCCAGAGCCTAAAAACGACATCGGATGCCCTGGCACTGGGGTTAAGGATGATTGTGAGCTGCTTATATGGATGCTGGAAACCAAACCCTAGTCCTCTGCAAGAGCAGCAAGTGCCCTTAATCTCTGAGCCATCCCTCCAACCCCTATACTATATTCCTTTTTTTTTTTTTTTCATTTGTTTGTTTATTTATCTTTGAGATGAAGTCTCACTGTGTCTTCCTGGCTGGTCTGGAACTCATGGAGATCTGCCTGCTTTTGCCTCCCAAGCTGGGGGCTTAAAGGCGTGTGCCACCGCACACACCCAACATTGTGCTGAACTGGAGCTAGTCTTTAGTGACTTGAACTTCTGTTTTCCAGCTCCAAATGAAAATGTTTGAGAGCCTTGAGTCTTCAGCTACAAAATCTGGCCGGGATCTCTGGGCTGAAATCTGTTCATGTCTGCCAAGTCCTGCCCAGGAAGATGCTGCCAGCAATGCCTTCTCGGACTCCTTTATGGATTCACACTCTGCAGGTGAAGGCCACACAGCAGCAACAGACTCTGCTGTGCAACCATCTGTAAAGCCCTGGGCTCCCTTGCATGATTCAGAAGTGTATTTAGCATCTCTAGGTAAGTTCACTGTTTCTCTCTTTTTCTGTCTGTCTCTTTCTCTGTGTGCCTGTCTGCCTGTCTCTCCCTCCCTTCCTCTCTTTCTTCCCTCTCTTCTCCTCCCCCAAGCTATCCTAGCCCCTGTGTTTTTTAGGGAGGCAAATTATGTTACCTTTAATTTTCTTTCCTTCTTTCCTTCCTTCCTTCCTTTCTTTTTTTTCTTTCTTTCTTTCATTCTCTTTCTTTCTTTCTTCCTTGCCACACGCGGGCCACATTTTAGGGCCTGTCTCAGGTTGTTTGCTGGAAAGAAGCCCCACCCCCCTTTTCTTGTACTGTCTTTATCTAAATTCTGTCTTTCTTGGTATTTTGTAGAAATCCTCTTGCTTATAAATGGTGGCCCATTTAAGTTCAAGCAGCTGGAAAATATTTTGCACAAAATACATGGGGATTTTTAATGGCTTGATTTAAAAAAAGAAAAAACAAAAAACAATTTCATTAAATAGACTAATTGTGGGAATGGGATTGTGTTGCCAGAGAGTCATTCTGTCTCTGATAGTGATTTTTAAAATCACTGTGTCTGTATATGTGTATATGCATGTGCGTGGCCTTAGAGGCCAGAAGAGGTTGTCAAATCCCTTGGATCTTGACTTACAGGCAGTTTTGAGCTGCCCAACTCGGGTGCTGGGAACCAATTTGGAGTCCTCTGAAAGAGCAGTAAGTGGTCTTAACTGATGAGTCCTCACTCCAGGCCCCTAATGGCCATTTAAAAAACATTCATGCAAAGGGAAAGGGAGCTGTCAGTCTAGGACACTGTCCTAGTTACTCTTCTGTTGCTGTGACAAAGCATTGTGACCAAGGCAACTTGCTTAATTTGGGGTTTACCATTTCAGAGGGTTAGCGCCCATGGTGGCAGATTAAAGGCATGGTGGCAGGAGCAGCTGAGAGCTCACATCTTGCAAGGAGAGAGAGAGTGGAAGAGAGAGAGCGGGAGAGACAGAGACACTGGGAATGGCAGGAGCCTTTCAGACCTCAAAGCCTGCCACCTCATCCAACAAGGCCACACCTCCTAACCTTCCCAAACGGTTCCACCAACTACGAACCAAGTATTCAAATACGAGCTTATGGGGCCCTTATTCAAACCACCACAGGCTGACTTTGTGATATTTATTTATTTGTTTATGATGCTTTTTCAAACCCACGATTTCATACATCCTAGACAAACAAAAGTTCCACCTCTGAGCCGTAGCCCCAGCCTACTCCCCACCCAGTGCCTCTGCTTTTTATACGCGGTCTCATGTATCCCAGGCTGGCCTTGAACTTAGTGTGTAGTTAAGGATGACTTTGAATTTCTATTCCTCCTGCCTTCACCTCGTGAGTAATGGGGATTACAAGGCAAGCAACCACGCTTAGTGTCCCTGATACAAACCATGAAAATTCTATATATTAACTGTGTATTAGCATCTTGTTAAATGAACCTATCTTGGAGTGAATCCACTGACAAGAACAGTAGTGGATTAACAATTCTACTACAGCCATACCCTCTACTCTTCTTGCAGTGCGTTAAACAGTCATGCCCCCCTTTCTCTAGAAGACAAAAGTTAGTTAAATGTCATATACACGTTGCTCGTTTTACTGAAAACCCCCTAGCTATTGGCACATATCATCTGCAGAGTTATTTATTTGTTTGTTTTGTTGTGGGTGAGCTCTTGCCAGCAACTTAAAGGAACTCGGGGCATTTATTGCTTTGGTCGGTGGCATGTAATGTTTCAGTCCTTCTATGCATTGTGTACTGTTTAAATCGGGATGAATTTATCTCCTCAAATGTTTTTCATTGCGATGAAATCCACATGGCATGAAACCAAATCTGGAAATTATTATTTGATGAACGAAGTCCAATCCCATGGAGTGTCTAAGTAATTTTATTATTTGCACAGTGGCAGAAGTCGAACCTAAGCCCCTATTAGGCAGCCACTCTGCCGGTGAACTACATGGCAGGAGGTCACCCTATGTAGAAGGACACAAGGAAGGGTGTGAAGCGAGTTTAGATGATTGCTGAGAAATGTCTGGGGAGAACAAAGGGAATTTCAGTAATGATGACCAGAGGAAAAAGTTATGAGGAGAAAGCCGCCGGGAAGGTGGAAGACAAGATGTGGGATCGTGTGAGATTTGTAAGGAAGCCAGCAGGCAATAGCCGTGCTTGCAGTCATGGCCAGGGGTGTGACAGTTCTGCTTGTGGCGGACAGAGCATCTGTTTCAGCATGGTAAGGAGAAGGGCAGCAGTCTGGGCAAGAGCCAAGCCCTTGGCTGGTTGATAGCCTGTGACCAAGGCTTCTCCGAAGTACTCTTGGAGGTGATGGTGGTGTCGATTTGGTGAATACTGGTTGGAAAGTTAAAAACTCCACTGGCCTTTCCTAAAACCAGTTAAGAAACTAACTGGTAAATGGGAGCCTTGCTGTAGCCCAGGAAAGGAGTAGGTGATAACAGCAGGCAGGTATAGAGTGTGCTGCAGTATCTGGTTTTGCCGCCTGTTAAAACTATACCTGCTTGGGAACTTAGCACACTCAGAAGCCCATTATAACCCCGAAGAGTACCTATCTCTATGACAACTGGGGGCCGGACAACTTGAAGATTGTTTTTATTGCCAAATAAACTTGTGCCAAAAAGAATCCACCAATAAGAGCCACAGTTAGAAATTCAGCCAGATAAAATGCTAGCTAGATACACATTATTCTTTTTATATCCTTAAGGGGAAAAAATTAACATTTAACATCAAATGCAAGTGTTTTACGCGGGTGGGCTCTTGCTGGGGACTTGTAGAAATACAAGGTGTTTATTGTTTTGGTCAGTGGCTGTTAGCTGATATCACTTGTTTAGAAATGGGAACGAGACTGTGTATTATAAAATTTTTATTTGGTTCTAAGATTAATGTCCATCCCTCCAACAGTTATTATTTTCTTGTTGTTTTGAGTATTCCTTTCCTGGGAAGATGATGTCTACCCCTTCCTTATGTGTCCCAATGACAAAACTAAGTACCATGATACCATAGTTTACCTGGGGAACCAATGGTTTTATTGGGCTTACTTACAGAGCGTGGGTGAGGGGTTACTTGCAAGAGCATGGATGACCGCAAAGCAGCTAAACCTGAAAGACATCCCCCAGTCTGGCTGATGGCGTCCCAGTAGCTGTATAGTCTCCTTGTAGTCAGCTTTTCCAGCACATATGCTTGACCCCTTGACCCCTTGAGGCCGCCCACATGCAAGTGTAACATAACAGCTGGAGTTGCAGGGAGGCGAGCCAGAATCTCTGGTGCGGGTCCAGCAGCCTCCTTCCTCTAAGGCAGCAGTTTTCAACTTGTGAGAATCGAGTGACCCTTTCACAGGGGTCACATCTCAGAGAGCCTGTCTGTCAGATATTTACATTATAATTCATAACAGTAGCAGAATTACAGTTATGAAGTAGCAATGAAATCATTTTATGTTGGGGGGTCATCATAACATGAGGAACTGTATTGAAAGGTCACAGCATTAGGCAGGTTCACTGGTTCTAAGGGAATATCAATAGTGAACAGGCTGCTAGCAATGATCTCCTGCAAGCACGCAGCTCATTTGAAAATGGCAGCTGTTTTGCTTGGAGAACCTCATTCTGTGATCCATGTGCAGACTTGCACATTGCTTATCAATCAGACAGAATTTTGGTTTGAGAAATGTGATGTTGGGTGATTTCATCAGCGAACAGGATAGAGTGTTCTTACTAGCGTAAGACACGTGTGACATCACCTATCTTATGAAATCTCTATGGCGTATGTGGCTTGCCCTGACTGCGTGACTGAATTATATAGGTAAAATAATGACTAAATTAAGGCAGAAAGTGATGATGATGTCATTTCTTGTGTGCCTGAAAAGAGGTCTCCTCAACAATTAAAATGCAAAGAAGAGTAATTAAACATCTATCATCAGGAAGCCCTATGAATCACTCTCAAAGGATTGCAAGATGTTTGCTTTTATTAGGTTCTAACATCCAGGCTGCAAATTGAGCAACTTTTAAAAAAGGTTGAGAGATACTTTTCTTTAATCAAAAATTTAATCCCACATAGAGATCCTAAAGGTCTCTTATTATTGCGTTCCCATCAAGTCAATTCCAGCGTCTAATGAACCACTGGGGCTCTCAGCATTTTCTCTAATTCTTCCTCATGAGGGTTGGAAACCACTTCATGTCCTTGTAACAAGAAGAAAAACCATCTGCTCCTCAGAGACATTATTTTCAAGGATCTAAAACGGGAGCCGGGACACACATGCCATGCCAGGGAAAACAAGTGTTCCTTGGAGAGGTACCCGCTGGTATTCTGTGATTTCAGAAAAATCGTGTTATTGATTTATTTATGAGAACCCGTGGCTCTTCCTTTCTCCAGGGTTAAACGTTTACTCAATACAGTGCAAGATATGAAAAAGAATCACGTTCAGTCAACTTTCATGTTTTCTCTAAAAATGAGTTCTTTTTGCAGGGAGTATGAATATATTCATCAGTAAAAGGGTTTTTTTTCGGGGGGGATTTTGGTTGGTTGGATATTTGAGACAAAGTCTCTTGTAGCCTTGAACTTGCTGTATAGCTGATACTGGCCTTGAACTCCTTATCCCTCTGCCTCTGCCTCCATAGGCTTGTGCCACCACACCTGGCCAGAGAGAATTGCTCAGGTAGCAGTTTGCACCTTAGACTGAATTAAAATGTCATTTCACAGTCTCTATGTCAAGCTCCATTTCTTTTCTCTTCAGAGAAGAAACTAAGAAGAATCAAAGGTTTAAATGAGGAAGTAACTTCCAAGGACATGCTTCGCACTCTGGCCCAAGCTAAGAAGGAATGCTGGGATCGATTCCTCCAGGAGAAGTTAGCCTCAGAGTTTTTTGTGGATGGACTTGATTCCGATGAGAGGTAATTGATTGACAGCTGATTTCACGGAGAGTGCTTCTCATTCACTAAAGAACTCAGAGAGAGTGACATCAGAATACTGGTGCCAGTTGATACTGATATCTCTTTGAAGTGAAATCAGCCCCTGGAAGATTGTTCGGGCTTCCCTTAGACAGTGGTAGGTTTTGCTTAGAACAGTAAATAGGGGCTGGAGAGATGGCTCAGTGGTTAAGAGCACTGTCTGCTCTTCCAAAGGATCCAGGTTCAATTCCCAGCACCCACATGGCAGCTCACAACTGTCTGTAATGCCAATCCCCAATTCCAAGGGATCTGACACCTTCACACTAATGCACATAAAATAAAAATTAAATAAATTATAAAAAAAAAAAGAACAGTAAATACCCTCAGCTGCATATTAGTCACAGATGAATAGAGTTGAGGATGAACCACTATCTTTTTTTTTTGAGACAGGGTTTCTCTGTGTAGCTTTGGCTGTCCTGGACTCACTTTGTAGACCAGGCTGGCCTTGAACTCACAGAGATCCACATGCCTCTGCCTCCCTGGGTGCTGGAATGAAAGGCATGCAATACAGCGCCGTGCTTTGCTATCTTCATTTTAAAATATGCAGTGCACTAGAGAAAGAGGTAATAAAGCAACAGCTAGAACCATGGCTTCTTGTCCCCTGCCCTTCATTGCCCTAGAGCTTTTGTCCTATTACAGCTTGTGTGGATCAGATGAAGATATTTATTAAGCATCTATTATGTGATGACACTGGCAATGGAGAATAGTGTATTAGTTGCTCTTCTTTGCTGTGATAAGACACCATGAGCAAGGCTACTTATAGAAGGAAGGATTTACTTGGGGCTTATGATTGCAGAGGGATAAGGGTCCGTTGCTGTCACAGCAGGAAAGGGTGGCTGCAGGTAGGCATGCTGACTGGATCCTGAAAGCTGAGGGTTTACAACTTGAGCCACAAGCAGAAAGCAGAGAAAGTAAAATTGGGATGGTGGGAGGCTTTGAAGCTTCAAAGCTGTCCCTCAGAGATGCATTTCTTCAAGCAAGACCATACCTCCTAATCCTTCCCAACAGCACCATCAACTGGAGACCAAGGGTTCAAATTCCCGAGTGTATGAGAGACATTTTATTCAAACAACTACGTTTCGCTCCCTGGCCCTCCCAGGTGCATGGCTGTACCATAATGCAAAATGCATTTAGCCAACTTCAAAAGTCCCCATGGTCTTTCAGTCTCAGCACTGTTTTTAAAAAAGACCAAAGTCTCTTCTGAGAGCCAAGGCAGTCTCTTAACTGTAACCTTCTGTAAAATCAGCAGCCTTCTCCAGGTTCAGTGAACACCCTGTCTCAAAGGGATAAGGTAGAGAATGATGGATCAAGATGCCGGATGTCGGGCTGGAGAGATGGCTCAGTGGTTACGAGCACTGGCTGCTCTTCCAGAGGCCCTGAGTTTTTTCCCAGCAACCACACGGTAGATCATAGCCATCCATAATATGATCTGATGCCCTCTTCTGGCATGCAGATAGACACTCATATACATAAAACAAATAAATAAATCTTAAAAGAAAAAGACACTGGATGTCTGCTTTTCACCTCTGAGTGCGTACCTGAGGGTCTGAGCACCTGCGTTCACATATACCACACCTGCGCTTCACACACATATACACAGTTTAAAAAAGGATGTGATCCCAGCACTCAGGGAGGCAGAGGTGGGTGAATCTTTGTGAGTTCGAGCAAATCCAGGACAGCCAAGGCCACACAGAGAAACCCTGCCTTGAAAAAAATAAATAAATGAAGGAAGGAAGGAAGCTAACAAACAACTTAAAAAAAATGAAAGGAATAATAACTATGTATATTTTTTTAAACAAAGACCTTGATGGGGATATGACTTAAGCTCACAACACATAGTTAATACTGATTTGTGAGTTCCACTGGGTCATATGAAGATGCTACTGCTGGAATCAAGGCCAATGTCTAAATAAAGCTTTATAGTCATGCTTCATTCAATTTACAAAGTGCTTTTGCTTGCAGACTCACCTTTTGAGTCAGCACACCCAAATCCTTCTAAATCAGTGTGGCATTTTTAAGGTCAGGCCAACTACCCTCAGAAGGCTCAAAAGATAATGTTTTTTTTTTCCTATCTCTAAAGGTTCAATGCAAATGAGTCTTAGACTGCCCAAACAGGTGATTTGAAGCTACATAGATTCCTGACCCATTCATAACTTGGCACAATGTTCTGTCTTCCTCAAAACCTCCCTCTACTCCAGTTCCAAGAAGAAGAAACTTTCTCTTGCATGGTTCTTCTCATTCAAGTATGAATTCCCTCTTTCTGGAACCAGACCAGTGTGATACCGCCCCCCCTTTGTTTTGACTTTCCCTTGTCTTTGTTTGGTGGTTGGTTGTTTTTTTTTTGTGTGTGTTTTTTTTTGGTTTTTGGTTTTTGAGACAGGGTTTCTCTGTGTAGCTTGGCTGTTCCAGGACTCACTTTGTGGACCAGGCTGGCCTGGAACTCACAGAGATCTGCCTGCCTCTGTCTCCTGAGTGCTGGGATCACAGGTGTGCGCCACCTTGCCACATTTGTTTTTAGACTCAAAGCATGCATTTTCTTTTTTTTTTAATGTGTAAAATCTTTTTTTATAATTAAATTTATTTATTTTTATTAATTACAGTTTATTCACTTTGTATCCCCCCATAAGGACCTCCCTCCTCCCCTCTCGGTCCCATTCTCCCTCCCCCTTCTTCACGCATGCCCCTCCCCAAGTCCACTGATAGGGGAGGTCCTCCTCTCCTTCCTTCTGATCTTAGTCTATTAGATCACATCACTAGTGGCTGCATTGTCCTCTACTATGGCCTGGTAAGGCTGCTCCCCCCTGAGGGGGAGGTGATCAAAGAACAGGCCAATCAGATTATGTCAGAGGCAGTCCCTCTTCCCATTACTATGTAACCCACTTGGACACTAAACTGCCATGGGCTCCATCTGTGCAGGGTTTCTAGGTTATCTCCATGCCTGGTACTTGGTTGGAGTATGAGTCTCTGGGAAGACCCCTGTGTTCAAATTTTCTGGTTCTGTTGCTCTCCTTGTGGGATTCCTGTCCTCTCCAGATCTTACTATTTCCCACTTCTTACATAAGATTCCCTGCACGTTGCCCAACAGTTGGTCATAAGTCTCAGCATCTGCTTTGATAGTCTGCAGGGTAGAGTCTTTCAGAGGCCCTTAGTGGCAGGTTCCTAGGTTGTTTCCTGTTTTCTTCTTCTGATGTCCATCCTCTTTCAAAGCATGCATTTTCAACAGGCCATTTTGTGTTCTGTGAGGGCCAGGTAGGAGAGTCCTCATGTGAGAGAGGCTACTGTTTAACACAGTCATATGGCTTTGTGCTCTTTGTGGTTGTCTGGTTGTTTGGTTGGTTGATTAAGTGATATGGTCTCATTCTGTAGTCCAGGCTAGCCTTGAACTTGTGACAGTCTTCCTGTCTCAGCCTCCTGAGTGCTGAGAATTATTACCTAGCTGCTTTGAGAGTTTTTTGCTTGTTCTTTTGTGTGTGTGTGTGTGTGTGTGTGTGTGTGTGTGACAGGGTTTCTCTGTGTAATAGCCCTGGCTGTCCTAGACTCGTTATGTAGACCAGGCTGGCCTTGAACTCACGAGAGATCCTTCTGCCTCTACATCCTGAGTGCTGGGATTAAAGGTGTACACCACCATGCCCAGCTGCTGCTGCAAGTTATTAAAGAGCATAGAAAGGGGTTTCTACTATTTGTAGTCACTTACATTTTCCTGTACAAGTGTAGTAACTGTAAGGTATGGGAGCCTCGGTACTTCCTCGGTACTTAAGGGGGCGTTAGGAGGGAGAGATGAACCTGACAACCACCCAGTTCCCCTCGCTAGGCAGGCAGCTGGGCAGGCAAATGAAAAGAGCCCTCTGGCCCAATGGCCAGTCCTTGGTGCGAACATTGCGTGCTCAGATGTTTCTATCTCGAGGTCGTGATCTCCCAACCCCTATAAAATTACAGGTCTCACAAATAAATTTCGAGCAATTGAGGCTCACACTATCTTAGGCAGAAAAGATCTCTGGTTTCTGTCTCGCCCATGGTTTGATATTTATTTGAGTGTTTCACCCCTTGACAGTTTCTCTCCTCTTCAGGTTTGAGGGAACAAAAGATCAGACTGAGGCTCTTCAGCTACTCTCCTCCAGCCTTCCGAGGCCCTGCTTGGAAGGGGCCCTGGCGCTGCTCGTAGCCAAAGTGCCCACTAGGGGGTAAATGATGTTGTTGAGCTGCCAGGATGCGCAGCTGACAGACAGTAGCCTGGCTGAGCCGGGAAGAAATTGGCAGCGGGCGGGCAGGCAGCGTTTGAGAAACGGAGCTAATCATTAAGTAATTACTCATCGAGATCTGACCCAGCCATTCCGTTCTTCTGCTCTTTCGTAGCACCTTGGAACATTTCAAAAGGTGGCTCCAGCCAGGTAAAGTCGCCATCAGCACAGAGGAGGTCCAGTTTCTCATCCCCCCGGAGTCGCAGGCTGAGAAGCCGGAGGCCGGGGACAACAAGCCAGCGGCAGCAGAACAATAAATTACACACACATACGCCAAGCAGCAGCGAGGAGAAATCCAGGCAGGGGGGAAAAGCCCGGACTTCCACTCCACAGAGCAAACAGCTGCTGGCCCCTGGGGACTTGCTTAGAGCTGGCATGTGTGGGGCTGTCTCGGATGGAGTGACGGACCCAGTGCGTGCTGGATCAAAACCCTGCTTTCCTTCGTGTCCCGCAGCTCGACTGAGCTCTGCTGCAGCGGGCTAGAGGTCTGTAAGGCTCCAGTGAGGAACAGGGCGTGAAAGTGCTTGGAGACACTGGAGACCTTGTATGCAGCGCACCGATTTTTTAAGTGAGCCGTTTTACCCCCTCTCTCTTCCCGGTCTCCGTGCCTGTGTCTCAAGTATTCCATAGAGAGGTAGTCAGGAGCAAGTGTAGCCAAGGAGAGTGAAGTCAGTCTCCTGGGGTCCAAGCCCTTGTGGGGCTTTCTCACACGCTCATCATAAATGGAAGGACTCTAGGGAAACGGGCTTTTCCTTTTGATTTGTTCCTTGTATCAGAAATGGAAAAAAAAAAAAAAAAGAAGTGCGAAAATGTGGGTGTTTCTATCTGCGTAGATATATTTTCTTTTTCATGGCTTCTCCCTCAGCTGCTTCTTGTACCAAGTTCCGAATTAGGCTTGTGAATGTGGTTTAGTGATTGACACAACCCTTGATTTCATCCCAACTTGCTCCCTGTGGCGACTTCCCCGGCCGAGCTCGCATTTATTCCTTGTTCATTTTACTGTTCTTCGAGTAAAGTTCGAGTTGTCTGTATAAAACTTCCTCATTGGAACAGCTGTGCGGTGTGGGTGGTTCCATTGACCGTCTCCTCTCGCCTGAACACTGAGGAAGGAGGAAAATAATGACAAAGGTGTGCTAAGGCAGGGGAGCTAGCAACCTTTGCCAGCCCGGCCCATGTAGTGAGTTCCAGGACAGCCAAGACTACAGAGAGAGGCTCCATCTCGAAACAGAAAAGATTTTCTCCTTTAATTACTTCTCTGTGTGGGTGTGTGTTTGCCTGTGTGAGTTTATGGGCACCAAGTATGAGCAAAAGGATGTCAGATCCTTTGCAGCTGAAGTTGTAAGTTGCCATGAGGGTTCTGGGAACTGGACCCAGGTCTTCTGCAAGGACAGTAAATGCGCTTAACCGCTAATCCATCTCTCCAACCCCAGGTCTCTTGTTTTTAACACATGCTTCTGGCAGTTTAAACTGAAACATTCTATGGTAAGGTTCTGGGACCGTGGCTGCTGGGTAACAGTGTGCCCAAACATCTCCACAGAACACTTGCTCATTTCTAAACCAAGTCATTAACTTGTTGAAAGGGATAGAAACCAAATAGGTCACACCATATACTTGCTTAATGACAGAAATACTTTGTAATTTCTCTCACCTCTATTTGTCATTAACTACTGGTGTTAGCTTTAGTCCTACTGCTATTGGATATATTTGATATAGAATGTGGCTCTTGGTGGCATCTTGGGGAAGCCTGAATACTGGCATTGAGTCAAGATATCAAGCTGCTGTTTCTGTCTGGGGGTCGGATAACAGACCTCACTCTTCCTCCAGGGTCATCTAACAGCTTCAGCTAGATGGAGAGAATTTAAAGAAAAAGGCTAAGATTTTTCTTCATCCTATATGATAAAAGAAAATCATTCTTCCTTAGTAAGAAAAGTGGTAAAGGTTCAGAAAAATTCAGCTGGTCCTAAGATGGTAAAAACATACATACATATGTGTGTATATATATATGTATATATACATACATATGTATATACACATATATATGTACATGTATATACATGTATATGTATGTATGTATGTTTGTTGAGACAGGGTTTCTCTGTATAGCTCTGGCTGTCCTG
Organism: Meriones unguiculatus; assembly: GCF_030254825.1. Lineage (NCBI taxonomy): Eukaryota > Metazoa > Chordata > Mammalia > Rodentia > Muridae > Meriones > Meriones unguiculatus. The sequence continues at coordinate 22,723,851 of NC_083365.1, forward strand.
GAACTTGCTCTGTAGACCAGGCTGGCCTCGAACTCATAGAGGTCCACCTGCCTCTGCCTTCCAAGTGCTGGGGTTAAAGGTACGTGCTACCACCATCTGGCCGACAATAGTTTTTGAAAGTATTGGTTCTATAATTAAGGCAAAATCTTAGCTTTTACTTTCCTCTTCCTCCTATTTTTCTACCTCAGAAATAGACATATTGGGGGCTGGATAAATGGCTCAACTGTTACAAGCACTTGCTGTTCTTGCAGAGGACCTGAGCTCAGTTCCCAGCACCCACAGCAGACAACTTATAATTGCTTGTAACTCTAAATCCAGGAGATCCAATACCCTCTTCTGGCCTCTGAGAGCACCTACAAACACAAGTGCACATGCACTTGTGCACACACACACAAAATATTAAAAAGACAAACAAGCAGAACACAGACATTTTGGTATGAGAAGGTAGAAGGCTGTTTAGAGGAAACCGTGGTGGAGCTGGGAGGGGAAGATTTCAGATCTCCAGCCATTAAGAATCCAGTTAGTTCTAGCTATGGTCTCTTTACTGTTTTCAAGGTGACAGCTTAAGTTATTACTCTTTAAAAAGGTGAAAAACCCTGTTAGCCTAAACCGAATCTGACATCAGCCCCCAGAGCCAACTCTATATTCGTATAGATTTGTCTTGGGCTCTAGAAGGGGCACTAAATTTGAAACCAGGCATCTGGGGTGCTATCTTTGTCCTGTGGCTTACTGTGTGGTCATAAATAAGTCAAACAACCACTTTGTGTTCCAGTTCCCTTTCAGTAATTAGACTAACCGTAGGAAAAGTAAGATTGGCCTAAAATGCTGGTGTGTTTCCTTCTACCCTGAAACTCCAGGGAGAACTTCCTCAAATCGGTGAAACGTGTGAGTTGGGAGAGCCTTATCGCCCCAGCCTCCTTCCTCGTGTCCTTACCGAAACAGATCAGAAGGTAGAGCAAATTCAGTAATAGTGCTGAGCTTCGAAGCCATCAAAGGGTAATTACCAACCATGGATAAGGCGATAATGACCTGGTATACCCAGGGAAGGTTGTGTGGGAGCCAGGGAAGTAAGCTAAGAGACTTGCCACTGTTTTTTTTTTTTTTTTTTTTTTTTCTGGCACATGCACTCATCACCCAGGGCTTGGCAAGGTCAGTGCTGGAAAGGCACAGGCCTGCATCCAGTACCTGCTCCAGAAATAGGCTCCGGACATTCACACAGCATAAACAAGTACCCTACCAACTGTTGCCAAGGTGTGTCCCTTCTAGGCAGGCCTGCCCAGCAGGATGGTTGCTGGAAGGGGAAAGATGCCCTGAGCTACTTCTTCCACGCTGCCTCCCCAAGCCACATGAAAGGGCTAACACGCTCTTGAGACAATATCATAGAGCACTGGCTCTATTTCAGTTACAAGATCTGAGATAGGACGTGCCCCACCATAATCATGGTTTTCAAGTGCGATGTTTACTTGAGCCGTGGACTATTTAAGGCAGAGATTCATTCATCCAACCAAGGTGTGCTGAGCCTTTGCCATTTTGCAGGCAGTGGGTGTGGTGGTAAATAAAGTAAAACCCCACCAGGAGGAAGTGTAAGTATAGAGCACTTGAGAACCACCTGACAGGGAGAGATGAGAGTCCTAGGCCAGCTGGTGGCTGGTGTGGGTGAGAGGACGCCCCCCCAACCCCGGGGATGATCCAGAAGGACTAGTAAGAGCAGGAAGAAATAGAGAGTTAAGAGGTTAGAGGCCTAACTGGGTGATAATGGCACACACTTTTAAGCCCAACACTTGAGAGGCAGAGGCAGGTGGATCTCTGTGAGTAGGCCAGCCTGGTCTACAAAGCCAGTCCAGGACAGCCAGGGCCACCCAGAGAAACCCTGTCTACACAGAGAAACCCTGCCTGGAAAACAAGAAAGAGTTTAGGGGGGCCTAAATGTATACAAAGACCTAAGCAAAAGGGTGTTTGAAGGATCTTGAGAAAGTTGTTCAGTGGGGCTAGCGCACAGAAAACAATAACAAGAGAAGCTAATAAAGCAAAGGCACATGGGAAGGGCTTCATAACCATGGTAAGGAGTCAGAGAAGAGGAGCTAATGGGCCATTTAAAGAAGGGCCATGACAAGATCAGATTTGCATCTAGAGAGACGGCCATGCTACTCTGGGCATGACCAGGTTAGTCTGATAGGAGGCGTACAAATTATTCATGGTCAGCGGTGAGAAATATATCTCTATGAGATGAAACAAGCACAGGGCTTTTTTTTTTTTTTTTTTCCTTCTAACTTGATTTATTTTAAGTGATTTCCCCCCTGTTAGACCAGCAGAATTATGTGTGGCAAACTGTATTTTTCAATGATGGCTGGTTCAATATGTCCCATCACGTCTTAGGGTCGTGTGTACACTCCTCCACTGAGGTGTCAGTCAATATTCCCTCCCTTTGAACTTGGCATCCCTTTATGTCACTGCCTTGCAAACAGCACAGCGGGAGTAATGTTTAAGTCTGAGGCTAACAATATACAAGCTTTCCACCTGCCTCTCCCTCCCCAATTCCAACCCTTTTTACCCCCTTCCTCTCCCAGACCGCATCCAGATTATTTTCATTCCTGGCCTTTAATCAGGCCTACTTAACGCTAAATGGAATTAAGGTAAGTGGTCTCTGCAAAAAACTGAAAGCTTCATGGGCAAACCAAATGTTATATGGCTTACATCGTTAAGTTTGGGTCGGATTTGTTACTTGGCCACGGCCAAGGATGACCATAGAGTCATTTAGCTAATTTCAACAATCTCATCCTACAGCCTTTTCTAGTTTCTGATGATGACGACAACATTTTAATATATTGGCTACGGTATGGATGAAAACAAAATTGGATGTGGGAGTCCAGTTTTTAAGACAGTTATATGTGTTTTAGATGGCATTGGGACTTTTATTTCCACTTAGGATGTAGAATGGTGAAAAGAAAATGTCTTCTGTACCTTAACAAAGAGAAATAGCCAGAAAGCCTACATAGAAATTCTCTCTCTCTCTCTCTCTCTCTCTCTCTCTCTCTCTCATCTGCACACACCACACACAAAGTTTCCCTTTGTAGCTCTGGCTGCCCAGGAACTTGCTCTGTAGACCAGGCTGGCCTCGAACTCAGAGATCCAAGTGCCTCTGCCTCCTGAGTGCTGGGATTAAAGGTGTGCACCACCACCTCTTTGGCAAAGATTGTTTATGCTGGAGACTGAACTCGGGGCCTTCCTCCTGTTAAACACTTTTTTAAGCGCTTGGCAGCAGCTCTGCCAAGGAGCTATATGCCCAACCTCAGTCTTTGTTTTCTGATTTGTTTTGTTTCTCGAGACAGGGTTTCTCTGTGTAGCCCTGGCTGTCCTGGATTCACTCTGTAGACCAGGCTGGCCTTGAACTCACAGAGCTTCGCCTGCCTCTGCCTCCCTGAGGGCTGGGATTACAGGCATGAGCCACTGTGCCCGGCTCCACAGGTTTTCTTAAACTGCTCAGAAAACTGACATCACGAGGCCATCAAGTAAAAGCACCTCCCAGGAGTGCTAGGTCCACAGACATGAACTACCACAATTCCGGCAAAGATGTGACCGTCATGCATTGGGTGAGAAGAGATCTACAAAAACGTTAACAGCTGTGTAAAGGGTGTCTGTGGATGAGCACATCCACTGAGTATAGCTTGAAACCGGCATGGGGTGTACCTCAGGGGTGGAGCGCTTGTGCAGCATGCAAAAGGCCCTGCGTTGGATACTCGGCACTGGAAAGAAAAAAAAAAAAAAACAAAACAAAACAGTGAGATACCATTTAAGACACAGGAAGTCTACACTGACAGGCAGCCTTGTTTTAAGAGGCCTGTTTCCTGGGGCCCTGAGAGAAAATAGGAACAGAACAGGAGACAGGAGAGCGCTTCCTCCTGGGAGGCACAGCCCACAGAAATTGTCCAGGTGGCGGCTGCAGGGGAAATAAAAATTCCACAGTCGTTTCCACAATTGTCTCCCGTAAATAAAAGCCATAAGTCACTGGGGAAGGAGGCAAGAGCCTCTTGCTTCAGGAGGAAGATAAAGACGAGACCCATCTGTTTTTTAGCCAGCACAAACTCACTCAACATAGTCAAAGATGGATCGAGTTTTGGGAGGAGAGTAGAAACCAGGTGAAGGAAAACAAGCCCATGAGCTGGTTTGTTTGCATGGGCATGGGCATGGGCATGGCACCCATGCCTGTACCCTCAGCACCTGGGAGGCTGGGCAGAGAATTCTTAACTCTAGAGTGAGTTCTGGGTCTTAGACCCTGGGAGGAGGAGGACAAGGAGGACAGTGGTAAGAAGAGCTCTGTCTGCCCCAGGGTCAGGAGCAAGAAATTGTAGGTTGAAGAATCAGCAAAGCTCTGCTGTGTTTCAGGGAGGACAATAGTCATTTGCAGCCATCTGAAATGAGCAAGAGTTTGGCCACCATGGGGAGGAGGAGCAGAAATGGAGAAAGCCCTAACTCTCATCATTTAGAATTAAAAAAAATTTTTTTAAACTGGGCACGGTGGCGTACTCCTGTAATCCCAGCACTCTGGGAAGCAGAAGCAGGCAATCTCTATGAGTTCAAGGCCAGCCTGGTCTACAAAGTAAGTCCAGGACAGCCAAGGCTACACAGAGAAACCCTGTCTTGAAACAAACAAACAAACAATAAAAACAAAAAAATAAAATAAAAAATAAAGATAAATTGAAGCTGGGTGGCAACATACACTTTAATCCCAGCGCTTGGGAGGCAGAGGCAGGTGGATCTCTGTGAGTTCAAGGCCAGCCTGGTCTACAGAGCAGGTTCTAGGAGAGTCAGGGCTACACAGAGAAACCCCGTCTCAAAAATACAAAAACAAGGCTGGAGAGGTGGCGCAGTGCTTAAGAGCATTCACTGTTCTACCAGTGGACCCTGGTTCAGTTCCCAGCACCCACACGACAGCTCACAACTGTCTATAATTCCAGCTCCAGAGGAATCTGGCACCTGCACACAAGACATACATGCAGACAAAACATCAATGCACATAAAAATTAATGAATCTTTAGAAAAACAAAAACAGGGGTGTATGCAATGTGTGTGTGTGTGTGTGTGTGTGTGTGTGTGTGTGTGTGCCTGCTTGAGTTTATGTACAACATATCAAGAAGTTGGCAGTGGATCCCCTGGCCCTGCAGATATAGGCAGTTCTGAGCTGCCGGCTGTGGAAACTGAACCCAGGTCCTCTTTTGAGGGCACTAAAATGCTCTTCACTGCTGAGCCATCTCTCCAGCCCTCAGCGCCAACTTTGAAGTTATAAGACCTGCTCAAGACTGAAGCTGAGAGGAAGTGAGATGGCTGGCTCAGCTGGTGTTAGTCAGGGTTCTCTAGAGGAACAGAACTAATAGAGTGACTCTACATATAGATATAGGAATGGGGATTTATTAGTGTGGCTTTCAGGCTGTGGTCCAGCTAGTCCAACAATGGCTGTCTCCTGATGGGAAGTCCAAGAATCCGGTAGTTGTTTGGTCCAGTACGTGTCCCAGCTGGTCTTCAGTACACACCAGAATCCTAAAGAGGAAGGCTCAAATGCCAGTGAAGGACTGGACTTGCCATCAAGAGGGAGGGCAAGCAGACACTGAGAGAGAGCATCCTTCTTCTAAGTACTTCTTGTGGGCTGCCACCAGTGGATGTGTCCCAGGTTAAAGATGGGTCTGCCCACCTCAAAAAATCTGGATTAGAAGTGGCTCTTCCCACTTTGGATGATTTAATTAAGAAAAACAAAATCCCCCTTAGATTTGAGGGATTTAGTTAATTCCAGATGTAGTCAAGTTGACAACCAAGAATAGTCTATCACACCTGATAACCTGAGTTTAGACCCCACGGCCCACATGGCAGAAGGAGAGAAACAGCTTTTTTTTTTTTTTTTTTTTTTTTTCCAGACAGGGTTTCTCTGTGTAGCCATAGCTATCCTGGAACTCACTATGTAGACCAGGCTGGCCTCGAACTCACCACCACCCAGTGAGAACCAACGCTTACAAGTCATGTGTTGTGTTGAGCAAGACCTCCACCTGTGCTCTGTGGCGCACATATGTGCAAGACACACACAAAGAAACATAACTGTTTCAAACGACTCATGTAAAAATTGTTAAGGCTGGGGCTGGAGAGATAGCTCCGTGGTTAAAAGTACTCACTGCTCTTACAGAAAACCCAAGCTCAGCTCCCAGAACCTCCATGGTAGCTGACAACTAGTAACTCCAGTTCCAGGGGATCTAGTGGCCTTCTCTGACCTCCATGAAATCCTGCACACACGTGTGCACACAGACACACTAAGGCACACCTATACACACAAAACAAATGAATGTTGTTTTTTAATCGACAAGGCTGAAGCTAAGCTAGGATAGCAGGGAACAAATCTCCATCCTGCCTGCATGAGGCTAAGCCCAGCATCAAATAAGCAACAAGGGCCTCCGACTGCTAGAGGGGCAGTAAGGGAGGACCGTTGAAAGCCTTGGAGGATGGCTCAAGAACACAGCCGTCCCTGACATCGGCCTACTCTAAGCAGTCACACACAGAGAAATCTGAAACCTGGGATGCACAGGAGAGCATGAGAGCAATGGAACCCAAACTGCCTGGCTTCCAACCAGATTGACCTAACCCTCCTGCACCAATAGACTGCAGGCAAGGGCATGGCCACTTTTAGGCTTAACTATTATTTACTATTGACCTTTAATCTCTGCTGTTCTACATATCATGAACATTCAGCTAAAAAAAAAAAAAAAAAAAAGCAAAACAAAGAAGCACACCCCCCCCCGAAAAAAAAAACCCACCCACAACACACAAAAAGACACGAAAGAAAAAAAAAATCCGCTTGGATCTGTGGTTTAAAAAGAAGTCAATAGACCCAAACTCACATATGACACAGATGTTGAATTATCAGGCAAGGGCTTTAAAATAATTATAATTAATTTGTTAAAAGTTCTAGTGGAAAAAATGAGCAACTTGCATGAACAGATGGGAATCCTGCAGAGACATAGAAAGTATAAGTCAAATGGATATGCTACAAATAAAAACACGCTATCTGAGATGAAAATGATCCAACAGGGTTCTCGGTAGCCAGGCAGGGCTGGGGAAAGAGCCACTGATCTTGAACACAGGTAGGTTAGAAACCATCTGAACTGAAACACAAATAGAAAATGGGATGAGTGGGGAAATCAGCCAAGCAAGGTACCAAGAGCTGTTCCGAGGGACAGCAGCAATCTAATATACGTTTAACACAGGAGAGCTGGTCTAACCACTCATCTGCTGTGCAGTGGAGTGAGTGATGGACAGAGTCCCTCTGCTGGGCAGGAGAGCTGGCTGGTAGGAAAGCTGGACCCCCAGGTCTGGGAAGCTGGAGAGCTGGCAGGCTGATCAACCATCCAGGCCTGTATCTAGGGCTTTGAGTTGGCCCACTCTAACATCTACCCCCATCTATGAACTGCTAGAATGTGTAAAGGGCTGGTCCTGCAGATCCAAAGCTGCAGGGTCTCCATGACACAGGGCAACAACGGAATTTGTGAGAGGAGTTCCGGTGAGGATTCCGTAGTGATAGTGTAGCAAAAGCCAGAGGCCTCGACCAGACCAATGATTCACTGCAATGAACATCTGCAAATAAAGATGTGTGGGCAAAAGGGCATACTGTGTTGATACACTGCGACACACTACAGCTTCCACAAAGGGATGTTTTGTTAATTTATTTATTTTAATTTTAAATTTTCTTTTGGGGGGGTTTACAAGAGTGGAGGGATTCGAAGGGATAGGGAGATGAGTGAGATTGGGGTGGACAATGTGAAGTTCACCAAGAACAAAGAGTAAATAACAAACAAAATAAAAAACCAAACAATCAGAAAACATCTTAGCTGAGTAACTTACAGAAGAAATTATCAGACAAGGGCTGTGTCTGATCTGAGACCTTAGTCTCAAAGATTTTAGTTCAAGGTGGGCCTACTCCACTGCTTTGGACATGAGGTAGAAGAATATCATGACAGGTTGCAGGGGGAGGGAGGGAAGGAAGGATGTTCAGTAGAGGCGGCTGCTCACCTATCAATGGCTGGGAGGTTAAGAGAGAAAGAGGCTGAGGACAAGATATGCTCTTCAAAGGCAACAGGCCCCACCTCCTACCAGTAACCCAACCCCCTATGAATTCATCAATAAAACCATCCATTGATGAGAGATTACACCCTCATGAGCCAGGAATTTTTTTTTTTTTTTACAGAAAATTTTTAGACATTTTATTTTTTCTTATTTATTTATTGGAAGGGGTTTTGTATCACAGTATGGGTGTGGCGGTCAGGGGTCAAGTTTTTGGGGGTTGCTTCTCTCCTTCTACTGTGTGGCTGATGGGTTCGAAGTCAGGCCATCAGGTTCGGCATCAGGCTCCTTTAATTACATATATTTAGTGTGCGAGGTGGAAGTTTCTGGTTTCTTTGGAAACTCAGCTGTGTCATGTGAATATATTTTTTTGTTTTGGTCCCAAGTGTGGGATGTGGGAATGTTTGTCCCCCTCAGAAAACAGCTCCCATAAAAAAGGCTCATGATGTTTGTCAGCTGGAAACTACCTCATTCGAGGGGCGTGATTTTTTTGCCAGCTGGAAAGCATCCTGGTGTGGACTCTGAGAAGGGATAAGTAGAAGCCCACGGACAGTGAGACAAGTTTTTGCATCACTAAGGTTTTCATCGCTTTGTTGGTTCTCACAGAGAGAAATGCTCCAGAGAGCTTTCCTGATTCACTGGAGTCCTGACGCCTGTGATTGATACATCCTCAAAGAACCCAATGACCCTAATCAGTAGGAAGTAGCTGAAAGAGGTTCATAGCCCCTTTCCCTACTCCTCTCCTCCCTAAATGGGAGGGGGGAGTGGAAGGGCGGTAGAGCTGTTTAAGAACCTTTAATAAAGTAGGTGTTTGAAAAAACTCTAATCCCACGTATATGTGTGCCACAGATCATGTATGGAAATCACAAGACAACTTTCAGGAGTTGATTTTGTTTTCTGAGATAAGTTTTTGCTCCATCACCCTGTCTGGCCTGGAACTTGTTGTGTAGATAAGTTTGTGTGTGAACACTCAGAAATCCACCTGCCTGTGCAGCCTGAGAGCTGAGACCAAACTGATGTGCCGCCACATTAGCTTAGAACTGTAATGACTTTTTTCTTTTAGATTCTATTTTATGTATATGAGTGTTTTTGCCTGTGTATATGTGTATACCATGTGCAAGCCTGCTACCCTCAGAAGCCAGAAGAGGGCATTGGATCTCCTAGAACTGGAGTTTGGTTATAAAAATTACCATGCGTGTGTTAGGAACCAAACATAGGTCCTCTGCAAAAGCACCAAGTGCTCTCTACCTACTTCACCATATCTGCCCCAGAACTGTAATTTTGTTTGTTTGTTTGAGACAGGGTTTCTCTGTGTAGCCTTGATTGTCCCTGGACTCTCTTTGTAGACAAGGCTGGCTTGGAACTCACAGTGATCCTCCTGCTTCTGCCTCCCTTGTAATTTTTTTTTAATCTAACCCTGATGACTGGGTTGGACACAGTTCAGACACAGAACATCTTTTGTTTTGGCTTCTGAGCATCCATTTTGAAAACGGCAGTCTCCATGTCCTGCCAGCTTACCCAGTGCTCAGCTGGCAAGGGGCAGGGCCGGCTCTCCTCCTCTCATGCCCTCAGGGCCCGATCACTGTGCTTTTGACACCAGGGCCAGTTCTACTGTGCTGCCCAGCAGGGTGCAGGGCCAGTGAGGGGCAAGGATAGCTCTCCCTCTCTCATGACCCCAGGGCCAGCTCTGGGGGTGGTGAGATTGGTTGTTTCTGTTTTGAGTGGATCAGGCTGCTTCCAACTCACAGAGATCTGTCTACCTTTGCTTTGTTTTGTTTTCGAGACAGGGTTTCTCTGTGTAGCCCTGGCTGCCCAGGGAACTCTCTCTGTAGGCCAGGTGGGCCTTGAACTCAGAGATCCACCTGCCTGGCCTCCTGAGCGCTGAGATTAAAGGCGTGTGCCCCTCCACCCCAGCTGTCTTTGCTTCTTGAGGGCTGGTTATAAAGACATGTGCAGCCACACGAGGCTAGTCCAGGCATTTTAATCACAGTGATGCGAAGCTGACTAACACTGCTTATATCGCTCTGAGATCATGTGGGACCCACACTACAAAAGCATCATTAATAAATGAAATGTCTTCTGGAGGAGAGGTTCAGGGCAAGACTCAGATGACCAGGCTATTCAAAGAAAGGACAAAACAGTAAAGATTATTTTGTCTGAGGCTGGGGATGCAGCTCAGTTGGTACGGTGCTTGCCTAGGCCCTGGGTTCAAGCCACAGCACCATATAAACTAGGCATGGCAGTAAACATGTAATTCCATCGCAGGGGCAGTAGAGCTAGGAAGATCAGAAGTTCAAGGTCAGTCTTGGCTCTATGGCCACTTCAAAGCCAGCCTAGAATATGTGAAACCCTTTCTCTCCTTTGTTAGATCTTTATGTGTGTGTGCATGCCTGTGTAAGTCTGTGCCATGTATGTGCAGGTGGCCATGGGGACCAGAAAAGGGAATTGGATTTCCTGAGCTGGAGTTACAGGTGATTATAAGGAAGTACTCTTAACTAACTGAGTCATCTCTTCAGCCCTGTGAGACCATTTCTTAAACAAAAGAAAGAAAGAAAAAGATTGTGAGACCAGAGAGATGGCTCAGCATTTAAGAGCACTTGCTGCTCTTCCAACGGACACAAATTCAGTTCCCAGAACACACATCGTGGCTCACAACCCAGGGGATCAGACACCTTCGAGTGTCTAAGAGCAGACATACATGTGATACATACATACATACATACATACATACATACATAGAGACAGACAGACAGACACACATACACACACACACACAAAATACTTATACACATGAAATATATATATATATATATTTTTTTTTTAATTTCAGGATTATTTTGCCTGGTACAGAGGAGATACCATTCTAACTGAGAAACTGGCTTTAGAGTGTTTGGAGGAGTTTTGGGTAGAAAGCTGAGACAGTGAAGTACAAGAAACAAAAGTAGAATCAGTGGATGAAAGCTTTAGGGAGGCTGATTACTATTCGGTGTTCCTGTTTGGTAGAGCTTTCTATCAAATTCTAAAAAATGGGCAGTGGGCTGCCTGTCACCGAGGGGGTTCACATAGGATGTCTGGGAAGGGGATTTCTATCGTAGATGGGACATTGGATCAGGCAGTCCCAGAGATGCTAAGTACTGAGGATGGAATCTAAGTCTTCATTTGCGATAGGCAAGTGCTGAGCTAATGCGTTGTGTCCTCGAGACCATTAAAGCTTTTTCAGAAACAGAGATTTATTTTCCACCCGTCTTATTTTGACTTTGAGTTTTATTTCATTATTTTTAGTAGTGTGTGTGTTTATAAGTGTGTTTGTGCGTTTCTTGCTACCTCTCTGGTCTCCGCCTCTTCTTACTTCCTCCTTCACAGCCCTCTCTCTCATTCTTTCAGCCTGTGGTTGTCTCCCTGTCCTTGTAGTGAGTTCTCTGTGCTGGCCCCCTCTTTGTTTCTTTTTCTTGCTCCACCTCAGATCATTTGGTTTTATTCAGCCCAAAGTCTTGAGTGGCTGGGCTCTCACTTTCTTGCTTCTTCGTATTCTTTGTGCCTCTAACTATACTCATCTCTGTGTTGTCCGGTGAATAGGTCTCTGACTGGATATGGTTTTTTTTTTTTTTTTTTTTTTTTTTTTTTGTCTGTCTGTCTTGTCTTCCCAAAGGTCCTGAAACTCCAGAGCTTCTTGTGAGAGGGCTTTGCTGTTAAGAGTGCTTGGGGTAGCCACCCAGTGTGCTGGTAGAGATGGCCACGAACATTTCCAATCCAGCAGTCGTCATGGTAACAGCTGGGGCGGGCCAGGCACGGGATGTGCAACCACACAGGCTTGACCTTTCTGTGGGTGTCAGGTTTGAGTGGGAGCTAGCTGAAGCAAAAATGCCAACAAGGCTTCCCTGTGGCCTAGCCCTCGGGGCTTCTGGGTGGGGCGAAGGGAGCAAGTGACGACTCGGCCACCTGGCAGAGTGAAGAGACACAGAGGTATTGCCATAGCCACCTAGAGAAATCTGGGAAGAGGGGCGCACACACACACATTGGCACCAACAACCCCTGCCGGGAACTGACCCTCGGAGGGCAACGAGCCACCATTCCCGGAGGCTCAGCTCTCACCTTATCACACAGCCCCTCTGGTGGGTGGGTGTTTAACGTCAGTGCTCCATAGAGAGATCCAGTCTTCACTTGATCAAGTGCCACTTTGTCCATGTTGCGAAAGCCTTTACGCCCTAAGAAAAATATGCTAAAGTTAAAAGACCCAAAAGATTTTTTTTTTCTTAAAAAATAGATATATAAGTGCAAACGTCCAAAGACTTTCACAGTGAAGGTCATGGCAGTCCTACATCTCTCAGAGCTCTGTCTCAGCTCTGTCTGCTTCTCATGTCTACCGGGTTAAGAGAGAGGGACAGCTGCCAACTGCTCTGACAAGAGACAGGAAGTCTAACCGGTTGTATGGTGATTGTGAAGGGGACATGGTCTCCCAGGCTTCCCCCCATCTCCTACCAGTGAAGAAGTTTTCTTTCTCCTGTTGGGGCAGACATGTAGGCACCATAATGAGGTGCCTGAGATGTCCTGCAGTCCCTGAGGAGGAGGCAAGAAGGCTACGAGGGACCTTTGGGTAAGCTCCGTGGAAAACCCAGGTCTCTTGTGGGGATCCGGGCTGTTAAAGTCACACTCAGGAAGAGATCTCAAGCTTTTAGGGACACACTGCTGTGGAACACAAGGCCACGGCCTTGGAGTGGGCAAAAGGGTCTCACGGCTTAGTGAAAATGAACACTGAAGAGAGGTGTGAGGGGACGCTCACCAGGCTACGGTAGGTATTTCATACAGCAGACCGACAGAAAGCTACACTGGGGTACTGCCTTCTTGCCATCCAGGGACAGGTAGTCACTGGGAGGGAAGGGGACAGCAGAGCCAGTGGCTTGACGTCAGCATGCTTCAAAAAAGCCATCTGGTGGCGCACACCTCTAACCCCAGCAGGTGGATCTCTGAGTTCGAGGCTAGCCTGGTCTATAGAGCTATAGAGTTCCAGGACAGCCAGGGCTACACAGAAAAACCCTGTCTCCAGGTCTGGGGGGGTAATCATCTGAAGTGAGAGCAGATTGTATAGTGGTGGGAATGGTCCTGGAGTTACCTAAGTCCCAACCTTTTCTTTCTCTGACCCACAGGTCTGGAGCCATGAATTTCTCCGGGGGGGGGGTCACCGTTCCCTAGTTTTGTCCTTAGAGAACTGGCTGTGCGTCCTCCTGCCTCTTCCCGGAGGTTCTAACAACCTTTGTTCTCTCCAGAGCTGTTTGTGGGAGATGGGAGGGTATGGGGACTCTGATGCTCCCCTTGGCAAGGCCTAGGCTTTGGGGTGCATGGACCTTCTCGCTCACTAATCTCCTAATGTCCTTGCTTCCCTACAGGTGGCAAAAAGTGACCCTGAGCCATGCTTGATTCTCTCCTTTTCAGATCCACCGAATAGCCTTCCTCCATCTCTGATCCCTCCTTCTGGCTCAGCACCCTGGCTGGGAAGATTTCGGGGCACCTGCTGGTTATAGATGGGAGCAAGCAGGGAACATGAATTGTCCTAACTATTGTTCCTGCCAGCCCCTGGCCTCTGAGGGCTTCATCCTGCCACATGTGCTGGCAGCTCACTGGCCCAAGACAGGCTACCTTCTTCTTGCCTTTGCTTATTCTGTTCCCTTTGCCCCAAACTTCTCTCTTTAAGCCTCAACTCAAGGCCACCATTGAGTTGCCTTAGCAACTCAGTGACCCTGCAGAACTTTACTAGAAAACAGTAAGTCAAGTGGACCTGTAGACCTCCAGGGCCCCGCTGAGGGTCACACTGACCTGCTAACGATGTTGGCCCTGATTAGAGAGACCCCAGGGTCTACAGTGTGATCCAGAAAGTCCAGATTTCCCGGAGACAGCAGGCACGATGGCATGGCCGGGAGGATCCGGTGTCTGTGCCATGCACCCTTGCCCTTCTTCCTACATCCCCATCCAGTGCCTCGCAGGTTGCAGGGCCGGTAACTCCTCGCCGCTGAGCAAACTGTTGACACTCTGCCCAGGGCAAGGGCTGGAGCACCAGGGCCTGGCTTTCGCCCCACGCCTTTGCCACTCCCCGCACCCCCGCCCCGCCCCGCCCCTCGCTGTACCAGGAAGCCCTAGAGAGCAGGCTCTGAGCAGAGGGCATCCTTACTGTCATTCCTCTCTCCCCTGCTCTCCACTGGCTGCAGCTGTGATGCGTGATGTGGAACTGAGCACAGTCTTAATTACTGCTCAGCCCTGCTCATTAGTGCCTCTGAAAGCCAAAGCCCCGAGTCAGGAAGCTTCCATCGCTGCAAAGACCAGGGCCTCCAGCCCCCTCGGCCCCGCTAGCCCCATATCTAGAGACTTAGTTCTACGTGACTTGAGGCCTGGATGGGGAAGGGGCTGGAGCTGGGAGGAGAGGAGGGGAGGCTTGCCACCCCCCCTCCTGGGCTCTCACTCAAGCATGCTGAGAATTTCAGGGACAGCATATGGCGAAACTCCACCGTGATCAGAGAGAGATGAACAAATGATTAAATAAACCAAACGCACTCAAAGCCGGCACACTGATGACTTACCTGCCTCCGAGGGACAGAAACATGGAGCCTGGTGCATTCAGCATGCTTTTTCCCCCCCCCCTATCGTGTAATGAAAGGACTGAGCAAAAGGAAGCTACATGAAGGAGGAGAGTGGATGGACCCTGGAAATTATAAACTCATAGGTCCAATTTCAATATCTAGCAAACATCCTTCACAGAGAGCAAGTTGTAAACAGCCTTGACGATCAAGTGAGATAATGCGCATGAAAGCACTTTTTGAACTGTAAAGGGCCCTAGAAACGTAAGCTGTTATTCTGTAATATTTCTGCTCGGTGCCGGCAATGAGACAGATGCTTCGGGGAGCCTGAAGATTTATGATAACGGCTCGTCACCCACAAGGTGCTCACACGGTCTGAGCTGTTTCATTTAATTAGTCAAAGCCTCACGCAGAAGCAGTCTGAGTGGTAGCCCCGCCTCTGCCTTCTCTCCCGCTCCACTCATCTCCAGCGGCAACGCCAGGTTAATCTTCCTGATGCATGGCTCTGATCAAGCACCTGTAAGGTTTCTCTTGCTGGCTGCGCGGAGCCTGGAGTCCTTGGCTTAGCCGACCCGAGCCTTCGTGATCTGGCCCACAGGATCTCCTCCACCTCGTTTCTCTTCTTCCATTGTGGCAGATGGAGGATCCAGTCACTTACCCAAGGCCACACAGACACCAAGCGGCAGGTGATGAAACCAAGACCCCACGTCCGGGTGCCTGATTCTGAGCCCATCCTTCTTTCTAGCACGTTGTCTTCAGACTTTCATATTGTGAAAGACAGTATTTGTGTCTTACGGAAATTCACGTGTTGGATGCTGATCCTGTCGGGATGGTGTCCCAGAGTCATTTCCTTCAGGGAAGTAATTAGTGCTGAGTCCGGAGCTGTTATAAATGGGATTAACGAGGGCCCCGGGAGAAGCAGACCTGAGGGCCAGCTATCTCTCCACTTACCAAGAGAGGATACGATGATAGAATGACAGTCTGAAACCCAGAAAACAGCCTCCCCAGAGTTTGCCTCTGCCTCCGCAGTCATCGCAGACTTTTAGCCTCCAGAACCGAGAGGAATAGGGCAGTTGTTGAAGTCTCCAGTTTACCGTGTTTTGTTAAAACAGCTGGAACAGGCTGAAACAAATGGAGAGAGCTGCTGCAAAGAGCTTCCCACGTGGACCTCTTCTTCTTCCTCAGAAAATTTCCCAAGGACAAGTTGCAGGCACGGGATTGATTGCTCTAAAGGCAGCATTGTTTGTTTGTTTGTTTTTTTAAATTTAAAACCATACTGGGAACCAAACCCTGGATCTCAGGCATGCTGGATGAGTGCACTGAGCGGCACTGGAAGCTCCAGCATCAATATTTTTAATGGCTACATAAACTGTCACAATGCATCACAAAAAGGCTGATTTCTGTTTCAGCCAGCAACATAAACACAGGCAAGCTTCATGAGGCCCTCGGCTCTGCTGGCTTTTAGTGAATTGCTAATTGAATAAGGGTTTCCTTTTCATTTCCTCCACTGTTGGGGTGAGGCCTTGTCTTTATCATTGCTTATTTTTATTGTTGCGGTGCTGGAAATTAAAGTGCGTCTTTGCGGATGACGGGGAAAGGCTTTGCCGCTGAGCTATGCCTCCAGCCCTGAGGTGGAGTGTTTTTCGTGTGTTAGTATACTCTCTGTGTGGTTTATATCTTCGACGACCACTAAAAGTCCTTACATTTCAGAGCTTCAAAAGAGAAAAGAAAAGGCAATCTTGAAGAGCTGATACAGGGAACTCACAGCAAGTCCTAGATAAAATCGTCTCGAGACGCTCGGTCTCAAGTAGATCTTGGGGGCTGGAGAAACGGCCCAGCAGTTAAGAGTGCTTGCTGCTCTGATCTGATTTTGGGTCCTGGCACGGACATTAAATGAAGTACAACCACCTGTAACTCCAGCTCCAAGAGCATCCAATCCTGTCTCCTGGCCTCTGTGGGACCAGGGTGCACTTGTACATACCCACACAGAGACACAAGCAATTGTCTAAGTCTTGAGAGTAAATCTTTGGAAACACTGAAGGCGGTGGTGGAGTGCTTTCCTCGCATACACTAAGCCGTGGGTTCAGTTCCTAGGACTAACACTGCAATAAAATAAGAATTTAAAGAAAGTGAAGCCAAGCGTGGCAGCAGCCGCACATGCCTTTAATCTCGGCACTCAGGAGGCAGAGGCGGGCAGATCTCTACGTATGAGTCTGGGGCCAGCCTGGTGAGTTCCAGGACAGCCAGAGCCACATAATGAGACTGCCTTAAAGAGAGAGAGAAAAAGAAAGAAAAGAAAAAGGGAAAGTGAGAGTGAGGAAAAATAACTTCCAACATTGGTCTGCCCTTACAGGGAGAGCATCCTAGACAAAGCTTCCCCTGAGCCTGTCCTCGTGCTTAGCCCTCAGTGCTTTCTGGTGACACAGTGACATGGAAACAGCGATACTTATTTTCTCGCGTAGTGCTAAGGTATTTTCCCTTCTACTTTCTTTTTATCGTGGCGGTACTGGAGATCGAACCCAAAACCTTGCTCACGCTGGGCCAGTGCTACATCACTGAGCTCTGTCTGCAGCCATCCCCCTACAGTTTTGTGATTCGACTGAATAGTAAAGTGAAAGTTGGAAGGGTATCTGGTGAAAATACAAATGTCTCCTGCCTTCCCTGTACCCCAGGCCCTTTGTTTCCCTTCCCGGTGACAGAAGCCATTCCAGGAATGCCGCAGGCATCTCTGTGCCTCTATGTGTTTCTAAGAGAAACACAATCATACACTGTGCGTGACTCATACTTTGATATCTTGGAGATCATTTCCATTGGCTTGTAGCGCCACTCAGGTGTGTTCTATTCTGAGGAAACCCGATAAACAAAATCCCAGTTCACATCTACAAAACAGACTAATCCAAGTGTTAAGCTACCTTCACCTGACTCAGTTGTCGTTCATTTCCCTGAAACCATGTTTACATGTTTATGATAGAAACAGTCCGTGAAAGTGAAGGCCACTTAAGCTGGAAATGTTCTATTAGGTGGGTCGGTTGCTAAAGATCATACTTCAAAATGATCTATATTGGCCTGGTTTTAAAAAGTTTCTTACGGGGTTGGCTAGTGTCTGAAAATGTTTGCATGCGAACCTGATGGCCTGAGATTGATCCCCAGAACATATGTTTGTTTTTTGTTTGTTTGTTTGTTTGTTTTTGTTTTTGTTTTTAGAAAAAAGAAAGTAAAGGGAGCTGGAGGGATGGCTCAGGCGTTAAGAGCACTGGCCACTCTTGCAGAGGCCCAGGGTTAGCTCCCAGCAGCCACATGGTGACTCAGAACCATCTGTAACTCCAGTTCCAGGCAACTGGGTGTCCTCTTCTGGCCTCATCTGGGATGTGGCACACACACACACACGGGCAGATGAACAATCATGTGCAGAAAATAAAAACCAAGTCTTTAAAAGAATGAAGGAGAAGAGTGGGGTGTGGTAGAGTGAGTCTTTAATCCCAAGGGGGGAAGGGAGGCAGAGAGCCGAGAACTGACCAGAGCTTGAAGGGCAGCTAGCACAGTGGACAAGCACGAAAGGCTCTGCCTCAGCAAGGTGGAAGGAGAGGATTCCAGAAAATTGCCCTCTAACCTCTGTCCACAGGCTGTGGCACAAGTTTCTTGAGTAATTGTTATTTGTTGTTGTTGTTTTTGTTTTTGAGACAACATTTTCCTTTGCAGCCCAGGCAGGGCTCAAACTCCCAATCCTCCTGCTTACACTTCCCAAGTGCTAGGCTGTATAGTCCTGAGCCTATAAATCTGGATCTAATTCTTGTTATTTGTGTGGTATGTGTGTGTACGTACCTGGAAACCAGTGGTGGATGCTGAGTTTCTTCCTCAATCACTCTCCACTATTTGTGTGTGTGTGTGTGTGTGTGTGTGTGTGTGTGTGTGTGTGTGTATGAGATGCTCTCTTGCTGAACCTGGAATTTACAGATTCGGGCCAGTCATAGTGGCTCACTCCTTTAATCCTAGCACCCAGGAGGCAGAAGCAGGTGGATCTAAGCGAGTTCAAGACCATCCTGGTCTATACGGTGAGTTCCAGGACAGCCAGAGCTATGTAGTGGGATTCTGTCTTAAAACAAAGAAACAAAGAAAGCCGCCTCGCAGAGCCAGCGGCACGGGCAGCCCTGCAAGCCCCAGCGACCCTGCTGTCTTCCCAGTGCTGGGCTTTTGATGTGGCTCCTGGGCTTCTAAGCTCAGATCTTCACATGGTACACAAGCATTTTGCTGACTGATCTATCTCGCCAGTCTCCAATTCTTGATTTTTGAAAAAGCAAAAAGAGTGTATTGGCTCTTGTAGTTCAATTCGGAATTTGTTCAGCAAATATCAGAGGGGCAGAGTTTAAAGGAACGGGTTTTCAACGTTAATTACATAAGATACACAACCTAGAGTCCTTTGGGCTGCTGGGGTGGTCTAGTGTCTTAGCTACTGTTCTATTGCTGTGACAAGATTCCGTGACCAAGGCAGCTTGTAGAGGAAGTAATTTATTTGGGTTTGCAGTTACAGAAGGTTAGGGTCCATGACCCCATGGGGAGCATGGCTGCGGCAGTCATGGCCCTGGAGCGGTAGACGAGAGCTTCCGTCCTGATCAACAGGCAGGAGGCAGAGAGAAGGACGCTGGGGACAGCATGAGTCCTGTGAAGCCTCAAAGCCTGCTTCCAGTGACACACCTCATTTAACAAAGCTACACAATTCTTCCCAAACTGAGAACCACATATTCGGATATAGGAGTGTATGAGGGCCATTTTCACTCAAACCACCATGTCCAGCTTACCAAAATCTTGTGCCCCGGCATGGGACATGTCTTTGAATCTGAATCTCATCAAAAGGGGTATCCTCCTAAGACTAATAGTCACGGGTTTCTTGAAAATGTTCCAGGGGCCCAGCACGCTCTTAATGCTAGCACTCCAGAGGCAAGGGCAGGTGGATCTTTGAGTTCAAGGCCAGCCTGCTCTACATAGTGAGTTCCAGGGCAGTCAGGACTACATAGAGAAACCTTGTTTCCAAAAATGACAAAGAAGAAAAGAAACTGTTTTGGGGGCTGGATGAGTGGCTCAGTGGTTAAGAACAGTGGCTGCGTTTGAGGGCAGGGTTGTTTTGTTTCTTTTTTGATATCTTTATTTTTTCTGTATAAATGTTTTGCCTTTCACCATGTATATGTATGTGTGTGTGTGTGTGTGTGTGTGTGTGTGTGTAAGTCCCAGAGGAGGTCAGAAGTCATCAGATCCCCAGAAATTGGAGTTACAGGCAAGTAGGAACTGCCATGTGTGTGCTGGACCCAGGTCCACTGCAAGAGCAACCAGTGTTCTTAAACACTGAGCCACCTTTCCTGTCCATGATGGCAGTTTTTAAAAATTTATTCTTTGAAAATTTCATATAGTATATTTTAATCATATTCTTTCTTCACCCCCAAATCCTCCCAGATCTTCCCCCAACTTCCTACTCACCCAACTTCTTGTTCTTTTTCTCTCTTAAAAGTAATAAATAGCCAGGAGCGGTGGTGCATGCCTGTGATCCCAGCACTCAGGGAGGCAGAGGCAGGTGGATCTCTGTGAATTTGAGACCAGCCTGGTCTACAAAGTGAGTCCAGGACAGCAAAGGCTACACAGAGAAACCCTGTCTCAAAAAACCAAAAACAGAAAACCAAGAAACCAAAAAAAAAAAAAAAACAAAAAACAAAAAACAAACCAAGTAAATAAATAAATACGAGGGGTAGCCAGTTGGTCATGGTAACGTGCACCTTTAGTCTCACTCAGCACTGGGGAGGCAGAGGCAGGCAGATCTCTGTGAGTTCGAGGACAGTCTGGCTTACAAAGCAAGTCCAGGACAGCCAGGGCTCTGTTACACAGGGAGATCCTGTGTCTAAAAACAAGCACACAAAAAAGGGTGGTGGTGGAATATAAAGCCTGAACCGGTTATCTTCTGTTACCAAACAAGGAAGGCTTCCAGTGGTGGGGCCACGGGGGGAATAAATAAACAACGCCACAGAATATGGAGTCGCCAGGCATTGTGGCCCATGCCCTTAATGCTAATCCTGGGGAGTCAGAGCCAGGAGGGTTTCTGTGGATTTGAGGCCAGCCTGGTCTACACAGAGGGTTCCAGGACATTTAGAGTCACATGATAAGACCCTGTCTCAAAACGAAACAACAACTTCCCCACACCAAAGAGTCCAGTTTGTGTTGGCCAAGTACTCCCGAGCATGGGGCTTGCCCTGGTGTGTATTAACTGATTATCCCTCTCAAAGCAGCTATCAACTGTGACTGGCTTCTTGATTCAGGGGTGGGACTTGGTGCCCACTTCTTTGAGGGCAATTCTGACAAGAACTTATTTATAGCCAGGCAGGGTGGACCATGCCTGTGATCCCAGCCCTTGAGGAGGCAGAGACAGGTGGATTGCATGTGAGTTCGAGGCCAGCCTGGTCTACAAAGCAAGTCTAGGACAGCCAACGATACACAGAGAAATCCTATCCAAAAAAAAAAAAAAAAAAAAAAAAAACAAAACAAAAAAAAACAAAACTGATTTATAATAAGAGGAAACCATAGAAGCTCTCAAAAACTCGGGCAGGCCGGATCTTGTGGGTGAATGGGTGGCTCCTCAGCCTTACAGAAATCAGGCAGGGGCCACTCAGTATTTCCTGAGGGGGGAGAGTCCCGAGCCAGCAAAATCCCTAGGCCTCTGTATTCAAAGCTTAAGGGAAGAAAGGGTGTCAGGCAGGGTCGTCTCTGAGGACTTTATGATGCCCTGTGGCCTGGCATGGTAGGCATGGCCAGGTGTCACTTAGAAAAGCAACAGCAAAGCACAAAAGACCTACGGTGGTTTGAGGAGGGTCAGGCCTTCTCCAGTCTGCCAGGATGAAGTCCGAGCGACTGTGGTATATGCAGTCACGGTAGCTTAAGCCTCTCTGGAGAGAAAAAAACAAAGAGAGTCGATGCTTGGCAAATCAGAGGCAAAAGACACAGCCAACACACCACAGGCTCTAAGATCTGATACAAATCTTAACCAAGGGTCTCCTCCTGCTCCAAGGGTCATCCTCGGAATGATTCCTGGAGGTGACTGTAGCCGAAATGCTGCCAGGGAAGAGGCAGACTAGACTGGCAGCTCCGGAGGCTAGGCCAGGATTACAGGGAGACGGGACAAGTGGGAAGACTGGAAGACCTACCTGTCAAGACTTCCTTGTAAGCTCTTCAGAGTGGTGCATGTAAAGGTGACATCACATTTGGACCACACAGCAGTCTTAACAGAGGCATTTATTAATTTTTTATGAATGTGTCTCTATTTTCACCACGCGTGTTGGTTAGTTTGGGTTAACTTGACACAGCTACAGTCACCTGAGAAGAGGGAACCTCACTTGGGAGAGGTTCTCTTAGGAAGGTGTCCTAGGGTGTATAAAAAGGTAGGCTAAGCAAGCCGGAGGGAGCAAGCCAGTAAGCAGCATTCCTCAGTGGCCTCTGCTTCACTTTCTGCCTCGACTTCCCTCGTGATGTACTATAAACTAGAAGCTGGAAATAAATTATTTCCTCCCCAAATTGCTTTTGGGCGTGGTGTTTTTTATAACAGCAATAAAAACCTAGCTAGGACACCATGGGAACCATATTTCTCACATCCTTTTTGATAATTAGCACCTAATACAGGAAAGATACAGAGAGCGCCGAAGCAATTAGAATGATCAGCTCAGGCTGGGGAATTACTTTTTATCTTTATGTTTATTTAATCACTCTCTCATATGTTTATTTGTGCATGCAAGTGCACACACACTCATGCATATGGAGGTCAGAGGAAACTTGTGTCATTTCTCCCTTCTGTCATGAGGGTCCCAGTAGTGAAACCCAAGGAGTCAGGCTTCGCAGCAAGTGCCTTTACCTGTAGGCCACCTCTCCAGCCCATGGATTTATCGTAAAATCTTTTTTTTTTTTTTTTTTTTTTTGAGACAGGGTTTCTCCGTGTAGCCCTGGCTGTCTTCGAACTCACTCTGTAGACCAAGCTGGCCTTGAACTCACAGATAAATGCTTGCCTCTGCCTCCCAAGTGCTGGGGTTAAAGACGTGTGCCACCACAGCCTGTCTGAAAAGTCATTATTTTTCCTTTTTTTTAATTTACTTTGTATCCCCCCCCCCCCCCGTACCTCCCGTAAAGTCATTTTTAACTGAGGTACCATTTACACACAATTGGACGTGCTCATTTTGAGTATAGATTATCCTCTCAGTTTGATGGTTTGGCTGACGATTTTCAAGACAATGGTGAAAGAGTAATATTCATTCAGTAGCAATCTCACCGTAGAGTTTAGGTTCAGATCCCCTCCGGGACCAGTGGCGTAACAGGATAGTGCTCCTGCAGTTCTGGGCAGCTCCGGGTCAGCTCTTAGGTCATGAGGCAGACGGTGTTGCAGCGGCCTGTGTTGGCTGCGCCGTGATGTGCGACGGGCTGGGTAAAAGTCCTGGCTCGTTTTGTGTCAGCGTTGACACAAGCTGAGGGGAGGGAACCTCGGCTGAGAAAAATGCCTCCGTCATATCAGGCTGCACACAAGCCTGCAGGGCATTTTCTAAACTAGCGATCGATGGGGGCGGGGCGGGGTAGCCCATCGTAGTGCCGTCAAGTTGGTGGTCCTGGTGCTATACAAAAGCGGGCTGAACGAGCCATGAGGGACAAGCCAGTTAGCAGCCAGCGTCCCTCCATGGCCTCTGCGCCAGCTTCTGCCTCCAGGTTCTCACTCTGCCTGAGTTCCTGTCCTGACCTCCTTTGACTGATATGGTCGCGGAAGGGAAATAAACCCTTTCCTCTCCAAGTTGCTTGTGGCTATGGTGTTCTATCACAGAAACAGAAAAGCCCAACTAAGACAGTGTACGCGACATACATTTTCCGCTTAAAAAACTGTCAGTGAACTGTGGGCTTATGGGAACGTAAGCCAGTAACTCAAGGAGCTAGTCTATGTTTACTGAATTTTATCACGACGGTATCAAATTTATTGAATTACTTATTTTTTCTCAAAATCAGACCTGGAGCTGGTGTGCTAAGTGAACATTCTGGCACTGAACTATACTTTTGACTTCAGTGTTTGGACCACGGATTCGTGTAGCCCAAGCTGGGCTTGAATTCCGTGAAGGGAAAGACAGTCCATTTGTTATTGTTGTTTTGTTTTGTTTTTCCTGGTTTAGTTTGAGACAGGGTCGTACTATGTAGTCCTGGCTGGAGTGAAACTCACTGTGTTGACCAGGCAGGCCTTGAACTTGTAGAGATTTGCTTGTGTTTGCCTCCTGAGAGCTGGGATTAGAGGTGTGATTCATCTCCCCACCCCCGGCCCAGATCTGAGGATGACACGGATGGTGGACAGTCTCCAATGTGAGGATAGTACTGAACTCCCAGGCCCCCTGCCTACTTGCACACCATGTCTGGAGGAATACATCCATTTTAAATGTACATCAGGTTCGTTAAGAGCAAGGGAGGAGTGCAGGCCAGCAGAGGAAGGGAGGGGGTGAGGGCACCATGGCCCAGGGCAGCTCAGGCCTGCCTCAGCCTCCTGGGAAGTCCTTGGAGGGGTGCTGGCCATGGTGGGTGCGGGGAGTGCTCATGCAGAGCTGTGGCTCCATGCTTGGGGACTCCGAAGGAACTCTGGTTACATTGGTACAGCAGTGTTTCTCAACAATCGGGGGGAGTTCTTAAGCCTCCAACGATGCCCACGGTGACTCCCTACAGGCTTGTGCCCATGGGCCTCCCTGCCCACGCCACTTAGAGCCCACGGTGCATTTACAGCTAGGTGGCAAATTCTTCCAGCAAGTGGACCTCATGTCCTATACACCACGTGGTTCTAGTGACAATATTGGAAGAGAGTATAGGAAAAAAAGTATTTCTGACTTCAGAGTGGACAAGGGCATGAGTGATGAAAGAAAAAAAAAATAGGGCCGGGTAGTGGTGATGCACACCTTTGATGCCAGCCCTTGGGGGGAAGAGGCAGGTGGATCTCTGAGTTCAAGGCCAGCCGGCTCTACAGAGCCAACTCCAGGACAGCCAGGGCTATGCAGAGAAACCCCGTTTCAAAAACAAAACAAAACAAAACAAAACGAAACAAAAAAACAAGTCAAAACACCTCAAGGTAATCCTTAGTTACACAGTGAGATCAAGGGAAGCCTGAATTTACAAGAGACCCTGCCACTAACTAACTAACTGACTAACTAACTAACTAACTGACTAAATACCTCAAAGTGGAACCAACTCAAATACTTGCCAAAAGATACACAATGAAATCTTTTCAATGACAAAGAATTTATGTGGGTAAATCTTGAAAGCATCATGCAAAGTGAAAGCCAGTCACACACACACACACACACACACACACACACACACACACACACACACAGAGAGAGAGAGAGAGAGAGAGAGAGAGAGAGAAATCACAAAATGTAAAATTTTGGGCTAGACAGGTGGCTCTGTGGTTAAGACTGCTCTTCCAGAGGACCCAGGTTCATTTCCCAGCAGCTGCATGGCAACTCACAGCATCTGTAATTCTAAGTCCATGGGACCTGTCACCTTCTTACGGCCTCCTCAGGTACCTGGCATGGAAGTGGTACACAGACATTACATACGGGCAAAATACCCATTTACATTAAATTTTTAAAATTTTCTTAAGAGAAAGAGATTTTGCCCCTCAATTTAAAATGACAAAATGTAAAATCCCACTTATATGCAATGTCTAAAATGGGCAAGTGGGTAAAGACAACACATTCGTGCTTGCTTAGGTCTAGGGCTTAGGGGGGAGTGGGGACACCTGCTAATGGGTACAGAGTTTCTCTTGGAAGATGTTCCAGTTTGCTTTCCACAGCTGTGATGATAAATTCCAGGACCTAAAACAGCTTGGGGAGCAAAAGGCTTATGCCAGTTTACAGTCCATCATGAGGGGAAGTCAGGGCAGGAACGCAAAGCAGGGACCTGGAAGCAGAAGCCACTGAGGAATGTTGCTTCCCTGTTGCTTCCCGGCTTGCTCCCCTGGCTTGCTCAGGCTCTTTTCTTAGGCAGCCTGTGCTGGCTAGTTTTACCTCAACTTGATACAATCTAGAGTTGTCAGAGAAGAAGGAACTGGTCGAGATTATGTCTTCATTAGATCCGGCTGTAGGCAAACCTGTAGGACGTTTTCTTAATTCATGACTGATGGGGGAGGGCCCGGCCCATTGTGAGTGGGGCCACCCATGGATTGGTGGTCCTGGGTTCTATAAGAAAGCAGGCTGAGCAAGCCAAGAACAAGCCAGTGAGGAGCACCCCTCCATGGCCTCTGCATCAGTTTCTGCTGCCAGGTTCCTGCCCTGTCTGAGTTCTTGTCCTGACTTCCTCTGATGATGAACAGTGTTGTGGAAGTATGAGCCAAATAAACCCTTTCCTCCTTAGGTTGCTTTGTCCTAATTAGGGGTTCTGTAGCTGTGAAGAGGCAGCATGACCACCAAAACTCTGGCTTACAGTTCAGAGGTTTAGTCCATTATCATCAAGGAGGGAAGCACGGTGGCACGCAGGCAGACGTGGTGCTGGAGAAGAAGCTGAGAGAGTTCTGTGTCTGGGTCCACAGGCAGCAGGAAGAGACAAGGAGACACTAGGCCTGGCTTCTGCATCTGAAACCTCAAAGCCCACCCCCATTTGACACAATTCCTCTAACAAAGCCACACCTCCTAGTAGCACCACTCCTTATTGACTGTGGGGGCCATTTTCCAAACCACCACAGTCATCATGTTTTGCTGCAGCAATTAAAAACCCTAAGACACAACCCAAGACCAGGAATGACACTGCCACCATGAGCTGGGCATCAGTCCTCATTAATAATAGAAGATGGGAGCAGGGACATGGCAGCTCACGCCCTTAATTTCAAATCCCAGTATTTGGGAGACAGAGGCAGTATTTGGGTTTATATATAGTTTGACACTAGCCTGATCTGCATAGAGTGTTCCAGACCAGCCAAGGCTAAACAGCAAGACCCTCATGTGCATGCCCACGTGGACACACAGAACAATACATGGCTATTCCCCAGACCCCTCACCTCCCAGCTCCTAGGGTGAGCCATACAAATGGGGAAGGGCAAGCGCGGTGATGACAACTCAAGTCCCACTCCTCTCTTTAGAGGAAACGGGAAGGCTTCTTCCAGAAACAGCCACCTTTGTGTGTGACATCAGTTGCCAGATCTTGTATCTGCGTACACACGTGGGTAAAAGTGCGCCTTTAAGAATATGTTCTTAGCCGGGCAGTGGTGGCACACACCTTAAACTCAGCGCAGAGGCAGAGGCAGGCAGACCCCTCTGAGCCTGAGGCCAGTCTATTCTTACAGAGCGAGTTCTGGGACAGCCAGGGCTACACAGAGAAAACCCCTCTCAAAAAAACAGATGATAGATGGATGGATAGATAGATAGATAGATAGATAGATAGATAGATAGATAGATAGAATGTGTTCTTTGTGTCTTTATTCTTTGCATTATTTCTCTCAGGCTTTTCGTGTTTTAATGTTTGGAATGTTCCTCTGCTTTAGACGAATGTGGACAAAGGGTTGAAGAAAATGCTTTCACTTCATACTTGACAGTCCACGTGTTTTCTTCTGCTCCTCAGCCACTTGCTGTGCAGGCTGTCAAGGGGGCTTCACGTCCTGGGACAGAAGGGTATGGTGAAGGGTGCCAGGCCCAAGGCTGGCAGCCTCTGTAAGCTGCAGTGCCGCCTTGTGGCCGGGCATGCTCCTGCCTTGACTAAAACCCCAGAGATCTCAGCAAGATAGCTTCACACTCTTCTGAAAAGCAAAACAAAACAAAACAAACCTTTAACTCAATAGTATTCCTTCAGACGTTATTCTCGTTGCTTGTTACTTTTATAAAAGTATTTCATAAAGCTCAGGGAAAGTATAATTAAAGATACATATATATTTAAAAATATAATATATGTAATTACTCGTAAATCTAATCACTAGAGACAACCAAGAAAGGCACTTTGGGTGTATATGCTTCCATGCTACTTTCTAGTTCTGCCTTTATTTTGTTTTTTCTTTCAGTAAAAATGAGATTATAAGATACATATTGTTTTTCATAAGCTACATATGTTGTATGGGTATCTTTCCACTGGTTAGATGTCATTCTGCAAAATCAAAAGACCGTGACCTATTTTTTATTTATCTTTAAATGTTTATTTTATTTTACCTTACGGTGGGTAGGAGCATATGCCTGTGAGCGCACACACCGCGAATACCAGAGGCACCGGGTTTCCTTGGGTTGGAGTTACAGGCAGTTGGAGCCATCCTGTATGGGCGCTGGGACTCAGACTCAGGTCTGCCACAGGAGAAGTACATGCCCTTACGTACTGAGCCACCTCTCCAGCCCTAGTCTTTACTATCAACACAGGGCTGATCCCATAAGACCCTGTTTTGTTTTGTTTTTTTTTTTTCTTAGACAAGGTCTTGCTAAATAGTCCTTTCCTTTGGCTGTCTACATGTCCCTTTCGTTTGAAAGCTATAGGACTTGCAGCCTCCTCCTTTGTAGGGGGACTAGTCTTCATTGACCTATTAAAGGTCCATGTGACTCTTGTGCTTTAGTCACTGCAGTGTGAGAGATCTGACCTTGCCACTCCCTGAAGACCCTATCCCTTAAGAAAGATGGCAGTTTTCTCCACTTTCTTTTCCCTCTCTGCCCCAAGGGAGGCAGATTCCAAACATAGGCTGTGTCTTCTGACTGATCCAAGAATGGAGGTGATAATGTGGCATGGAGACACCAAGAACCCTATCTGATAGACAGCATCAACAAATGAGCCCTTGGTCTGTTTACTGCTGAGACGTGATGTACGATAAGCTAATTAAAAGGCACTTACACGTGAGCTTTAGTCTTTTTGCCATTGCAGGGAATTCTTGATTGGAAGACTGGAAGAAAGGACTCCCTGTAGGTCACAGCATCAGAATCTCCCGCATTTGTAATCCACCTCTAGCAGCTCAAGACATGGCTTTGGGAGACCTGAGAGTAGGCCAGTCCATCCAGAATGAGGGATTGGATGGAGAGGGTGGGTGTGAACAGTGCTTGTCACACATAGTCCTCAAGTAGCTTGTTTGGTGGAGGGATAATCGATTTGTTGTATTCTCCTGCAGAATCTAGTTCCCGACTCACTAGTGGTCTTGAAGTTCTTTTCACTAGAAAAAAAAAAAAAAAAAAAGATGTCGATGACATGATAGACTACATTTTTTTTGTTGCTGTTGTTTTCAAGACAGGGTTTCTCTGTGTAGCCGTGGCTGTCCTGGAACTCACTCTGTAGACCAGGCTGGCCTGGAACTTGCAGGGATCCGCCTGCGACAGACCCATGTCTATGTGAATGTGCATGTCTGTGGGCACATGTATGAGGAGGCCAGAAGCTGATGTAGGTTTTCTTCCTCGATTGTTCTTCACTGTATAGATTGAAGCAGCTTCCCTCACTTGGACAAGGCGTGCTTACTTTGTCCTTCTAACTAGATAGCTTACCCTATAGATGCCCTGTCTCTGCCTCCTGCCATGCCTACTTGGATTATATATGGTTGCCAAAGATCCTAACTCTGGCTTCTTAAGCTTGAGGGGCAAGTACCTACTGAGCTCCAAAGTGAATTTCTTTTTTTGAGACAGGGTCTCTCTTTATAGCCCTGGCTGTCCTGGAACTCTCTTTGTAGAATAGGGTGGCCTAAAAATCTCTGAGAGTCACCTTTTTCTGTCTCCCCAGTGCTGGAATTAAAGGCATGTGCCACTATGCCTGGCACTCAAACTCAGAGATCTGCCTGCCTCTGCCTCCCTCAGTGCTGGGATTACAGAAGTGTGCCATGGTGCCCAGAGGCACTCCATTTTTTGTTTGGTTGTTTTGTGAGACAGGGTTTCTCTGTATAGCCTTGGCTGTCCTAGACTCACTTTCTAGACCATGCTGGCCTCAAACTCACAGTGATCTGCTTGTCTCTGCCTTTTGAGTGCTGGGATTACAGTGCGCCTGGCTGGGCACTCTAATTTTTTAAGAGAACATTTTATTTGATTTAAGAGATTTGCTGCTGAATGTGGTGACAAACTTATCTAATCCCAGCATTCAGGAGATGCAGGCAGGAGAATCAGGAGTTTAAGGCTACTTTAGGCAAAATGTTGTTATCTTCCCAGATTAATGCTGCCGTTCTTGTATTTTTGGAATTAAGAAATGTGTTTATATAAAAAAAGGACAATAATAAGAAATGATAGTATTTTCAATGAACTTACTAAAAATATAGCTGTCCTCACTCGCCCCTCCCCTAATGCTTTCCTGGTGCAAGAAATTCTGAAACTCGGGAAGTGCTATTTCCAGCATGAAAAGATGAGCACATGAGGTGAGGACTTAGAGGTGGGCCAAAAACAGCTCTGTGGGGGCCTCCAGGGGCAGCAAAGACCTCTGCACACACATCTGGGCACCGACTCACAGCACACATTCTTCCTTTCGCGTGTTTTTTTCCACCCGAAGCTCATGGTCTCATGGTTGGCTGTTTTGACTAAGGTGTGGTGGGTGATCAGAGGAGCAGAGTTGACATCACTGTCTCCCCTGGAAACCTTGCTGACAGGGTGAGAACACTGCGGTGAGTGATAAAGGCAGGCTCTAATTAGGTGAGGCTTGAGCCAGTTTGAGGCAAGGGGTGGGACTTAGCTGGGTCAGGAGAGAGGTCAGTGGTCTTCCTCAAGCCACTCAGCCACCTCAGAAAGCAGAAGCAGCCTGGATTTGAGGCTGGCTGGCTCTGATCCCTTTAACCGGTTCTCCTCCCGGAACTAACACTGCAGCCCAGGCTGGCCTCAAATTCAGAGATGGATCTGCCTGCCTCTGGTTCCCGTGTGATGGGTTTAAAGACGTGTGCCACCACGGCCCAGCTGCCTTTACTAATTCTTGGTGTGAATGACTCAGCATAATGTCTGGATAGGCCAGCAGGAGGAATAAGGTAAGGGTCCTATTCTTTCACCACGAAGGTTGTGGCGCCTGTCCTAGGAGGATACAGGACCCTCCAAGGCAGAAGAGATTGAGAATCGGAGCTCACATCCCTTGAGCAGAAGGAGAAACCTGTGGTCCTGTAGACAGTACCTGGCCTGGTGGGCAGGGAAAGAGGATCCTGCCAAACCTAGAGACTCCAGGGATGGTCCCGAGAGCACCGTCCAGCTACACAAACTTCCTCAGGCCCCATCTGGAAACCGGTCTGCTCTGAACTGAGGTGGTGAATCTACATCCTAGGAAAGTTTGGGCACCGTGATCACAGAGGGGGAGGGGAGCATTTGGGGCACCTCAAGGATAGGAATTAGTGAGAGGGTGGTGTTAATAGACAGCCAGAAATAGCCTAGACTGTGAAGATTGGGCACCAAACGGGCGTAGAGATGAGGGCCGAATGCTTGAGTCAGAGCTGGAGTCGCGTTAGCCTAAACTGTTAACTACCAGGGTTCAGTAGTGGAGGGTCTGGGAGGAGAGCGAGACTTGGGGGAAGACCATGGCGACAGAAAGAGGAGGAGAGGAGTGAGAAGGGGGAAGCAGCTAGAGTCAGGGAGCTGGGTGTGGCGGTGCCTGCCGGTAATCCCTGCGTTTAGAGTACTCTGTAGGATCCATAGTTCGTGAGACCCTGTCTCAAAACAGAAACAGAAAGCGCCAGAAGCTGCAAGAGAGGGGTCAGAACACGCATAGGCGTGGTAACCTCAGGCCTGTATACATAAACACAAAGCACTTGGGGGGGTGTCACAGCCTGTCACGCTTGTCCTCAAAATATCTAAGTTTGGAGAGCAGGCGAGGCTGTCAGCGCAGAGGTCAGAAATTCCTCCACCGCCGCCTCTCTGGCTCACACCAGCGCGAGCCTGCTCTCCCCGCACTCCCGTCCCTCCCAGGGCCGGCGGCCTCCACAGAGCCATCCTGAAACTCGGTCTAGAAGCCCTGTCCTCGCGAAGCTGAGCTCAGGCTCGCGCAGGGTCGGCGCGGGGCGGACCCGGGGGCCGCCCAGCCGCGGCCTGCAGGGTTCCCGCCCGGGGTCCACCCGGCGCTAGGGCGGCGGCGGCGACCGAACCGGCTGGCCCGGGTTCCCGCTGCAGCTACCTGCGCGTTTCCCTAGTCCCGGCGCCAGGGGGCGGCACGGCAGCCGCACCGAGACCTTGACCCGGGTCAAGGGAACGCGCCGCCGGGCTCTCCGGGGAACGGCAGCGAGTCCCGAGGCCGCGAGCAGAGGGCGCTCGCGGGATGCCCCGGGGCAGGGCAGGGTGGGGCGGAGAGCCCGGGTCCTGTCACCCGCGAAACCGCCTGCCCCGTCCCGCGGATCCCCGGGGGCGCG
Organism: Meriones unguiculatus; assembly: GCF_030254825.1. NCBI lineage: Eukaryota > Metazoa > Chordata > Mammalia > Rodentia > Muridae > Meriones > Meriones unguiculatus. The sequence continues at coordinate 22,755,801 of NC_083365.1, forward strand.
GCGTGGGCGAGAAGCCACCGGAGGGGGTGAGGGGACGAGGTCCCCGCGGGGCGGGACAGCTACTCGCGGCTCGCTCGCTCGCCCGGCGCCTTCCACCCGGCGTGGGGCTCAGTGGAGAGGAGCGGGGGACCGTTTGCGTCCAAACCGGGCAGATTTTCCCGTAGACTGGAGCCCACTCTAACCGCATCCCCAGCCACCCAAGCGCCCACCAGAAGGCGCAGAGATCCCTTTGTGCCGTGGAGCCCGTGATAACCGCATCCCCACCACGCAAGCCCAAAGACCCTTTTGTCATTACACAAAACACTTGCGCCGGGGGGTGGGGTGGGGGGCAAGCGGGTTTCCTTTGCCAGAACACGCACGCACCAAGAGCCACCTGAAAGGCCTGTCACTGATTAAACACATACCCCGGGACCTAGGACCGTGCCAGACACATTCAGGGGAAGGCGGCTGTGGGCGTTTGCAACCTGACTTTCCTGACTGTGCCCCTCAAGGCAGGGCTTGGTGATTCTCCCACTCCTCCCTAGAAATCCGCTTACACAAGCGCTTTCGTAGATCACGTGGATTTTATTGAAGGCTTCCAGGGGAGAGCAAAGAAAGGAGATTTGCACGTAGGGCCGAGGGGGGAAGCATTTCATCCGTCCAGAAAGTTCTCTCCTTTATGCCCCTTTGGCTGTTTCTTGCGGACCGTTTTATTGAGCTGCTTCTGAACCTTTAGCAGCACCCTCCGAGACCTCCCACCAAGTGCCTGCGTCTTGCTCGTGGGGATGCACTCTTGCCTACGTCAGGCAGCCTGCTCGGCCTTCTCCCTCTTCACCAGCATTCTCCTCTGCAGTTGGTGAACACCCCCTCTTCTCCCTCCTTCTCTTCTTCTCTGTGGGTGTACACAGATGCGCATACCCATTTGTGTGCATGGGCAGGCCAGAAGCCTTCCTTGTCGCTTAATTCCTTATTATTATTATTATTTGCGGTTGTTTGTGTTTGTGTGTGTGCGCACAAACTCACCCTGGTTAGAAGCTAGAGGACGATTTGTGGGAGTCAGCTCTCGCCTTGTAACATGTAGGTCCTGGGATCAAATTCGGATTCTCAGGCTGGGTGGCAGCGACCTGTGTGTGCCCGCTGGGACAAAGTCTCACCTCACCAGCCCTCGCCTTATTTTCTGAGACAGGCTCTCTTACTGAGCCCGGGGCCCTTTTAACTAGACCGGTTGGCCAGCAAATCCTAGGAATCTGCCCAGAGCTGGGATTACACGTGCCGGTCAGTGAGCGCCGAGGATCTGAACTCTGGTCCTCGTGCTGACGCGGCAAATACTTCACCCACCGAGCTTTCTCCGCAGCCCCAAAACGGCCCGTCCCCACCCCCTGTTCGCCAGCGCCCCCCCTCGCCCATCCCCCCTCTGTCTACCCCCCCACCCCCCTAGTCCCCACACATACCTTTTCCATTCCGGTGAGAGAAAGCCCCAGGAGGTAGGAGTTATTCCTGCTTTGCAGATAAGGCAGCTAGGGCTTCGGGAGGTTCAGTGTCACGTGTAATAAGCGCCAGACCCAGCATGCCCACTGCAGAGAGGGGCAGCTTGAAGAGCCACATCTGGGCAATGTCCTTGGTACATCAGTGAGCACTGATCGCTGCAGGTCCGGTTGCCACGCTGGAAGAATGAGGGCTGCCCCTTGCTAAATTCTGTGACCCTTTGGCATTTGGACTTGAAGTAATGTTTCTCAGACACAGAATTATATCAGGACAGGCAGAGTATCAGGGTCTGAAATCGGAGAATTGGGAACTTGAGGCCAGGCTAGGTAGGCTACACGGTGGGACCCCGTGTTTGATTCTAAAAATTAAAATCATCAACACAAAAAGAAATTACGTCAGAGAGTTGAATTGGATAACTTGTTCGTATTTCTATACATTGTCCAAATACCAATGTAAGTATGTGGCCCCATTGGACCCTCTCAAACCCTGTCTGAGGTACAGAGATTTCTCCTTTCCCGCTGTGAATCTCCCTCACAGAAAGTGCTATCATTCACAGTCCCTTAAGCTATAAGTCTTTCTCACAGCCTCTCAGATTTTTTGGACTAACTATAAATATTATGTATATAAGTGCTATCTAAACACTGCAGTGCATATAAGCAGCAATTTATATCTTAGCATCGAGGTCCCACACATCATGGGTATGTGTGTCCACATATCGGGACCACAGGTCAACCTCAGCATTGTTCCTCGGGAACAACCCTCCTTATTGCTTTAAGGCAGGGTCTCTCACTGGGTTTTGATAAGGAGGCTAGGCTGGGCAGCCAGTGAACCCCAGGGGTCCCCTGTCTCTGCCTCCCAAGCACTGAGATTACAAGCACTCATTTCTAAACCCGAGTTCTGGGGACCGAATGTGCTTTATTGACTGAGCCGGCTCCACAGTTCTCTAAACATAGCTCATCGCTCACTTAATAACAACAAGGCCACAGGAGGTGGGTGCTCTCATTTTTTCAAAAATATCTCTAGTGCACTTCTGCATTCTCAGCACCGGGGAGGTAGACACAGGGGCGAGTTCAAGGACAGCCTAGGCTACACGGCAAGCCCCTATCCCAAAGCAACGATATTTTAAAGTTGAAGTTTGACTAAGTACACGCGTTGAAATGTACAAATCTTCAGGTTCAGCGTATGGACTCACATCACCATCACCACGATCGGTCAAAACACAGAACATTTCCATCTATCTCTCCAGAAAGTTCCTTTCTGTCCACACTAGCCGGAGAAACCAACATCCTGATACATAACATCGCAGATTGCCGTTCATCACAGTGTGTTGTGTCCTTACATGCTGATGGACATCTGGCCTTCGTGTCTTTGGCTGCTGGCATACTGCTCTGAACATGGACATGGATTTTCATTTCTTCTGAATAAGCACTTGGGAGTTATGCTAGGCATGGCGTAAGCACGCACTGAATTTGATAAGATACCACCGAATGGTTTTTGTTTGGTTTTGGTTGGTTTTTTTGAGACAGGGTTTCTCTGTGTAGCCTTGGCTGTCCTGGACTCACTTTGTAGATCAGGCTGGCCTTGAACTCACAGCGAACCGCCTGCCTCTGCCTCCCCGACTGCTGGGATTACAGGCATGCGCGGCCACACCCTGCTCCCCAATTTTTTTTTTTTTTTAAAGAATTGTAATTTCAGTATTATTAGAAAAAAAAAAGGAAAAAAAAAAAACTGAATTCCAGACAGGTTCTATTACTTATCTCAGTATAACTTGCACAAGTATGGCGTTCTGGAGTTTCTCTAATTGGGAATGTAGTTTTAAAGGGGAAGCCAAGGTCGGGAGAAGACGGTAGGCTGGTAGGAAGAGCCACCTTTGAACTCTGCCCCGGGCGAGGGCGTCTCCCGTGCAGTCGGCGGTTGGCCGTCCAGGCTGAGCCCCGGGGTCCAGCCACTCGGCCTCTCAGCCTCCCTGGCGGGCCCCGACGGTCAGCCCGGGAGCGGCTAGCAGCAGGGGCTCGCAGCGGCCCGGAGCCCCCAGAGCCGGACTCCCGGGCAGCGCGAGGCGGCAGCGCTTCCCAGAGCAGTTCTCCATCGCTCCTGCAGGGGGAGCCGCGCCCGCCGGCGGCCGGCCATGGCTTGGCATCTCCGAGGGGAGGCCCCGAGCCCACTCTCTCTGTCTTTTGGCGGGAGTATTTCAGAAGCCTGCGCGCAGGACGCCCACCCCGGCGCTCAGCCCAGCACGCCTGCAGCTCTTCTTTTTCTCTTTTGTCCTCCAAGTGATTTTTTTTTTTTTTTTTTAAAGAAGCCCGCTCCTATAGAGAAGCAAAATCACGTTTGTAGGGTAAAATCAAACATCTCTACATTACTAGCCTCAGACTCCAAGAGCACGGACTCACAGATTCTAATAGAGTTAGTTGTTGACATTGAAACAGAAGTGGAGGGGAAAAAATATTTTTAAATGTTGGTATTTTACACAGACAGCCATTTGAGCCAGAAAATGCCGTCCAGCACAATAGGTAATTGACTGAGTAGAAAGCAAACACATTTTCATCAATCAAATGGAAACTGCTTTTTTTTTTTTTTTTTTTAGTCTAAAGATTCTCTCGTGGGAGGCCCAATTTCACTTGTTCTTTTGCACCAATATTTTGGTTTACTTGAAAGGAAGAAGTGAAAATCTTAAGTGACCTTGATGAAAGGAAACGAAAGCCCAAGGGGCCTCATCATTGTGGCCCGTTGTCCTCAGCGATCCCTCGGGTCTCAGGCTTAAACACTCCAGAAGTGAGACAAGAGTGAGGGACAAGAAGCAGATTAGAGGGCCCTACAGAATATCACTGGTTGTGAAAAAAGTCACATTTCCCAAAGACTGTCATGGTCCTACCACCGCTGAATTAACAGTTCTGGATCAATCGGATGCTAAGCAGCTGTAATCCTCGCACTCAGGTTAGGGGCAGGAGGATCTTCAGCTCACGATGACCTCAAATTTACTATAGAGCTGAGCCTGGCTCTCATCTTCCATTTTCACTGCCTGGGTAATGGCTTGATAGGTGTGAGGCCTGGCAGAATTCTTTCTAATTTGTTTTTCCTTTTTGTTTTGTTTTGTTTTTCCAGACAGGGCTTCTCTGTAGGACAGCCCTAGCTGCCCTGGAACTCAGGTTGTAGACCAAATTGGCCTAGAACTCATAGATATCTGTCTGCCTCTGCCTCCCTACTGCTAGGATCAAAGGGTGTGTCACTGTCACCTGGCTTATTTTTTTTTTTTTAAACTGTGCTGGGGATCAAATCTAGGGCCTTCTGATTGTCCCCAACTCCAGAGCTACAGACTCTGCCCAAATTTAACTGTTTGTTTATTTTTCTCTGTGTAGCTCTGGCTATCCTGGAACTTGCTCTGTAGACCAAGCTGGCTGGAACTCACTGAGGTCTGCCTGCCTCTGCCTCCGGAGTGCTGGGATTAAAGGCATGTGCCGCTATGCCTGGAGTTACTTTTCAAATAGACAACACATAACAAGGTTGAAACAGCAGAAAATATCAACATTTCTACAAAATATCCCTTCTAAGGAATCTCTCAGAATTAAGTTCCCACAGGCTTGTCTCCACTGAAGCATAGTCCAAGGCCAGAGTTTCTTCCTGTGTGAATTTCCTTTTTCCTTCACATAAAATGTAACACTGTGTACATGGTTCCTCATCCTGCTTTTCCTCTTACTACTCATTTATTTTGAGATAGGGTCTTACTAGTAGTCCTCACTTGCCTGGAACTTGCTGGGTAGGCTGTCCTGGAACTCACAAAGATCCGACAAAACTCTGGTCTTCCTATGGCTAGGACACCATAACCAGCCTTTTCCTCACCTTAATATCTTGAAGATTTCACCTCACAGAGAGCCACCTCATATCAGTCTTTTTTATTTTTTATTTTTTGGTAATATGATAGTACCCCATTACATAAAAAAGCCATATATTAACTACCCAGTCCTCTTATCTATGGGCATTCAGGTTTTGTGCAGTAAATTTGCTATTACAAATTACAAAGCCTATTATATAAGTCATTTTGCACTTACTTTTTAAGGTAAGTTCCCAGGATTGTAGTTTGCAGAGTAGCAAGCCATGCAGCTCCACTTTTGAGTGATTCTGTCAAATTATTCCCTGCAGAGGCTGTCCCACATTGCTCTCCTATTTCCCTCATTCCCTCACCTAAGGAGTGTTATCAAAGGTTCAGCTTCCTTAGCAAACTCCTGGTGAAAGTGTTTCCAGTTACTTTTATCTTTAAAAAATGAGGTTAGACACTTCTGTCTCTATATAAAGCTCATTGCATTTCCATGTATGGTCTTTTATAACTTTGCTTATTCTTTATTTTGTTATCATATTTAAAGTATAATTTTGCTTATTCCTGGTATGTTTCATAGGTGGGTTAGTTTTCTATGATGCAAGTTGTAAATATTTTCCCTAAATTTTTCTTTTTCTCTTTCTTTCTTTCTTTTTCTTTCTTTTCTTTCTTTCTTTCTCTCTCTCTCTCTCTCTCTCTTTCTTTCTTTCTTTCTTTTTTCTTCCTTTCTTTTGCATATGGGGTCTTAAGTATCCAAGAGTAGCCTTGAACTTTCCATTCTCCTGCCTCTCCCAAGTGCTAGTATAACAAGCATGAGCCATCATACCCAACTATAGTGGTTTTTGGGAGGTGGGTTGTTTGTTTTTGAGACAGAGTTTTTCTGTATAGCCCTGGCTTTCCTAGAACTCTCTCTCTACCAGATTGTCCTCAAGCTCACAGATATGGGTCTGCCTCTGCCTCCTAAGTGCTGGGATTAAAGGCATGTGCCACTATCGCCTGGCTGCCCACTTCATTTTTTTTGAAACAGGGCCTCTCGTCTGCCAAGAAGACTAGACTGGCCAGAAATCCCCAGGTACATGTCTGATGTGTTAAGAAATCGTTAGCATTCTGGAAGATACAAAGAAATTGAGAGTCCATTGTCTTTGTATACTCTTTAATGTTTGATGGGTCTGGAGAGATGGCACAGCAGATATGGGCACTTGTCACTCTTCCAGGGGACCAGGTTGGATCCCCAGCACCCAGATGGTGGTGCACAACCATTTGTAACTCCAATTCTAGGGATTCCAACTTCCTTTTCAGGTCTTTAAGGGCGTGCACACATGTGGTTCACAGACTTACCTGCAAGCAAGACACCCATACACATGAAAGCAATACATCTCAAAAAATAAAGCACTTCACATATTTTGTAAATACTTATAACAATTTGTCTAGTAAGTCATTTTCCCAAGATGTTGGGATGACCTTCTCCCACACATGGTATCAAATGGCTTGTAGATGTCTTCCTGTATTTTCAGTAGATAGTTGCTGTGCCTACAGAGGGCTAAGAGCTGGCAGTATATTTGGTATTGTCCTCTCCGTAGCCCAAAAAGTGATTCTCTGAGATTATCATGTTAAAAAGCAGGTCATGTCGAAGGAGGTCACTCATGCAACCCTCATCTTGGTCAAAGGTCAACCCAAAGAGATGGAGCTGCATTGTCCTGCCGCTGATTGGTTCAGACTGGAATGCAGCTTTTTGGAAAGTAAAGAGCACACGTGAGCTGGGCAGGGGACTAAGGGCAGGAAGGAGAGGATGAGAGGTGGGAACAGTTGGCCCAGGCAAGAGGAGCCTGAAGCATGGATGGGAATGAAGTAAAAAGATAGAGCAAGGTGGCGGGGACACAGTGGCAGGGAAGTTGGGATAAGTTAGATTGCAGCTGAGGGTCTGCCCCAGCAAAAGGCCAACAGCCTTATACTGTACAAATGTCTCCGAGTCTTTCTTACTAACCCACAAGTGCCCCAAAGCCCCTGCAAAACCAAGGTATTTAACTGGCAGGTCATCTGGAAACTTTGGTCAAGAAAGAGCAAGTAACGGGGCAGTAGTGGCACAGGCCTTTAATCCCAGCACCCAGGCAGAGGATCTCTGTGAGTTTGAGGCCAGCCTGGTCTATGTAGCCATGGCTACATAGAGAAATCCTGTTTCAAAAAAAAAAAAAAAGAAAAAGAAAGAACAAGTAAGGATGACAATAAAATTTCTGCTGACAAAATTAAGAGAAGGAAGCAGCTTGGTAGAGTGTTTGAGTTGTATTCAGGAAGCTCTGGGTTTGGTCCCCAGCACTGCAAAAACTAAGCACATGCCCATAATTCTAAGAGAGAGGAGGATCAGGAGTTCAAGGTTATCCTCAGCTACACAAGGAGTTCAAGGACCTTGACTACATTGCAAGTTCCAGGAGAGTCAGAACTACATAATGACATAGTGTCTCAAAAAAAAAAAAAAACGCCAGGAGGTGGTGTGCACCCCTTTAATTTCAGTACCTGGGAGGCAGAGGCAGGTGGATCTCTATGAATTTGAGGTCATCTTGGTTTACAAAATGAGTTCCAGGACAGCCAGGGCTATCCAGAGAAACCCTGTCTTGTTCAGGACCAGCCGGGAATATATGAGACTATATCTCAAAAATAAACATAAACAAATGAATATAACAAGCAAACAAATGAGTATATAATCGTGTGTGTGTGTGTGTGTGTGTGTGTGAGTCCTGGGGGAGATAAGAGCATGTCATGTCAGCGAGTCATGGCAGTGGGCACAGGTGTGGCAGCGGGAGCAAAGAGCTGAGGGCTCACATCTCGAGAGGCAAGGAGGAAACGGAAAGAGCAAACTAGAGGATTTAGACTCTCAAGGCCCACCTCCGGGGACAGCAAAGCCTCACATCCTAAGGCTCCCGAAAAGGCCACCAACTGGGGACGGATCATTCAGATGCCAGAGACTGTGGGAAACATCACCCTCAAACCTGCAGGTACCTTCCACCTTTCGTTGGAGATAGGATCTCTCCTTGGCCTGCTGGCTAGTCAGCGAGCTCCAGAGACTCTCCTGCCTTTTCTTCCAAGCTTGCCCACCTCGGGGTGACCAGCCTGTGTCACCATGCACAGGGCCTCTTTTCACAGAAGATAGGAGGATCCAAATTCAGGTGCCCATACTTTTAAGGCTTTACTAACCAGAGTATCTACCCAGCTCCTTGTATTTTGCTGTATTATATATAACATATGTGTTATAATATATGTGTGTGTGTGCGCTTGTGTTTTACTGTTGTTTTGGTGCTGGGGTTGAACCAAGGCCTCATGTGGGCTAGGCACACATTCAACCAACAAGCCATGCTCTTAGCTTGTTAGTGCTTTTTAATGATTTGGGGGCTGTGATAATGGATAGTATTGATGGTAAAGTGTGGAAACACATCTCAACATTTTGCATTCATCCTTATGGGAATAATTTCCGTTTATAAATTGAAGCAGAAATGGAGAGCTGTTTAGCAGCCTGCATGCTCCTGTTGTTAGGGCTCCACTTCGCACCTGAGAACCGTATTTCCAGCTCACATTTCAGAGAGCCCGTGTGATAAATGTGTATTAATGGCATGGAATAGAAGCAAGCGTGCCCCACTTTCAGGCCAGTTAGGAATGGGTGTGCCTCGTTCAAGTGTTCTCTATGCTGACTGGCTGCAGAGGATGGCCAGATCTTAGAGGTTGGCAGAGTCACATGATAGAAGAATTGCCTGAGCCTCAACCACCAGAAAAAGGAAAGCCCCAGTACCCAGGAACATTAGTTCCAAACTGTTATGAGAGAAATAGCCTCCAGTTACATAAAACCTCTGAAATGTGGGAGCTCTGTGTCACAGGAGCTAGTGTTACGGTGAAGTAAAACTCCTCTCTCAGCTTGTACTTTTCTGGGATATAACTTTAATGCAGAACACAGACCGATCATCAAGGTCAGTGATGTAAATTTGATCGCCCGTCCCCACAGAGATTATAATTTAGTTGACTGTTCCGTTTTTAGCCAGGTCTTATTTTAGTATTCTGTGACCTGAATGAATGATAGAGTCCACGGTGCCACTTGCAGAAAAACACAAAGCTGAAAAGGAAGAGCATTGGTACTCAATGAGAAACTCAAGATCTGAACTTGCTTGTCACGAAGGCACAAGAGCAACAAGATGAAACTTAGGCGTGCATTAAAATTATATGGCTGGCTGAGTGGTGCAGGCCCTTAATCCCAGCGCTCTGTAGGAAGAAGCAAGCGGATTTTTGTGAGTTCGAGGCCAACCTGGCATACGCAGAAAAGAAATGCTTTCCCAACAGTTGGTTTGAAACCACAGTAATGGATGAAGCTGTTATTATTAGTTGAGATATTCAGCAGTTGATAAGTAATGGAAGAAAAGGAGTTCTTTCTGCTACGTGTAAGAACTACGTGTAAGTGACTGCAATTGTCCAGGAGATGCAGAGCACTCCCTGGCTAGATTACAGCTTCCAGAGCTGTGACGGAGCTCAGCGGTAGAGCACTTGCCAGGTGTTTGAAAGGATCTGGGTTTGATGGCTCATGCCTTGAGGCAAGAGAACCCCTTGACTCTTGAGAGCAGTTTAGGCAATGCACTGAGTCCCTGTGTCAACAGGGGGAAGAAAAGCACGTGGGTAACAGTGTTTTAGACCATCCTGTGTATTCTCTGAGCCTGGTGATTTCTCCAAACACAGATACTTCTCTTCATCTGGAAGAATCTATGTATTCGAAAAGTAACGTTTAAAAACAGCACTGTGGTCTATGCCTGTAATCCCAGCACTCAGGAGGTGGAGGCAGGAGAATCAGAATTCAAGGTCACCCCTAACTATGCAGTAAATTGGAAACAGGCTTGACATAAATGGACTTCTGTCTCAAAAGAACCAAGGGAAAGAAATAACAGATTAAAAACTTGAAAACCTGCACCCCCCCCCCATTAGCAGTGGTGGTGCTCTTCTTTAATCGAAGTGCTCAGGAAGCAGAGGCAGGCAGCTATTTGTGAGTTCGAGGCCAGCCCCGTCTACAGAGTGAGCTCCTGAACAGCCAGGACTACACAGAGAAACCCTGTCTTGGGGGAAAAAACAAAAACAAAAGAAAAAACAAACCGTCACATTGATAAGCAAACAGGCCCTCACTCTCTGCCCCACCCTGTCTACTTGCTGGCCTCCGTGGTAAATGGAATATTGTTCTGAGTGAAATCCCGCTAATAATAATACATTATCTTTATAGGCCTCTGGAGGGCAGCGAGCTGTATCATAGCCGAAATGTACTGATTTTATATTTCTAGTAGTCATGTTTAAAAAAAAAAAGAAAAAAGGAAAAAGGCACAGGTGAAATTTGTTTCCACAATGTATTTTACTTCAACAGAAAGACTATGTCTATGCATCTCGTGTGAAATTTTTCAGATGTTTTACATCCTTTTCGCATACTGTTTTCATATTTTACCCCGTTAGCACCTCCCATCGGTTCAGAGGGCCATAGTCCAAGCTCATTAGCTATGGCCAGTGCCTGCTCCATTAAAATGGCCTTAAAGACCTCGGCCATGCTTCTCTTCAAATCTTCCCCAATACTCTGCCATGGGTTTATCATTCATATTTGACAGATAACAGTTACTTTTCAGAAATAGCCCTAAGACACATAGCTGTAATGAAAGAGCCAAGCTGAAACCCAAGTTTCCTGCCAGTGTACCCCACCCCTCCGGCGAGTGTATGCGCACAGAGTAGGACAGGAAGGACTTGTTTGGGATCCTGTTTACGGCGTTTACTAGCTGGCTTACTTCTAGCACACACTGTCACCCTGAGGTTTGGCCCTATTGCGTGAAAAATGGTGATAATAAGAACCCTGATAGATTACTGCGGGATTAAGAGAGAGAGCAAATGCAAGGTGCTCAGCGCGTACCCACCGTGGCGAGGGCTCCCCAGAACAGGATGGAGATTACCTTGACAACCACTCCGTGGTCGCTCCATCTTCCACACAGCTTGCCAGGAGCTCTTTTTTTTCTCCACTCCAAGAAGGTTTACTCTTGATGTGTGCCTTTTTTTTTTTCTGAGAACGGGTGACCGACCCGGCTGATTGTTCTGACTCTGAGTATAGTCTTGCTCCTCTGCACAGTACTGTTATCTTCCAACACCAGGGTTCGGGGACGTGACAAGGCAAATCTGGAAATGTTGGCAGTCAGGCGACACAGTCCCATCCCGAGATCCCGTTCAAGAGCTGCCTGTGCCTTAAGGGTCGTAGGAATTCCTGTCACTTGGGTCTGGGACTGTCTATTCCTTTGTTCCCTCCGAAAACCTTCTGAAGCAGTAGTGGCAGTGTGACCGCAAGCAGGAGTTGAGGAGCGTCCTTGTCGCCTCCTACTTGCCTGCCACCGGTATTCTCACTTATCTGCGGTGTTGGTAACGTGACCCCTTCTCCCAGTGCCAGGCTCAATGCCCACAAGCCGGTACCGGAGTGTGTTTTACCACCCTGAAAGAAATACTTTAATAAAATATGTGGCTGGAGTATCAAACCCTCAAGTAGAACCATCGTGGGGTTCATCTGGGCACCCTTTCCTGTAGCAAGTGTCCTGTCCCCCGAAGTATCTTATCATCTGTGCACCTTCATAGAGAAATAGGTTACCAAAGACAGGTCTGAGGAAGATGGACACACAATGAATTAATTATAGTTTCCGTTGCCCATTCAACAAAACATCTGCTGAGCCCAGGTGTGACACCTGCTGATCCCACAGCCAGGGCTTAGGAAGAGTGCTGGGTCAAAAGAAAAGGACAGAATTGGCTGCTTTCGTCTTTCTTATCCTCTGGAGGCAGGGGGGGATTGTAGCTAGCGATCAGGTATAGGATTACAGACTGCAGTTAGTGCCACAGAGGAGAGGAAGACGGTGATGGGGAGCAGGGTGCAGAGATCTGATCTGCCAGTGAGAGAGACTGGAGGTTCTTTTGAGAAACAGATAAACAGCAGGACGCCTGTGACAGACATGGGTGTAGGGGAGGGACTGATCTCGAAAGAAGGACCAAATCAGTTGGCAAATGACAACCCAGCCCCCTCCCGCCACAAGACAAGGTTTCTCTGTGTCGCTCCCCCCCCCCCCCCCGCTGTCCTGAAACTCACTGTGTAGACTGGGCTGGCCTTAGAGATCCTCCTGTCTCTGCCCCCTGAGTGCTGGGATTAATGGTATGCTCCGCCACCACCTGACTTTCTTTTGTTTATTAGCTTGTGTGTGTGGCATGTACGTGTGGCACACGTGTTTGGGGATGTATGTGTGTGTAGTATGTGTGACGTGTGTGTGTGTGTGTGTGTGTGTGTGGTATGAGTGTGAAAGACAACTTCTAGGGGCCAGTACTGTAGCCCTCTCCTTTCATCATGGGTTCCAGGGATAGAACCCAGGTCAACAGGCTTGCAAAAGCATCTCAACCCTCTAAAGCTTAGTGACTAAGCTATCTCATTCTCCTGGAGGTGGCGTTGAGACACCTAAGAGGTAGAGCGGTGGAGCAGGGTGTGGTTTTAACCCAGTCTAGCTATACCCCTACCCCTGAAGATACCCAGCAGGCATAACGAGTCAGAGGTCATTGGCTGGGAAGCGATGTCTTGCTGGGAGGCTGGAGTCAAAGAATGAAGAGAGACTTAAGAAATGGGGATAATGGCTATAAGCAACTCGTGTTAGGGGCTTGGCTCCTCTGCCAGAGTGCGCAACTGAGATGTTAAAGGCTCCCCATTAGAATTCACCGAAGCAACTGTCATATTTCAATAGCAGGGAAGTCACCGTTTGTCAATGAAAACCCACACACTCGAGCGGAGCCCATGCCCCTCCCAGAAGAAGCGGCGAAGCTCGGATTCTGGGAAGATTGCTGCGTATATCACGGAGCCAACGAGACAAACGTTCTTCATTTTGGGTATGCACTATAAACCTAAACAACATGATCTGTGTGCACAGATGGCTCGGGAGACAATTACTGATACGGAGCCTTTATTTATTTATTTATTTATTTTTTATTTCAGCCTGCCGATTTACTAGGAGGAAGTGGTAGGAAGAGACTCATCGCCGTGATGGATGCCTGCATCAGAATTTGTGACTCACAGCATGCATCAGCAGCCGGGTCCCCTAACACTGCCTGTGACACTTCAGACTGTGGCTGAGGCCACCACAGAGCCAAGAGGCAGTGTCTGCACAGGAGGCAGGAGTACGTGACACCCAGCATAAGAACTACAAGGGAGGGGAGGCGGCTTGGGGCGCTGGAACACACGGTAACGTCACGGCTTTGACATCCTCTCTCAGAGCAGGCTATTCTGTCAGTTGTGGCAGATATCAAACCTCAGACATTTTGACCCATTTGGAGACACAGGTGTCATTCACTTGGCACTCAATAGAACAACACATTTCCTCCCCACCCCCACCCCCACCCCCGCCATCAGTGTACCTATGCCCAAATCTAACCCTAACTGTTGACATCTAAAACCTTCATTCTGGGGGCCTGGCCTGTAGCTTGGTAGAATGTTTGCCTAGCCTACCTGAAGTCCTGGGTTCCATAGGTGACATCCTGGGTTTGAGTCCCAGCACCACAGAAAACCATACTGCTGTTTGTATTAATTAATTAATAGGAAGCTAAGAAATTCAAGGTCATTCTCAGCTACGCAGCAGTTAGAGGCCAGCCTAGACTACTTGAGATCCGTTTCAAAAAAACAAAACAAAAAACAAAACCCTCCCGAAGGGTGGGATTGAGAGGGAATGAGGGAGGGGGCTACAGCTGGGATACAAAGTAAATAAACTGTAACTAATATAAAAAAATTTTAATTAGAAACAAAACCAAATCAAACCCAAACCTTGTGTGTGTGTGTGTGTCCATTTCAGCGGTAGTTCTTTGTTTTCTAATACATCCTTTTTTTCCTGGGAAGAAGCAGATCCTGGAAAGCTGATAGAAATGTTGGGAGAATAAAGAATGTCTGAAACTCTTGGGTTTTGTTGTTGTTGTTTTCCAGACAGATTTTCTCTGTGTAGCTCTGGCTGTCTTAGAACTTGCTTGTGTAGACCAGGCATGCCCAAACTTGCAAAGATCTGCCCATCTCTGTCTCCTGAGCTCTGGGATTAAAAGCATGCATTTCAACTTGTTTGTTAAGGAAAGAATACGGCACAACACAAGCATTGGTGTTTCCTTAAAAGCAGTGCTCACACAGACTCACCCAAAATGAATCGTTAAAGCCAGGTGCAGTAGCATACACCTGTAATCCCAGCACTCAGGGAGGCAGAGGCAGGTGGATCTCTGTGAGTTCAAGGCTAGCCTGGTCCATAAAGCTAGTCCAGGACAGCCAAGGCTGCTCAGAGAAACCGTCTTGAAAACAAAAACAAAAAACAAAACAACAACAAAAAACGGCACACACTTTCAATCCTAGCACAGAAGCTGAGGCCAGTGGATATCTGTGGGTTTGAGGCCAGCCTGATCTACATATCAAGTTCTAGGGCAACCAAGTCTACAAAGTGAGACCTTGTCTGAAAACAAATGAACAAATAAAAAAATTCCCCCCCCCCCCCAAAAAAAAACCCTCTTCACTTTGGACACACTTAAAATGATCTGCTTCCTAGCTCGTGTGGCTGTCAGAGAGGGTGTTCAGATCTGGATGTTAGTTGATGCCTGTTATCTATAGTCAGACATCTGGCTCTTTAGTCATCCCATTTGTGGGCTCCTCATTCAGCTTACGAAAGACCCCAGGCTCTGGCATAGAGCGCGCTAACTTGACATTAACAACAAGGACAATTCTATTGTACATTTGAAATTTGCTGAAGCCAGGCGTGGCGGCACAGGCCTGTAATCCCAGAATTTGAGGAGGCAGAGGTAGGTGGATGTTTGTGAGTTTGAGGCCAGCCTGGTCTACAAAGCGAGTTAGGAAAGCCAAGGCTACACAGAGGAACCCTGTCTCAAAAAACCAAGGGGGGGGGATTTGAAATTTGCTGAAAGTTGATCTTGTGTTCTTCCCCCCTTCCACAAAGGTGTAAGAGGTGGCAAATAAGTGTTATTTAGCTTGATTGTGGTAATGATGTATAGTTAGGTATATGCATATCAAAAGAGTGTGTTGTAATTCACACACATATAAATGGGGGGTATGTTTTTTTGAGGCAGGATCTTGCGTTGTAGCCCAAGCTGGCTCCCAAGTGCCTCCAAACTGCCAGGGTCACAGGCATTCATCAGTGGCATACACACACACACACCCCGCCATGCAGGCAACTCCTTTTGTCAGTTACACCATATGACTGGGATTGGGAAGATACCAGGGTTTGCATATCTGTGGGGGGGGGTACGGAGTGACAGCCCTGTGGTCTAGATCAGCTGACCTGGAGTCTTCCTCTGGAAACGCCCGGGAGGAGACAGCAACCTCTAGCCTGGCAAGAGCTGAGCCCCGGAGCACGGAGCACGGTCAGGACCACCTGACTGGAGAGTGAGACAATACAAATTACAATCACAAAACTTCCCCACGGGAGCTGCAAACCGAAAATCCCCTAGCTAAGGAACTGCAGATAAGAAGGTTTAAAAAAAAAAAAAAAAAAAAAAAAGCTGCTCTACTTTCTGAGGTGTTTATTCCCAGGTCTAAAGGATGTTTCCAGAAACCTGCCTGGGCGTAAGGGGACAGAGTGAAAGACAATGAGAGAAAAGGGGTGCTACAAGAAAAGGGGACACAGGACAGAGGCATAACCCACATTTTGGCTTTGGTTCCTGGCTGGGTCTGAGAAGTAGGGAGAGGGAGAGAGCAAGCAAGAGGCTGTGGGTAGCTCTTCCTACTCTCTGAAGTGGTGGCCTTGGCTGCTTTGTTAGGGAGAGCCTCAGGAGCTGATAGCCCTTGGCTCTCCCTGCTGCAAGCCACAGGCTCTGGTTTGCACTTCCTGCCTCCAGAAACTGTGGTCAGCATCCTGAGACAATGCACACATTACTTTCAGGACATTCATTACTTTCAGAGTCAGTGCTCTCTTCCAGCCTGTGGGTTAGGGGATAGAATAAAATCCTACAGGCTTGACAGCACAGCCAAAAGAAAAGGTAAGGGGGGAAAAAGAGGGAAAAGAAAGAAAGAGGAGCGGGAACGGTGGAATGAGTGGAGTTGGACTCTGAGCTACTTACTGATCTTACCTGGCAGCTACTGATCTTACCCAGCCTGAAGCAGGTCCTGTGTCCGTCCATACCTATACCTGTGGATCGGACAGCCACCAGCCTACAGGAAAGGTTCAGGACAGACCCTCCTAGGCAGCTGGGGAGATAGGAAAAGCCAAACCCTCAAATACCAAAAGAAGCACTGATTACGTATTACCACACGCTGGGGGTTGTGCTGGCCTGTTGTGTGCGATCTTCCTTCACCTTCACAAAAACTCACGAAGCAAATGCAATTACTACAACTATTTTGTAGACAAGGAGAGGGAAGCAGAGAGGGCTTTAGTAACTACTGCCCAAGATCATAAAGCTAACAAACAGATGAGCTGAAATTTAAACTCTGGTCATCCGGCTCCGGGACCTTCTCTCTTAAACACTGAATGACGTCGTCTCCTGTTTATAAAAAGCTACAGGAGGCTGTCAAGATGGCTCGGTGGGCCCGGGCATTTGCTGTGGCCTTGTGCATGCTCTATCACTGGGCTACACCCTCAGCTCCATCATTTCTGTTTTATTTATTAGTTGGGGTGCCTTATTTTAAACATGCTTTCTCTTCTATCTGGCTACACAAAGATAAAGCTCAATAGAAAGCCAAAATGGAGGCGTGACTCTTTCTTTTTCACTCACTTGTTTTCAAGCTATGAAGACCAGGCTGGCCTCACAGAGATCCACCTGCCTCTGCCTCCTGAGTACCTCCTGAGATTAGAGGTGCACAGATGAATTGAGGTGTGAACACAATTAATAGTCCTAGTCAGCCACTATCTTTTTTTGTGTGTGAGTGTGTGATTAAAACCATCCCATTTTCGGCTGGTGGGGACCTTTCCTAGTGGTTCCTGAATTGTTTTCAAGACTTGGGCCGATAAAGCCGTGTCAAGGATTATTTTGTACATGGATTATATAACGGAACAGAGGCAACCTGGGACTCACTCCCCCTCCCCCCCCAGGAAGGGCCTGATTGGTCTCTCACAGTTGCATTTGAATTCACTCTAGCTTTTGTCTCAAGGCTTTCTATAAACAGAAGGATCATCATGGGCACAGTAGGGAGGAAATCAGATGTCTTCCGCCCTGACCCCTGTTTATGCAGACTGTAAATAACCCACTTTCCTTTACCTCCCCCCCCCCCCCCACACACACACGGTGGCTTTGTGGACCTCAGCGCCTGTAACGGGGCTGGCTGCTTTTGGAAGTTCTGATTTCTATGACAGGAAATGGAACCTCAATGCCACAGGTTGACTGGTGTAGTACTGCTTGTTCCTTGCTGGGACTAATCTCTCCATTTGACTCGGTGGCAGACAGATCTGTATGTTAATTGATCTATTGATAGATTCAAAACAGCTCATGGATTCCTACTGACTCTTCTAGGACAAATCTAAAACTAAAGGAGAGTTTTCGCTTGTTTCTTATTTGAGCCAGGGTCTCATGTGGCTGAGGTTGGCTTTGAACTAAGGATGGCCTTGAGTGCCTCATCCTTGATACCTCCATCTCCCGTGCCCTGGGATTACAGGTGGATCACTGCAGCCAGCTACTTTAAAAATCTTAACATTTATTTATTTATTTTGTGTGCACGTGGGTATGGGTGCCCATGACACAGCGCACATATGAAGGTCAGAGAACTTTCGAAGTCAGTTCTCTTCGTTCTTCCTCTTTTACACGGGATCTGGGGCTCGAACTCACATCGTCAGACTTGAGTGGCAAGGGCCTTTATCTGCCAAGCCATTTTCTCCCCCGTTTCTACAGTTACGCTATATGAGCCTTTGGTCTTTACAAGATAAATTTTCTTTTTTTGATCCTCAATCTTAGTTCTGTGCGTCACTCCATATTTAATAATTCCCAGCAGCCCTCAGCTCCATGTTTCTCTAATCATTTTGACAGTCTTAAATGAGTTTTTGAGACTGTCTATCAAAGTTATATTAATCAGTGTTCTCCGGAGAAACAGGCCCAGCCTGATAGAGGTGTAGCATAAGATGACTTATCACAGAGAATCTCAAGCCAAGAAGTCTTGAGAGCTGGACAAGCTGGAGAAGCAGAACGGTGTAGCTCAGCTTCACCGAGAAGAGGAGCTGGAAGTCTGGGTTCCGGCCTGAGGCGGAAGAGAGCTCCTGGAGTGTGAAAGCAGAAGCGAGGACGCCTCTCTCAGGATCTTATTTGGGCCGGCCACTGATGAGATCGGAGGCCCACCCACTCCAGGACGGGTGGCCTGCTCCTCAGGCTACCTCTTCAAATGTTAAAGTCCTGCAAAAACATCCCGGGGACCTCCCCAGAAAAACACTGACCCCTGCGCCAACACAAAATGAGCCAGAATTGAATTAGCAGTTCAGTGGTTAGAATGTTTGGCTAGCGAGCACGAAGCCCCGGGCTCAATACGAAGTACCTGCTCCTCCAAAACGAAAAACAAACAAGCAGAACCCACAGAAGCGGAAGCAAGAAGACTTTGATGCTGTACAAAACAAACAGCCATCGATTCCACCTGCTACGCTAGTTCAGACAGCCTGCGATGGAGCTGGTAGTAAGCGCTGGATTCCGACGGCTACGATTCGAAGGGCTCCCGTCCATCCCTTACTGTCCGTAAGCCACTGGAGCCGGTGGCCGCTGAAATGTGCCTTCGTGGAGGCCCAGCCTGATAGAGGTGTAGCATAAGATGACTTATCACAGAGAATCTCAAGCGCAGAATCTCAATCTCAGAGGCGCAGAAGGACCAGGGTGAACGTGGATCTGCTGGCTCAGCCTGGTCTCTCTCCTCTGCTCTGCTGGAAAATGCTGGGAGGACAAGGCTCACACCAAGAGAAAGGCGTTTTCTACTCTGTGGTCCGAGATTCACCGAGCAATCAATCTGTGCAGACGTCCCAGGCCCCGCCACCTCTCTGTGAATGCTTTGGTAGGGTACATTTTCAGACTGAGGATGGCAGATAAGGGAGAGAAGAATGAAGGAATTTTTAGACTTGCTACTGTAGTTTAGAACTTCAAGGATGCGAGTTTCTCCATTTCTCGAGCCAACAGATGATGATGGTGTTGGGATTATCAGTGCAAAAGAAGAACGTGATAGGAAAAAAAATTGTGCAAACAAAAGAAGATATTTAAAATAGACGTGCAAATCTGAGGATAGACAGCAGCTCAAGCTTGCTGCTCCAGCTATTTGGGATGCTGAGGTAGGAGGAGCCCTTGGGCTAGGAGTTTGAACATCCCCACCCCGACAACAAACTCCACTTCTTTCTGTTCGTTTGTTTGTTGCTGTTGTTAAAGACATGGTCTTACTATGTGGCCCTGGCTGGTCTAAGAACTCACTACATCAATTAGGCTGAGATTCTAGGTGTTTGCCACCACTCCAAGAGAAACTCACCTGTGAAGCTGTGAAAGAAGGTGGGGGGGGGGGGAGGGTAAAATGGAAAAGAAAAGAAAGAAGGCAGGTGCAGTGGCTTACATAATTCCAATACTTGAGTGACCGAGGCAGGAGGATTGCTGTGAGGCCCATCTCTGCTATCCAGTGATTTACAAGCCAAATTGGGTCACAGAATGAAACTTGTCTCGAGCGAACAAATGAAATACCAAAAAAAAACCAAAAAACAAAAACAAACAAACAAAAAAAAAAACAGTGAGAAAAGAAGCCAAACTCAACCCCCAAAACAAGACAAAAAATAAAAAAGAAAGAAAACAAATGTTTGAGGAAATAAATATATTAAACCTGACTTAAACCTGGTGCGTATGTATATAGAGGTGTATGTGTGCGTGTGTGTGTGTGCGTGTGTGCGCGCGCGCATTGGTCAAAACATCACATGTGAACCCAACACTTGGGAGGCTGAGGCAGAAGGATTATGAGTTTGAAGCCAGTTTGGGATGCTAAGTGAATTCCATGCCAGGCTGAGGTATGAGAACTTGTCTTAAAAACAACAACAACAAACAAAAAACAACCAAACAACACTGCATTACTCCATTGATATATGCCATTTTAATCTTCTCATGTATTAATTTAAAAATACAAAATGCCAGGCATAGTGGCACACGCCTTTAATCCCAGCCCTCAAGAGGCAGAGGCAGGAGGATCTCTGTGAGTTCAGAGCCAGCTTGGTCTACATAGTGAGTTCTAGACAGCCCGGGCTATGTAGAGAGATCCTGTCTCGAAAAACAAAACAAACAAGCGAAAAAGAGTATGAGCCTCCCAGAGGCTTGTCTTTCCTAAAAGGGATTTCAGAAGAACCCCAGACTCTCGAAAAAGGGATTCCATAGCCAAGTTGTGCATATTTAATTTTTTCCCTTCCTTTATCTTTTATTTTACTAAAACATTTCATTATCATATGAAGTAGTAGGTTTCATTATGGCATTATCATACATAGTTTATTATGTTATTTGTGTGTGTGTGGTCATATGTGTGAG
Organism: Meriones unguiculatus; assembly: GCF_030254825.1. NCBI lineage: Eukaryota > Metazoa > Chordata > Mammalia > Rodentia > Muridae > Meriones > Meriones unguiculatus. The sequence goes on from NC_083365.1 coordinate 22,776,583, forward strand.
GAGTACATGTGTGTGCATATCTATGTGGAGGCTAGAGAAAACGCTGAATACTGGTTTTCAGGACCTAGCCATCTTAATTTGTGTTTTTTTAAAATGGAGTCTCACTTTGTAGACTAGGCTGGTCTTGAACTCACAGAGCTCCACCTGCCTCTGCTTATCCAAAGGCTGGGGCCAAAGGCGTGTGTCACTATGCCTAGTCTGTCCATTTGGTTTTCTGTCGCTGGTTTATGGGGTTTACCAATTACACGAGGCCCCAAGAACCCTTCTCTGCCTCTCAGCACTAGGATTACAAGCACAAATCATTCTGCCCAGCTTTGTTGCTGCTTTGGCTTAGTTTTTTTGAGACAGAATCTCATTATGTAGCTATGGCTGTCCTGGAACTCACTAGGTAGCCCGGGTTGGCCTCGAACTCACAGAGATACACCTGCCTCTGTCTTTCGAGTGTTGGTATTAAAGGCGAACACCACTATACCCTGCCCATGTCCAGCTTTTTACAGATGTGTTGAAGATTGGACTTAGGTGCTTATGTTTGTGCTGTAAGCACATTACCCGCTGGGCCTCATTTCCAGTCCTCAGCCATTTATTTTTGTTGATCTCCTCCCCTCCCCCAACCATCTTTCCTTCCATCCATGCCCTTCAACCTCCCCTGCCCCCTGCCTCAGATTCGGGTGTGTTTTACCTAAATGTGTAAGACATATTAGCATATCTGCAATGATCTCCTAGATTCACCTTGATTCTGAGTTGCTCCAATGTCTCTGACCCCTGCAGTTTGTCGTCAGCGGGTCAGTAGAATGCAGCTCACTCCTCCGGAGACATCAGGTTGGCTTCTCCCTTTCCCGACCCCGGATTACAGAGGCAGCCTCGACCCAGACAACCCAATCTGATGATGAACAGTATATCCAGCCACCTGAGTAAAGTGTGACTCAGTGGAAGGGAGGCAGGGGCCGAGAACAAAGCCTAAGCCACTCTGACCGAGGCCAGGGCCCAAGACAAAGTCAATACGTGGCAGAAAATTTGCTTCATTGGTCCAAAGAAACATTAACTTCATGTTTGCAACTCAGGTGAAGGTTTTCCGGAAGGCAAAGATCAGTTGGATTAGGAAAAATAGAATCTAAAATCTTGTTGATTCATTATATTTATTTATTTTATTGTCTTTATTTCTTTTCTTTCTTTCTTTCTTTCTTTCTCTCTCTTTTTTTTTTTTTTTTTTTTTTGAGACAGGGTCTTTCTGTATAGCTCTGGCTGTCCTGAAGGGAGAAGGCTAAGGAGAGGAAAAGGAAAGGGAAGAGGGAAGAGAGAGGAGGAGAAGGAGAGAGGGGAGGGAGACGGGGGGGGGGGGGGAGAGAGAGAGAGAGAGAAGGAAAATGTGTCCACAGATTGTGAAACTGTCCCCGAGGCACTGGTAGTCTCTGCTCTTGGCTTCCTGTTCCTTTAAGATGAGGAGTTGAAGCGGAGCTATTCCTCTGACATGCCTTCCTGGCCCTGGTGGACTGCACCACCAAAATGCTAGTCTGATCGTCAAGTCCTCCCTTCTAGAATGGCTTAAAAAAGCCGAGAAGACAGCCAGTCATGGTGGCACACACCTGTCATCCTAGCACTCAGGGAGGCAGAGGCAGACGGATCCTCTGCTTTCCAGCCTGGCCTACAAAGTGAGTCCAGGACAGCCAGGGCTACACAGAGAAACCTTGCCTCGGAAAGAAAACAAAACAGGAGACTACAGTCTAATTCTTGTACTTTTTAAATCTTATATATTTTTTCATTATTATTTTGTGTGTATCTGTGTGTTCACAGTGAGTGTGGGGGGATGCACGGGTAGAGGTCAGAAGACAACTTTGTGGAATCAGTTCTCTCCTTCACCTTTCCGAGGTTCTTTGGGGATCAAACTCAGGTCCCCCAGGCTTGTAGAGCAAGCTCCTTTTCCCGCTGAGCCGTCTTGCCAGCTATTTTGTAACAGCAGCAAGAAAAGTAATGATTATTGCCACTGTCAAAGAAACAGAAAACGAAGCCGTGGAGGAATCAGAACCCCTGTGCACTGTTGGTGGGACTGTAAAATAATACAGTTGCTCTGGAGACCACGCTGGCCTTGAACTGGCGGAGCTCCGCCTGCCCCTGCCTCTAGACTGTGAGACGTGTGCCGCCATGTTCAGCGATAAGTCAGGATCTTGAAGTGTTTGCACATCTGCATTCCCTGGAGTGTCATTTACAACCGCCAGTGTGGAGTCACCTACTGAGTGACGACGTAGAGAAAATACGGTGTGTTCCGCTGTTTTCCTGAGGTTATTGAAGAAGGTTATTGAGCCCCTAGAAAGAAAACAAGAAGCGCATGAGGCGGCACACATCTGTAACCACGGCGGAAGGGAGCCTGTGGGAGGCCAGCCTGGGCTACCTTAGCCCAGAAACAGAACGGAGATCCAGTCGAATGCTGCCACACGCAGCACAAACTTTGATGACATTATGCAAAGCAAAACAGGCCAGTTACAAAAAAGACAAATACAGCAGGATTCCATTAATATGAAGTAATCACACTCATAGAAACAGAAAATGGAGTGGTGGTTTCCAAGGGCTGGGGCTGGGGGAAGTGGGAGATGTTGTGCAATGAGGTTATGATCCCATTCCTGCAAAATGAGACCATCATGCAGTCAGCTCCGCAACAGTGGCTGACAGCGAACACACTCTGCCATGCGTTTAATAGGTTACAGGTTTTCTGTGTGTTTTTTTTTTTTTTTTTTTTTTTTTGGACAGGGTCTCCTATAGCCCAGCGTGGTCTTGAAATCGCTGTGTAACTGAGGATGGGTCCTGAACTTTGATTTTCCTGCTTCTGCTTGATTAGGACTTGGATTACAGGTGTGCACCACCAAGACTGGTCTGTTGTTTGGTTGGTTGGTTTTTTACAATAATCATGATGATGATGATGATGATGATGATGATGATGATGATGATGATGATGGTGGTGGTGGTGGTGATAATAGACAGCAGCTCTAGAAATATTCCTGCAGCTTCCTGTGCTTCTCGAGCACTGTCCTCCAGCCAGGCCCTCAAGAGACTGTTTTTTAAAAAATTAATTTATTTTTATTCCATGTGCATTGGTGTTTTGCTTGCACATATATCTGTGCGAGGGTGTCCAATCCTCTGGAGCAGGAGTTACAGACAGTTGTGAGCTGCCGGTGCTCTTAACAGCCGAGCCATCTCTAGAACCCTCAAGACTTACTTTCTAAGCTCCTTCTCGGAAAGGAAAGATTGCTGGGTACTCTGGAGGCTGAAAGGGAAGAAGAGAGTCATACAATGTTAAGGGGCAGAGCCCGAGGGCCTTGCATTTGCAGTAAGTCCCTAACAGTGCCAGGGAAGATGGTAAAGGAGAGCCGGCACTCCAGCAGATGGGGAGGAGATAATGCCAGGAGGGTTACCAGTCAGATTCCCGAAGACACAGTCTTCAGTGTCATAGTCTCCAGGGTTGAAGTCCCAAAAGGTTAAAAATCAGAAAGTTACCGAGAGTGGTGACACAGGCCTTTAAGCCCAGCACTTTGGAAACACAGGCAGGCAGATCTCTGTGACTTCAAGGCCATCCTGGTCTGAACAGTGAGTCCTAGGCCAGTCAAGGCTACATAGTGAAACCCTGTCCCAAGGAAGAAAAAATTATGGGTGCATGTGTGTACATGTTCATTTGTGGAGGGGAGTGTGCATGTGTGTACAGGGGCTAAAGGTCACTGTGTCCTCCTTAACCACGCTCCTCCTTATACTTTAAGACAGGGTCTCTCACTGAACCTATAGTGTACCGATTCTGTGAGACTAGCTGTCCAGCAAGCCCCAGGGATCCTCCTGTCCACGCTGGTGTTACAGGCTGTGCCACTGTATGTAGCCAATGTTAGCTCCTTTGTGGGTTCTCCTACCCTTCCCCCTTTGCCGTCTTCTCTTTCAACTTCCTAACACTAGATAAGAGAGAAAAAGGATAGAGAGGAAAGAAAAGAGATCCCTGAATAAAGCCAGGTCTCGGAAAGGGGGCACCACATTCTTAGACTACTTCCTGCTGGTCAAACTTCGGGGCAAGTTTGAGCCTCACTGTCAGTACATTTAAATTTCTTCTTGTTGTTTGTTTCTTCTTTGTGCATGACTATTTAACAAATCATGACCAACAACAACCCACAACCAGCCCACAACCCATGCCCAACCTCTCAGGGCCCTAGCATTTATATGCCCTCTGAAAAGTTCCCAGAATCCCAAATGTCACACAATCGCAGAAACTATCTACATCTGGTAGAACCACGCCTCTGCCAGAGCACAAGGCAAATCGCAGTCAGCTGCTGCAAAGTGGCCCCGTATCCCCACACCTGGGATTAAAACAAAAACACATTATTTTTTTAAAGAAGCCAAAATTCCACAGTTCTCACAAAAGCTGTATCCAGTGGCTTCTTTCTTTTACATTTTTTTTCTTTTAAAATGTTTTTTTACTGATTCTTTGAGACTTTCATGCAGTGTGTTTTGATCATATTCATACACACCCACATTCTCCAGCTCTTCCCAGATCTACTCTGTTCTCTCTCTCTCTCTCTCTCTCTCGCTCTTTTTAAACCCAATTGAATCCAATTTGTGTTGCCCAAATACTACAAAAAAAAAAAAAAAACAAATACAGCAGGTGGGAAGGGAAGCCTGTCCTGGAGCTTGGTAGGATTATTGGGGATCGTACATCCTTAAAGGAAACTGACTCTCTCCTCTCAGAGCAGCTACCAAATGCCAGTAGCTCCTCAGCTACTCTCCCTCTCACCGTGTTGAAATTAGTGTGCTGAGGCGGAAGTTTTTATTTCTTTAAAAACTCAGTTATGGGAGGCTGGAGAGATGGCTCAATGGTTAAGAGCACTGTCTGCTCTTCCAGAGATCCTGAGTTCAATTCCCAGCTACCACATGGTGGCTCAAAACCATCTATGCCTTCTACTGCCCTCTTCTGGCAGGCAGGTGCACATGCAGATAGAGCACTAATATGCATAAAATAAATAAATAAAATCTTAAAAGAAAACAATAAAACCCAAAAAAACCTCAGTTATGTTATGTTATGTAAACAGGTTTTTGTTTTAATCCCAAGTGTGGGATATGGAGCTGCTTTTAGTTTGTCCACAGCTGATGATAACCTCGTTCAGCTCAGAGAGGGGCATAGCCACTGCCAGCTGCAGATAGGGGAAGAGGACACTCTGAGGAGACAGACAGAGGAGAGAGAAGGCTGCTCCCCATTTGCTGGTTACTTGGATTGCTGGATATCCTGATGACTGAGATGGGTAGTACCCCAAAGAATCCTGTGACCCTAAATAGCCGCAAGTAGCTAAAGAGAACTCTGCCCTTTTGCCCTTTCACCTTCTTTCTCTCCTACCTAATGTTGGCGGGTTGGTGGAAGGGAGGTAGAGGCATAAGAAACCAAAATAAAATGGCACCAACAGTGTGCGGGCAAGTTTTATGTCAACTGGACACAAGCTAGAGTCATTAGAGAGGAGGGAGATTGATTGAGAGGATACCGCTATACAAACAGGCTGTAAGGCCATTTTCTTTTCTTTTTTTTTTCCTGGAGCATTTTTATTTATTTTTTATTAATTACAGTTAATTCACTTTGTATCCCATCTGTAGCCCCCTCCCCCATCCCCTCCCAATTCCACCCTCCCTCCCTCTTTTTCTTCTATGCCCCTCCCCCAGTCCAATGATAGGGGAGGTCCTCCTCCCTTTCCACCTGACCATAGTCTATCAGGTATCATCAGGACTGGCTTCATTGTCTTCCTCTGTGAACTGGTAAGGCTGCTCCTCTCTCAGGTGGAGGTGATCCAAGAGCCAGCCCATGAGTTCCTGTCAGAAATGGTCAAGGAATGGCAGAGAAACACTTAATGAAATGCTCAACATCTTTGGTCATCAGGGAAATGCAAATAAAAACGACCCTGAGATTTCACCTTACACCCAGAATGGCTAAGAGCAAAAACTCAAGTGACCACACATGCTGGAGAGGATGTGGAGAAAGAGAAACCCTCCTCCATTGCTGGTAGGAATGTAAACTTGTGCAACCACTTTGGAAATCAATCAGGAGCTATCTCAGAAAAATAGGAATAGCGATATCTCAAGACCCAGCTATACCACTCCTAGGCATATATCCAAAAGATGCTCAAGTTCACAAGAAGAACATTTGCTCAACCATGTATGTAGCAGCTTTGTTTGTAATAGCCAGAATCTGGAAACAACCCAGATGTCCCTCAATGGAGGAATGGATACAGAAATTGTGGTACATCGACACAATGGAATACTACTCAGCAATTAAAAAAAAAGAAGTCATGAAATTTGCAGGCAGATGGTGGGATCTAGAAAAGATCATCCTGAGTGAGGTATCCCAGGAGCTGAAAGACACACAGGGTATATTCTTTTCTTTTAAATCTAACTTTTTATTGGATTCCTTGTGAACTTCATGTCATGCATCTGAATGCGCTGATCTCCCCATCTCCTCATACTCACCCTCTGCGCTTGCAACCTCCCTCACCCCAAAGAAAAAGAAATCTTGTGGAAGCTGCGGTGTGTCACAGTGTGTCCCACATTATACCCTTTGGTCCACACTTCTTAGCTTGCAGATGTTCATTGCAATGGCTGGGTTCATCTGGTCGAGGCCTCTGGCTTCTGCTACTCTATCAGTACTGGATCCTCACTGGGACTCCTCTCTGATGGCCTGTTGTTGCCCTGTGTCATGGAAGATCCTACAGCTTCATATCTGTAGGACTGGTTCCTTCACACTCCAAAAGTTTATAGATGGGGTAGATGTTAGAGTGGGCCAACTCAAAGCCCCAGATCTGTAGCAAAGCTGGTCAGAGTGCCAGCTCTCCCATACCCACACTGCCAGGGTTAGCTCTCTATCACTGCCTCAGCTGCCTCATCCAATGCTACAACTGGCAAGGGGCGAAGCCAGCTCTCCCCATCTCATGTCCTTCGAGGTGGCTTACCCACAGCCCCCGCAAGCAGGACAGGCTCTACTGTGCTGTTCAGGTGAGGAGCAGAGCCCCACTCTCCTGAGTGCAGCAGCCAGGGAGAGGCAGGGACAGCTCTCCCGCTCTCATGACCTGAGGGCAAGCTCTCCTGCCTGTCATAGGTGGCAAGGGGCAAGGGGGCATCTCTTCCTCACCCATGCTACCGCACAGCATACAAGTGGTGGGACCAGCTCTCCCACGACCACACCCTTGAGGCTGCCTCACCCACAACTCCTACAACCAGGAGCAGCTCTCCTGTGCTTCCTGGGAGAGGTATGTGGCCTCTCTCGGGAATACTGCAGCTGTCAAGAGGTGGGGCCAGCCCTCCGGCTCTCATGGGAAGGCATTTTCTTTATTAGTGATCCGTGGGGGAATGCCCAGCCCATTGTGGGTGGAGTTGATTCTATAAAAAAAAAGCCAACTGAGAAACGGGCATGGTGGCCCATGCCTTTAATACCAGCACTCAAAGAGGCAGAGGCAGGCAGATTGCTGTGAGTTTGAGGTCAGCCTGGTCTACAAAGTGAGTCCAAGACAGCCAAGACCACACAGAGAAAGCCTGTCTTGAAAAACAAAACAAAACAAAACAGCAGACTGAGTAAGCCACAAGGAGCAAGTCTATAAGCAGCACCCTACTCCATGGCCTCTGCATCAACTCCTGCCTCCAAGTTCCTGCCCTGTTTGAGTTCTTGTCCCACTGGCTTCTTTCAGTGATGGACTAAGCTGTGGAGGCTTTGCCTGTCCAACTTGTTTATTTGTAGTGTATCATTATAGCAATAGTAATCCTAACTAGGAGAGAGATCGGTACCAGGATGGTGGAGTGTTGCTGTGACTGACCTGACCGTGTTGTTTTGGGGAGGATTGTGTGGTAGGACTTTGGAACTCTGAGCTAGAAAAGCCATTGAATGTTCAAAGCCCAGTGAGCTGTTTTCTGGGAGCTCGGGCGATAAGAATGTTGAGAGCAGTGCAGAGGATGGAGGCCTGCTTTGTGAAGTTTCAGAGGGAAGCAAAGACTCTCCCGGACTGTTTGTGTGAAGAATCTGTGGTGTCTGGTCAACTGGAGCTGAAGAATCAATCTGTGATTAACAAGAGACCACAAACACGAAAGTAAAACCTCTGTTTTAATGGGACCACTGGTGCTGGTTTTGCTGGAGCTGAGAAATAAGTGGTGATTAGGAAGAGGCCAGCATCACTGAGGTGAAACCTTCTGGGAAGTGTTTCCTGAGGGTCAGCACACAGAAGCTGCGGTCCGCAGGCGGCCATGGTTGCACTTACTTGTTCTGGCAGCCAAATGAGGTGATGTAAGAGTCGCCCAGGTGGCGTTGGTTTTAGAGGCACAAATAGGTCTTGGAGAGCAGCTGAGGCTTGGCACTGTGAGAGGTCAGAAGAGGCTGTCGGTGAAGGGGCGGCCTCGGTTAGAACACCTAGGCTTACAGAGGTCAAGCGGAGAAGCTGAGGCTTGGCACCATGAAGGGAGTGTATGAGAAGCTACGGGTGAAAGTGAGGCCCAGTTGCAACAGAGACCCCGGCATTTTGGAGGCACCAAGTACCATGAGATGACCACCGAGAGCAGCGGCGGCAGGAAGTTTCCTGAGCTTGGAAGACAAGCTGTTTGTGCTGCAGAGGGCAGAGGCAGAGGCGTGACCCATGCCTCTTGGAGGAGCCCAGAAGATCACAAGTGATTTCCAGATATTGGACATTGAGTTATCTACGCTGTTGGAGTGTGGTTTTGCTTAGCTTTGGTTGTGACTGTGCAGTAGTTCTTCCCTCTTGAAGTAAGAAAGTGTTTAACTTATTTTTTTTTTAAATTTTATATGTGCCCACAGTTGAGAGATTTTTAGATTTTATTGTTCGTTTTTGTTTTCACAGACAGGGTTTCTCTGTGTAGCCTTGGATGTCCTGGACTCACTTTGTAGACCAGGCTGGCCTCAAACTTATAGAGATCCACCTGCCTCTGTCTCCCAGAGTGCTGGGATTACAAACATGTACCACCATACCCGGCTGAGACTTTGGATTTTAAAAGAGACTGAAATTTCAAGTGTTGGATTTTTTTTCCTTCGGTTTTTCAAGACAAGTTTTCTCTATACAGAACTTGCTCTGTAGACCAGGCCTTGAACTCACAGAGATCTGTTTGCCTCTGCCTCCAAAGCGCTTAGATTAAAGGTGTGCTCCACCATTGCCTGGCTAAGTGTTGGAATTTTTAAAATGTATTTAATTTTATTTTATGTGCATTACTGTGATGGTGTCAGATCCTTTGGAACTAGGGTTATGGACAGTTGTGAGCTGCCATTTGGGTGCTGGGAATTGAACCCGGGTCCTTTGGAAGCGCACATAGTGCTCTTAACCACTGAGCCATCTAGTCAGCCCCAAGTGTTGGAATTTTTAAGGATTGTGGGACTTTTACATTTTGGAATGTTTATAATGTAATTATTTGTAATGTTTATAATGTTAGTAATGTGTGATCCTGGGGTTGAACAGGAAAGAAAAGGTTGTGACTTAACAGTGATGTGTGGAATTGATAAGGGTCACTTGTTCTGGCTAGTTTTATGGCAGTCATCTTGACAGAATGACTTCAGAAGGGAGGGACCCTCAGCTGAGAGAAGACACTATTCGTCTGTTGACAAGCCTGTAGGGCATTTTCTTAATTCGTGATCCATGGGGGGAGGGGAAAGGGGCAACCCATTGTGTTCTCCTGGGCTGATGTTCTTGATTCTGTAAGAAAGCAGACTGAACAAGTCACATGGAACAAGCCAGTAAGCACCACCTCTCCATCAGCTCCTGCCTCCTGGTTTCTGACCTGTTTGGGTTCCTTTCCTGGCTCCCTTCAATGATGGACTAAGATGTGGAAGTGTAAGGCAAATAAACCCTCTCCTCAGCAACCCTGACACATCTGGCTTCAGCAGGTCTTGTGCACTCTGTCACAGTTGCTGGGAGTTCACCCGAGCACCTGCCCTGTTGTATGCAGGAAACACTGTTCCACTGTAATCTTTCTGCCGGGCTGTTCCTTGAGAGTCCCTCAGCCTTGGGAGGAGGGATATGATATAGAATCCTGTTTAGGTCTGTACATTGACCAGTTGTAGGTCTGTGTTAATCACCATCTAATGCCAGAAGAAGGTTCTCTAATGAGGGTTGAGAAATGCATTAATATATGGGTAAAGCAAGAAGTCATTAGGAGCTTAAAACTGTCCATTTGGGAGAATAATAGGCTGTCCCCCAGGGCCCATGAGCTCTCTAATCACAGGTCCTTGACCCTGATAATGGTGTCGGATATGGGTTCCAGCTGGTGGAAGTTTGCTTTTATGTAGATGGTAGGGATCTAAATTCAGATTCTCATGTTTGTACAGCAAGCAGTCTGCTGACTGAGCTATAGCCCACACCCCTGTCATTTTTTTTTGTTTGTTTGTTTGTTTGTTTTGTTTTGGCTTTTTGGTTTCTCAAGACAAGGTTTCTCTGTGTAGCCTTGGCTGTCCTGGACTCATTTGTAGAGCTGGCTGGCCTCGAACTCACAGAGCTCCACCTGCCTCTGCCTCCGCCCCCCTCCGCCCCCCTCCACCCCCCCTCCGCCCCCTGAAGGCAGGTGTTAAAGGCATGCACCGCCATGCCTGCGTTGCACTCAGTTTTAACTGTGCTCATCTGAAACACCATGATAGAAAGCTTTAGTCTTTTGATGTCATCTGTCGAAACCCACAGTGAGTCGGCCAAAGAGCAGAAATCTGAAAATTAAAAAAAAAAAAAAAAAAGGCTTTGCAGACGCCGCTGTCATGTGTCACCTTTTGCTGCAGCCATGGTCAACCCCACCGTGTTCTTCGACATCGAGGCCGATGGCCAGCCCTTGGGCCGCGTCTCCTTTGAGCTGTTTGCAGACAAAGTTCCAAAGACAGCAGAAAACTTTCGTGCTCTGAGCGCTGGAGAGAAAGGATTTGGATATAAGGGTTCCTCCTTTCACAGAATTATTCCAGAATTCGTGTGTCAGGGCGGTGACTTCACACACCATAATGGCACTGGCGGCAGGTCCATCTATGGGAAGAAATTTGAGGATGAGAATTTCATCCTGAAGCATATAGGTCCTGGCATCCTGTCCACGGCAAATGCTGGACCAAGCACAAACGGTTCCCACTTTTTTATCTGCACTGCCAAGACTGAGGGGCTGGCTGGCAAGCATGTGGCCTTTGGGAAGGTGAAAGAAGGCATGAACATCGTAGAAGCCATGGAGCGTTTCGGGTCCAGAAACTGCAAGACCAGCAAGAAGATCACAATTTCCGACTGTGGACAACTCTAAACTAATTCTTCTGGCTTGTGGGCATCTCACCCACCATTCCTTCTGGCGCTCAGGAGAGCACCCCAATCCCATTTGCTCAAAGTACCCTGTGATCTCTGCTCTCGCTGAAGTTCTCTGGGTTCCATGTTTTCCTCATTCCCCTCCAAGTCTAGCTGGATTGCAGAGTTAAGTTTATGATTATGAATAAAAAGTAAATAAGGAAAAAAAAATTCTTTCACAAATTCAGACCTGCAAGCAGGGACATCTCTTTATTTATTGGGGGAAATTTCACAAGATTGATGTTGTCATCATGCGGACAAATTGGCAAAAGAGAGCACATGCTCTGTTAGAATAGCACAGATGGCTCACGCCTCCAGTGCCGGAAATGATGTAAAGTATATAGTGTGCTGACCTGTAAAAACATGCTGACATGTGTCACGTGCCTACCTGCTGTGCTAACTCTCAGGAGGCTGAGCAGGAAGATTATCTGAGACCAGGAGTTCAAGACCAGTCTGTGCAGCACACTGAAACTCCAGCTTAAAAGAAGAGAAAACGGGCCTTGGAGAGGTGGCCCGGTGGTTGAGAGTCTCAGCAGCTCTTCCAGAGGACCCGGGTTTGATTCCCAGCATCCACCTGGCAGCTCCCAACCATCGGTAATTCCAATTCCAGGAGATACAACTCCCTTTCCTAGGCTCTGTGAACATTGTTTGTAGGCGGTACAGCATACAGGCAAAACGTCCACACACATAAAAAGAAATAAAAAGAGCACCAAAGAAAAGTGTGTGCGGGCAGACTAACAAAGGGGAAAATTTTAATAATTCAATACCCGAAAAAGTGTAAGATTGTGATCGGCCACCTGAGGGCAACCCACAAACTCTGCTCTCAGTCAGTAATGAGCTGTATTTGAAAGTCTCACATCTGAGCGGAATAGCTGCTTTTTCCTGTTGGGGCAGGGCTCTCTTTAGAGAGTACACCTACTTTCATTTTCCGTGTGGTGCTCTCCCTGGAACATTCTTCCGAGTTGATACAAAGGGGCAGGAGCATTCCTGCTAAACTTCCCCCTTCTTCTGAGCCAGGCTGCTGCGTCGTGAGTGTGCAGAAATTCAGTCCCGTGCCCTCGTAGGCAACCACAGATTTGGCATAAACAGTGCTGGTGATGGAAGGGGGACACCAGGGCGTAAGTATCCTACTGTGTGCAAAATCATCTTCAAGCTATTCCGTGACTTTGCTCACTTCTGTGGGCAAATGTGGCTTTAATTCATTAAACATTCCTTGGAATTGCACCAGCCAAAGGAATGCCAACCCCCGAACAGGACACACTTTTAAACTAATGTTTTTCTCATTGCCATATTATGTGGTTGATCCAGTCATCTGAGTTTCCTATCAAAAGTATTGGGCTGGGTGGAAAAAAAAAAGTTTGTTGGTTATGTAAAATTCATCTTTAGGAGCCTTGTTTGCGCCTAATTTCAAGTCCATCATTCCGGTCTGGGGTTCAAGTGGGGTACATTTTCTTCTGCAGCACCCATAAATGTTTAAATGAGTGCTTATAGACTGTTTTCATTTACTCAGCCATTAACCAACTCCTAAACAATCAGATGAGTCACCGACTTTCAGCTGGGCATTGTGATGCACACCTTCAACACCAGCATTTAGGAGGGCAGAGGCAGATGGATGTCTTTGAGTTCAAGACCATCCAGGGCTTCATAGAGAGTTCCAGGGCACATAGTAAGACCCTGACTTAAAAGATACAGAGAGACAGACAGACAGAGAGACAGAGAAATGGTGGAGTTTCTGATTGTTTTTCTTTGTTTTATTTATTTTCTTTCCTTATTTTTTTGAGACAGGGTTTCTCTGTGTAGCATTGGCTGTCCTTGCTTTGTAGACCAGGCTGCCCTCGGACTCACAGATCTGCCTGCCTCCGTCTCCCTGAGTTCTGGGACTACAGGTTTGCACCACCACACCTGACTGTTTTTTTTTTTCTTTGTCTTTTCTTTTTTTAAAAAGATTTATTTTTATTTATTATGTATATAATGTTATGAGTAGCCAATGTTCTTAACCTCTGAACCATCCGTCTCTCCAGCTTCCTCTTTCTTTCTTTCTTTCTTTCTTTCTTTCTTTCTTTCTTTCTTTCTTTCTTTCTATCTCTTTTTGTTTGGTTTGGTTTGGTTTGGGTTTTTTGTTGTTGTTCCTGTTTGTTTGTTTTTTGAGTCAGGGTTTCTCTGTTTAGCCCTGGCTGTCCTAGAACTCTCTCTGTAGACCAGGCTGGACTCAAACTCCCAAGTACCGGGATAAAAGGTGTGTGTGCCACCACTGTCTGGCTCAGATTTTCACTACCAATTAAATATATATCCATGTGACCATATAGCTAGAGCAAACATGGTTTAAGTACTCCCCAGAAGTGGAAAGGGAGAGAGAATACTTTGTGAATACCATTTACAGTCCAGATTGTTCTCTTGACTCCGTGGCTAGTGCCACAAAGAATCTGCATCCTGAGAGCGCCGGATAGTCTAGGGACCCTCATCCCACTCTCCTGGCACTTCAGCCCTTGAAGTATGGAAATGTAGCTTTTGATAAAAAGAACCCACAGGCCTGAATGATCTGACCTTGCACCTGAGAAGTCTTTGAAACAGAGTGCCCTGATGCCTGAGACCCTAACTCATTTTATTCTTTGAAAGGAAAAGAGGATGGAGTGGAGAGATGGCTCAGCAGTTAAGAGTACATACTGTTTTTGCAGAGGTCCTGAGTTCAGTTCCTAGCACTCACATTAAGACGATCACAATGGCCTGTAACTACAATTTCTGGGGCCTGGATGCCTTCGGCCTCTGCAGGTGAGTGTGTGGGCACACATACCCACTTTAAATAATAAAAATAAGTATTTTAAAAAGGAAAGTTGTGATGATTTGAGTCTATCATCTCAACACTTGGGAGATTGTTAGGATTGTCATGAATTTGAGCCAGCCTGAGCCAGCCTGAGATCTTCCTCAACCACCCCCCCCCCCCATTACCACCACCAAAAGGAGGAAGGGACAGGCACAGTAGCCCAAGCTTGTACTCCTGCCTATTTTGGAAACTGAGCCAGGAGGATTGCCCCAGTTCAGGAGTTGATAGGAAGAGCCAGTCTATTTTTGGAAAGAAAGATAAGTTTAAAAGTAACTCCACCCCGGGTATGGTGATGGGCACCTTCAATCCAAGCGCTTGGGAGGCAGGGGCAGGTGGAGCTCTGAGTTTAAGGCCAGCCTGGTCTACATAGTGAGTGGCAGGACAACCCAGGGATACACAGAGAAACCCTGTCTTGGGAAAGAAAAGAAAACAACAACAACAACACAAAAACAAAAAGAAAAGCATATCTGGTGGTATTCTCTAAATAACTCCAATTTTCCAGAGGCAGAACCAGAATGATCAGCACAAGTTTGAGGCAGCCTATACCACAGCGTAGGCACCTCTCTCTCTCTCTCTCTCTCTCTCTCACACACACACACACACACACACAAATATAAATAGAAGCGAAAATTTAAAAGAGGATGAACTGCAGGAAGAGACTTGAAAACAGCAAGAGTCATGGGCAAATACCCCAGCCCAGCATTTCTCCCTCAGTGAAAATAATTTCAGCTCTTTGATGTAGGCTTGTTTTTCAAGTAACGATAAACATGAAGCTAAGAGTATGTGTACAGCGGGGCAAGGTAGCAGAGGCCTGTTATCTCAGGACTCAGAGGGAGCAGAATCAGAAGTTCAAGGTCATCCCCGAGGCCATCCTGAGCCTTGTAAGATGGTTTCTCAAAAGACCCACCCGTGAACTAGACAACAGAAACACCGATAGGCACTCAAGCACTGACACGGTAGGCTCGCACAGCGGCTCTAACAGCCGCCGTCGTTTCTGAGCTGAAGGTCTCTGGCTCAGATGTAGCTTGCCTGCCTGGCTTACGTGAGGCCCTCAGTTTGATCTCCAGGACTGCAAAACTCACTGCCATACTGTCTAAGTAATGATCGGCATAACTGATATTTTAGCAACAGTAAAAAGGGTTGGTGATAGAGATGTGGCGACAGCCACAGGTGAGAGCCATGGGTTTTAACAATAATCACAAAATCGTGAACTCACCAACGTTTCAGAAACGTATAGAAATGACGTAACTGTCTTCAAAATTTACCCCTTTGATTATTTCTGAATTCCTTAAGTGGTCCTGCGGACCCCACTTAAAAACCACTGACCCTAAACCTTAACCAAGTAAAACGAGTTAAGTTCTAGATTAGTTGACTCTCGGCTTTTGTGCTAAGACCAGGGTAGGGCCTGGTCTGTGAGTTTGGATAAGTGGTACAGCATGGTTGGATGATTAAGCAGATGCCCAGGTCTCCCATGGAGGGAGATCCGAACCCGTCACCCTGAGCAGCCTCCGAGGATGCCTTACCGATGGCCTAACTGAGAGCCTCTCCTAGCACGATGCAGTTGACACCGAGTCTTTTCCTCTTGGCTTCACTGCGGGATGCTGGGCAGCCCCCTCCATGTCCTCAGACCCTCCTCCCCAGGAGCAGCTCCACATTCCATGGCACTGTGTGTCTCTCAGGCCACAGGAAAGGAGATACTGCTCACCTCCTGGGAGGAGGAGGGGAACTCCCCTAATGCAAGAACCTCCTTGCTTGTTAGCTTGCTGGCTGTGTGGAGACCCCCCCCCAAGAGGAAGGAGGACCCAGCCACTCATACTGTCACCCCCTCCACCCACCCTCTGGCTGGAAAGGGCTGAAATGTCCTGGAGTTGCTAAGCAACAGGACAGAATTCAATGAGAACCGTACCCAGAGAATTGCTACACCCTCAGTATCATGCAGTATGTAACGTAATGCAATGCTGTCCTTGGAGGTCTAGAGAGGGGGTGGAAAAGAGACACCGAATGTCTAACACAGCCTAACAGAGTCAAGACAGGCTAACCACGGAGGCCAGGCTCACCACACGGAGGAGCTTGTAGAGCTCTCCTCCTCCGGCACACCAGGGCCCGTCAAAACCTGTGGTGGCTCAGCAGAAGGCACCCGCCACCGAACCCGATGACCTAAGTTTCATTCTCAGGACCCACTCGGCAGAAAGGAGACCCAGCTCCTGTACGTTGTCTCCTGACCTCCAGTAGTGATGCATACAGGCCAAATAAATAAATAAAAGGCAATTTAAAAAAAAATCTGCCTTCTGTCACAGCCCAAGGGCTAAAGGGAGCTGTTTAAAAAAAACAAAAAACAAACAAACAAACAAACAAAACCTCTTGGGTTGAAGAAAGGGCCCAGTCCTTAACATGCTCGCTGCACAAGCGTGGGGACCCGAGTTTGGGCTCCAGCACAAGAAAAAGTGGGGTGCTGCAGGCTGTATGTGTAGCTGTAGTCCTGGAGGGGAGGATGCCTGGGGCTCCCTGACCAGAAAGTCTAGATGAGTCAAGTAGCTCCAGGTTCCATGGGAATCTTGTCTCCAAAAACAAGGTGAGCAGAAATTAAGGATGACACCCAGGGCTGACCTCTGGCCTCACAGTCATAACGCACATAACACGCACATACATTTCCACACGACCGCAAACCCTCGTGCTGAGAGTGACAGCCCAACACTAGGGGGAATGAGGCCCACGGATTGCTGTACTTAAGGCCAGCCTGGACTACCCAGTAAGAACCTGTTTCAAGAGACGGCTCTTAAGAGTGCTCTTAACCAGAGAACCGAGGTTTAAGTCTCAGAACTCTCGGGCTCCTCATAACCATCTATAATTCCAGTTCCGGGGAATCCGGCACCCTCTTCTGACCTCCCAGGGCACCAGGCATGCATGTGGAATGAAGACACACTCGTGAGCAAAATACTCATGTACATGAAATAAACCAAGCGAATCTAAAAGAAAGCCTGCATGGTTTAGTGGGCTTAGGCGTCTGCCACCAAGCCTGACGACGTTAAGTCTGATCCCCAGGACCCACGTGGCGGAAAGAGAGGGCTGACTGAAGAGAGCTGTCCTCTTCCTTCCACACTTGAAATGTGGCACACATGTGCACCCTCACACACATGCAGAAAATAAGTGAAATGTAATGACAAAGAACTAAAATCAGCCGGGAGTGGTGGCACATGCCTTTAATCCCAGCACTCAGGAGGCAGACGCAGGCAGATCTCTGAGTTCCAGGCCAGCCTGGTCTACAGAGTGAGTTCCAGGACAGCCAGGACTGCACGGAGAAACCCTGTCTCAAACAACACCACCACCACCGACAATGAAATAATAAAATAAAATTAAAGCAAACTAAGAAAACATGTCGATAAAATAGGGCCCAGCAGCCTTGATTTTTTTAAAAGTTCTAACAGTTATTTTTTAAGACAACTGGAAAATTTGAATGTAGGTAAATACAATACTGTTAAGACATTGGGTGCGGTGTCTTAACTTGGATGACAGTGGCGAGTTGCAGAGCAGACTGTCCTTTTTCTGGTTGGGGGGGAGGGGCACGCTGGAGTTTTAGGGGCTGAAGCTCCAGAGTCTAACCTGTCCTGAAGTGGCCTAACAAAACATACATATTCACAGAGAGAAAACAAAAGTGTCCGGTGTTAACTGGAGAATCTAGGTCATGGGTGCTCGTTGTACTATTTTTATAACTTTTATGTAGGTTTGAACATTAAAAAAAGGAAAAAGAAAAAGAAGGAAAGAAAGAAACAAACAAACAAAAAAAACAACAACAACAACCCAAGGCTTGGCACAAACAGCCTGTCCAGTCCGTTTAAGTCCCTGTCATCGTCTGAGTTGATTTTTAAACCTACATGAAGATGAGTTAAACGAGGAGTTGATGCTGCAGAGAAGAGGGAGACGTTCCTGGCAGGGACCTGAGGACTGGGACCTCCCTTCCAAAGGGCATGAGCAGTGTTCCCAGACACACAGAGGTCTCCTCCCACCACGGCTGGCCACCTCACGCTTCCCACCCTGTGGGAGGAAGGTGAAGCCTGGGCCATCAACCAAGTTCGCAGCCTGGCCTTTAGACATCGCCTCTGTGGAAGGTAAAGTGCCAGGGCTTGAAAAGATGCTGTCTGCTCTCAGGCTTGCTGGAGGCAGGCGCCCCCCCCCAATGAGAATGGGGTGAGGTGCTCTGTCCTCTGGAAGACCCACTGTATTGGGGTGTCAGCTGCTCACTCAGCACGGACTGATCCCTTCTCTGCAGACTTGAGGGACTTACTTTGATACCTTACAACTTCCCTTGAAAGAAAATGTTCATTTTTGTTCTTTCTTTCGTCTGTGAATTATTTTGGCACCTTACAATTTTCTTTTTTAATGTTTATTTTCATTTTTTTTCTCATTCTCTCTTTCTCTCTGTGTGTGAGAAAGACAGACAGAGAAAGAGAGGCACACAAGGGCATGCAATGTTGGATCCCTTGGAGCTGAAGTTACAGGGGCCACCCAATGTGGGAACCTGCCTTGCGTCCTCTGAACGAGCTGGAAGCCTTCTTAACTGCTGTCTCTTTATTTCCACTAACTCTTCCTGATAGCGGTTGCACTGTTTATTTCACGTGTGGGGAGATGGGCTCAGAAGAGGTTTAAAGGCCCGTGAGTATCTCCTGAGCAATAGATGGAGGAGGCTGGAGCCGGGGCTTCCCGACCCCTGGGCTCTCTCCGCACTGCTTCTCTCCATCCTTCCACTGGAGCAGAGCTGGGTACCATGCAAAGCCCCATCTCCAGCCTGGTCGGCAATGCCACAGAAGTTAGTGCAGGTGACGTGCTGGGAGACTGAGGTCGCAGAGGGACCTGTGGCAGATCCTGGGCGGAAGACAGGAATTTGCTCATTCTGTGACCTTCACTACCCTCAAAACTCCCTCCATAGCCACCACGAAAGACAGATAAACCCCCCTGAGGAGGGCAGGGTGGGGCTCTTTTACTTCTGTTTTAAGGACAGCATTTGATTGTTGGAAGTGTTTCCCTTGGGGGAATTTTTGCGGTCACACTTGGACTCCCGGACATCTCTCCTGGTTTTTCACCTCTCATGACAACCTGGTTATGTTTCTGCTAGTCCCCTGGTATCACCCCTTCCCTCCTTTGTCTCTGAAAACTCACGGTCTCATCATGCCTAAGCCACATGTGTCCATTTGGGGCCCCAAACCTCCGCTTCCTTAGAGGGACACCTTCTAGCTATCATCTCTTCTGAGTCAGTGTGCCAAATGCCAGATTCCACAGTGGTTCCTGATTTCTTCTCTTGCACGGGTTCCTCTTTCTGTATTCTCATTGTTGCCCTCCATCCCTCCATCCCTCCATCCATCCATCCATCCATCCATCCATCCATCCAGACATGTACACACACACCTATATTCACATAAACACAAACATATACACATTCAGACCTATCTACTCTATTATTTACCTGTCTGTCTGTCTGTCTATCTATCATCTATCCAATCACCTGGTCACTTAATAGTTATCAAATGCAGAGGGACACGAGGCCTAGCTCTTTCTTTGGACAGAGCGAGACAAATAACAAGCGGGGTTAACAGTTCTCCTTGGGGAGAGGGTTAACAGTTCTCCTTGGGGAGAGGGTTAACAGTTCTCCTTGGGGAGAGGGCTACGGCTGGGATACAAAGTAAATAATCTGTGATTAATATAAAAAAATATAAAGGGGCTTGGGAGATGGCTCAGAGGTTAAGAACACTGGCTGTTCTTCCAAAGGTCCTGAGTTCAATTTCCAGCAACTACATGGTGGTTCACAACCATCTAGAATGAGATCTGGTGTGCAGACACACATGCAGGCAGAATGTGGTATAATAAATAAATAAATAAATAAATCTAAAAAAATTTTAAAAATAAAAATTAATAATAATAAAAAGTTCTCCTTGGGAGCTGGAGAGATGGCTCAGTGGTTAAGAGCACTGGCTGCTCTCCCAGAGGTCCTGAGCTCAATTTCTAGCAACCACATGGTGGCTCATGACCATCTATAATGCGATCTGATGTCCTCTTCTGGCCTGCAGGTATACATGCAGAATGCACACTTATGTACAGTAAATAAGTAAACAAATATTTATTTAAAAAAAGGTCTCATTGAAGCGTGTGCTAGAACCATAGATACCAGAGGAAGAAAGGGTTAAGTGGTCAGAAGGCTTCCGGGAGGGCTGACGTCTCAGCTGACTAGGATCCTTCATCCTTTTCTGTTTCTGTCACCACATTCCCCAATTTAGTCACTCAAAACCACATGTATTTTGTTAAAGATTTATTTACTTATCATTTATACAATATCCTGCCTGCATGCCAGAGGAAGGTGCCAGACCTCATTATAGGTAGTTGTGAGCCACCATGTGGTTGCTGGGAATTGAACTCAGGACCTTTGGAAGAACAGCCAGTGCTCTTAACCTCTGAGCCATCTCTCTAGCTCCCCAAACCACTTGTATTTACATATGCTGAGATAGAAGGTAGTTTCTATGAGCAACTATCAAAGGTCCCTTCCCAAAAGTTGATAGGGGCTGGCTTTCCTGCCTTAGTGATGTCATTTCCCCAGGGTGTGTCCCTCTTCTCTGCTCCTCTCTCCTCTTCTCCTTGTCAGAATTTTTCTTTTTATTAGGAGAAACTTCCACTGAGGCAGCTGAAGGGACAGGCCCCAAACTCATGATGTTTTATTTTGGTTTTTTGAGACAGCCTTGGCTGTCCTGTACTCACTTTGTAGACCAGGCTGGCCTCAAACTCAGAGATCCACCTGCCTCTGCCTCCCAGCATGCTGGGATTACAGGTGTGCACACCGAGCCCGGCTTCCTGATGTTTTTGCCTTGTTTTCCCAGCTACTAGAATTTCAGGGCGCTTGGCCAGTGCTTTAACTATTCTGTTCTTAGAGGTTGGTTTTGTTTGTTGAGACAGGGTTTCTCTACATAGCCCTGGAACTCACTGTGTAGACAAGGCTTACCTCCAGTTTGCCTGCCTCTCCCTCTTGATTATGCCTGTTTAAAGGTTCGTTTCTATTATTTTGAATCATGTTTATATGCATATGTCTGCATGTATGTGCTTATGGTTCACGTGCCTAAAGAGACCAGAGGCCTCAGATGCTCCTGGAGCTGGAGTGACAGGCAGGTGTGAGCCACCTGACATGAGTGGCTGGGAAGCGGATTTGGATCCTCTGGAAGAGCAGTATTTTCAGTCTTAACTGCTGAGGCATCTCCCCAGCTCCTATGGGATTTTAAGGCTCTATTGCCTCTTCACTGAGTGTGATGACTTACATCTGTACGCCAGCACATGGACGGCTGAGGCAGGAGGACTACTGTGAGTTGGAATCCAGCCTGCACTACATAGTAGGTTCCAGGACAGTCTTAGCTACAGAGTGAGACCTTGCCTCAAAACAAACAAGCAAACAAAGAAAGTCAAAACAAATAAAAGGCAATGATAGCAATATTCTCTTGCCTCTGTTAATAATACCCTGCAGAGGTTACACGGGCAGCTAATCTCTCAAGGGCTAAGATGAGCAACAGTGAGGTGGGTGTCTTCTGCATGCTCCTGTCCCTAGCTGTTGTACAGTCAGCGTTTGGTTCCCTCCATCTGCAAGCTGGCAGTGAGGGAGGCAGTGGCCTAACAGGTCTGAGGACATTACCAGGCTACTGGTAGGAAATGTTTCACAAGAGATCCTTTTTATTTTTTCCTGCTCCCCAACAATGGCAGGATCAGAGCTGAATCCATGATGCTTTTTGCTTTGGTGGGGACTTTTCTGCTGGATCAGGCAGAAGGAAGCTGAAGAGCAGGGCGAGGTGCTACTAAAGAAGAGGCCTTCAGCCTAGGTGGTGGTGGAGCACACCTTTAATCCAAGCACTCAGGGGGCAGAGGCAGATGGACGGACCTCTGTGAGTCTAAGACCAGCCTGGGCTCATGTTTCCCTGGCTGCTCCCAGCATGGTGGAGTACCAACACTGGACTATCATTTCCCCCTTTGAGATTGCCTTCTGATGGGATTTCTCTTACAGTCCTGCCATAAACAACAGATTCAGGATTCTTCCTGGATTTTCATCTCACAGGTATAGGCTCTTCCCAACTCCCTGCTCCTTACCTGGCTGGTCTGAAACTCACTATATATATCAGCCTGGTTTCAAACTCACAGCAGAGCGCTGAGGTTATAAGCATGAGCTGTAATGGCCAACTAATTTGTTTCTTCTTCCTTTCCATTCCTTCCTTCCTTTCTTTCTTCCTTCCCTCCTTAGCCAAGATCTTAGGAAATCCTTCTGTCTAGGTCTCCCAAGTACTGGGAGCACACATTTACTCACAATGCCTGAGTTCTTCCAGTACATTTTTGGCACATTAGATTCTATATTCACAACCAGTTGACAAATCTGAACAGACTGCATTCATGGTCTGGGGCTAGTAGCACCAGAAAGTTGACCTTTGGGGGTGGGCAAGCCCGTCAGATTTGGAGAAGCCTGCGGACAGAATCAGCTGCATAGTGTTAGGGAAGAAGCCTGGAAGCGGGTGCAAAAACTCAGAAGAAAAAGAAAATGAACACATGGCCCACAGCAAGCACCACAGACTGGGTCACCTGCAGTTCTCGTAAGCTCGCTCTCTGGAGGCAAACACTAGACGGAGCTGGGTTTTAATCCTCAGTCTCTTTCCCCACCTCAGGCCTCCTCTCTAGGATAGAATCAGATTTTACTTACTATACTGAGTTGTGAGGAATGCATACACTACAGATTGGGATCTTAAAATTTAGAGCAGCCATCGTTAGTTACTATTTTTTTTTGGAGTCTGGAAAGCAGGTCAGACAGAAGCTGGCTTGAAAAAGAAAAGTCACGGGGGTCCATCCTAGGAGAGGGCTTGGGAATCTGGCCCTCTAGGAGAATTGGGAATTGGACCCCCTAGGAGATATGAGGGTTCTGTGTTCTCCTGGAGAGGTGGTTCAGCAGCTCTTCTGCACTTATTATGGCTTCCTGCAGGGTCCTGGGTGGTGTGATCTCCTGCAGGGAGGGAAAAGGACCTGAGAATTTAAGGTGACTTCTGTGCCAGACAGCCCCAGACAGGCAGAGAAATAGATGAGCACTGGAGCTTGGAAATGGAGTTAGGGTTCAGACTCAGGGGGCCAGACCCTACGGGGCTCCTTCCTTTTCCTCTGATCTTGGACCCCAACCGTGACAGAAGTTAGACAATGCTAGTCCTATCCCTCTGTGTCCAGGGAACCTGAGTTGTCCTGGGTGGAGTGACTTTTAAAGGTGCCCTTGTTCTCCTAGGGGCCAGCCTGTAGTAGAGGGTTTGGCTCTGGCTAGGAGTCCCAGCTGACCCAGGGGAAGGGAGGAATTCTCAGAAGGTGCAGTTTTGGAGTCCAGTCCTGAGAAGTCCCTTTCCCTGGTGAGCCAGAGCCCAAAGCCCCTTCCAACTCTGGCCTGGGCACTGAGGGAAAGCCAGTTCCCACTGGTGACAGCTGGGCCCCACAACTCTTGTCATTTCCTTGAGGATTTAAAAACTCTTCTTCTTTTTTTTTTTTAATTAAAAATTATTTACTTTACATTCCTATCGGATCTTTCCCTCCCTCCTCTCCTCCCAGTCCCTCCCTCTCCCCTCCCCTCCCTTTCTCCTTTGCCTACCTCCCTTCCTTCTCAGTGAAGGGAGACCTCCAACGGATATCAACCCACCTTGGCACGTCAAGTAGCGCTGGGCGAATCTTCTACTGAGGCTAGCCAAGGCTGCCCAGTTAGGGGAAAGGCATCCACAGGCAGCCAACAGCGTCAGAGACAGCCCCTGCTCCTGCTGTTAGAGGTCCCACATGAGGACCAAGCTGTACATCTGTTACATATGTGTGTGGGGCCCAGAGCGGATCTTTTTTAAGAAGTCCATTTCCTGGAGAGAAAATTTAGTGACAAATTCCTTGGCTGACTCTAAGCAAAAAGGCCCAGCAGGTGCCATTTGTCTTGCTGCTCTCTCTGCTCTAACCTACACTTCTTCTACATCACAGCCGTCCACCTCTGGCTAGCAGGATCCTCAGTGGCCCAGCATCCCTTTTCTGCCAGGTGGACAAGAACCAATAGGCTAATCAAGGATCTCATTTTGCCCTTCCCCCCTTCCCCTTCAGAGCAGTGCTCCTAGCCAACCAGTTAGGCTGGGTTCCGTTCTTTCCAAATCAAAGAGCGGAGACATTTTGCTAAATGCTCCCACCCCCTAGCCCATCAGTCTTTCATGTGAGTCCTGCCTTCCTAGCCTTTCTTCTCTCTACTCCCGCCTTCCACAAACTTTCCAGATCCCCCAGCCCGGTCAGTGTGGCCCATCTGTCTATGTGTCTGCCCTTTTCTTCTGCCCTCCTCCTTGGGAGGCACGTGTCCCCGGGGTGGACTCTTTGGGCGGCTACTCACACGCTCTGTAAAGCAGGATGATGATTTAGGGAACTGAACTCCTCAGCATTAAATGGAATGAAACAGAGCCAGCAGCCGGGCCTCACATTCTCTGGGCTTCCTAGGTTGCCTGTGGCACTAAACAGGAGACCAACTGGATGATACAGGTTCAGAATTCCTATAAGCTCCGGTAAGAAAGAAAGAGCAAGAGTGGAGGACTCCAGAGGTGCTTGAGGCTCATGGAACTTGTTGACAACCCCTTTTTGTAAATTCTCCATGCTTCCCTTGCTCTCCCAGCAATCCCCCTTCTTTGTTTGGAAATACTGGGGTGTGGGCTCCTCAGTCAAGTGGTATTCCTAGCTGGTGTGATGGTAGGCACCTATAATTCCTGCTACTTCAGAGGTTAAGGCAGCTCAGATTGTATGTTAAGTCTAGCCTAGGTATAGTAAGACCCCCCCCATCTCAAAATGAAAAATACAGTGGGGCCACCTTGCCTTTAAAAAAAATTAGCCAAGTGTGATGGCTCCCACCCTTAATTCCAGAAGTCAGGTGACAAGAGGCAGGTGGATCTCTGAGTTTGAGGCCAGCCTGGTCTATATATCAAGTTCTAGGGCAGCCAGGGCTACACAGAGACCGAATTCCATCTAAAAAAAAAAAAAAAAAAAAAAGGTGGGGGGGGGACTCCTATCTAACCTAATGCAGAGTCCATGCCTCGTATTCAGTCCCTTCTTCAAGCTTTACTTCACTTTTAATCACATGTATAGATCCGTATGGGTATATGCCACGTGTGTATGGGTACCCACAGAGGTCGGAGCCGTTGGCTCTCCTGGAGCTACAGGCAGCTGGGAGCCACCGGAGATGGGTGCTGGGAATCGAACTCAAGTCCTTGTGGACGTAACCGCGAAACCAGCCCTCGTTCCCTTTAAAGGCTAATCCAGGTAGGTATGCTATGTACCTGACAGCACACTGTCTATCCCTGGCTGGCCTGGAACTCCCTAGACATACCAGGCTGGCCTCAACCGCGGAGAGCATCCGCCTCCGCCCCTAGAGTTCTTGCAGTAAAGCTATGTGCACTCCTTTCCCCTGGCGGACCTCGTCTTTTAAGTGGCATCTTAGCGACGGAGTCTGTGAGCCTATTACGAGTCCCAAAAGGCTCCATGGTGTGACAGGGGCTGCCGGACCTGCTTAAGCAGGTTTAGTTACTTTGTCTTATTGTTGCTACCTGCATGGTTCCTCTTTTGACCTAGGGAAACAAGCATCGAGGAGTCTTCCAGCACCCACGGGAACTGAGGGGAATCACAGAGATGCTCATTTTGTATATATAAAAAAAAGCTTTATTAAAAGTCAGCCCTTACAAGGATTCTATCAAAATACACATTTTAAATAAATGTATTAGACAAGTGACAGCCAGGTACACCAGCCACAGTCACAGTCTCAAAAGGTTCGTAGGGAAGGGAGGCTTATTGAATTTGCTCCAAGAGCTCCAGGAAGAGGTCAGGCACAGGGGTCTTTGGATGCTTGAGGGCCTGGGTCTTAGAGCTGCGAGGTAAGGGCCCCACTTCACTCTTTCTTTCCCTAGAAAAATGAAACGGACCTAGCAAGAGTACGAAATTTAAAGTCTGGAGTAGAAAAGCATGAAATTCATTTCTAAGGCACCACAGCTCACGCCAGTCCTGAGGTCCATGGGGAGGGTGAGCAGAGGGTTGGAGCCATTGGTCCTAGGCACCGTCATGCCATTGCCTAGTACCACCTTTGGGATTTGGCCACAGGTTAAGTTACAACAGGCCCTGGAGCCTGGAGCAGCCAGGAGCCTGGGGTCAGTCTTGCGATCAAACATATGGCTTTAATAACACGCTGGTGTCCAGACAAGGATGCCACAGGCCTACGAGAGTCACCGGTGAGAGCAGCAGGCCTCCTTTCTAGATCTGTCCACTGAGCCACCGTGGGCAAGGACCTCCTGTGGACAGTCCCTACCGCTGGGATATGGAGACACCTAGACAAACCAGCAAGCCCCGGCAGCAGGAGTGTCTCTCAAAGACGCCTCAAAGCCGCTGGCATTAAATCCAAACTCCAAAAGGTGCTGGCCTACCGTCACTGGTGACAGGCTTCCCTGGTGACATTGGGCAGCGGATAAGCAAAGAGGGAGAAGTCCAGGATATACTTGGGCAGCACATCTTGAAGCAGGGCCCGTGGAGCATTGCACAGGTGGTAATGCAGACTTTCTGGGCTAGCCGGCCGGTACCAGGCCTGGCGAGCTGGGAACCGGACGTGGGGTGGAGCCCGCACCCACTCCAGCACCTGGTTGGCATCGGCCTCCAGCCTCTCATAGGAACCCACAAAGTCGTAGCGCACGGCACACGGTTGACACAGGTGGTACACAGGCATCCAGTGCTCATTCATGTGCTCAGGGTCCTCGTCCACCAGGTATCTGAGGAACTCCGGGAAGGTGACATCGTCCCCCGCAGGACTGGGGCCCGCCCCAGCCCTGTAGCGCCTGACAATCTCCGCCCCGTAGCGCTGCTGGTACTCTCGGATCTCCCCAAACTTGTTGCGGTAGGCAGACAGGAGGCGTTCTAAGGGTTCTCGCACAAACAGGAACTTGAAGTAATGCTGCAGGCGGTAGCGAATCTCCTCAGGCCGCAGGTCCGCCAGGAACACCAGGTCACTGCGGTGGTCCATCTTGAGGCGAACATCCACGCTGTCCAGGACGCCCGCCAGCACCTTGAGCACGCGCTTCCAGTTAGAGCAGGCCACTTTGGGGACGTAGCAGTAGAGGAAGCGGTAGCGGTCACTCACGAGGATGTGGCGCAGCAGGGTGCGCCGCTGTCCCACCGGCAAGTCCCAGGGGTCCCGGGGCATGCCTGGTTGTCCGCACACCGCCCTCAGGGTCCGGTTTCGGACGTCCTCCCGCACTTGCAGGTCCGAGTCCCCAGCATCCAAGGATAGGCCTCTGGGCTTGGGAGCCGTCTCGCGCCAGGCCTCGCCTTTGTGGCTGAGAGGGTGCAGGGGAAGGGGTTTCATTTCCGACAGGATGCCCCGTTCGATCATGAGCAGCAGCCCGCTGGAGGCCACGATCACGGCGAACATCAGCATGGACGGCAGCAGCAGGGGCTGCCCGCCGAGTCCAACCCGGGCCCTGCCCGAGGGGGGCCGCCTCGGGGTGCGGCCCAGGCTCTCGGCGCCTTTCGGGGCCGCCAGGGGGGTCAGAGGGCGGGGGAACATGGTGCTCCCGGCAGCCCTCGCCGATCTCGAGGCTGCGAGGGAGGCGAAGGCGGCTGGGGCCGGAGGTCTCGGGAGGGGCGGGTTAGTGGGTGGCCGGCTCCCGGGCGCAGCGAGGGATCAGGCCCGGATGTCCCGCCCGGCTGCTCTCCGCTCCCCGCCCCCCCCCCCGTTGTACAGGCGCGGGGGCGGGCCCACGTCGGGGGGGCGGGGAGAGGGGCGGGTGCCCGAGTCCCGGGAACTGTCTGCCGAGGCCGCAGGCGGACCCTCGCCCGGGAAAGGACGCTGGAGCCGGGGGACCACTCCAGACCCCTGGGCCTAGCGGACAAAAGCCCAGTGAGACCTGAAAAGCGGGAAAGAGCTAGGCTGAGGTCCCGCGTCTCTCGACACGTGCCCTCAGGGTGCTGGACTTTTAAAGTTTGCACTCACCATCCTGCCTTAAACTGCTTATCTGAAGACAGGACTGACTGCCCACCACTCGGCGCGTCCAGACATAAAGGAGATCTGTCCTGTCTGGAAGCATGGTCCTTAGCAGCCCTTACCGCTCCCAGCCCAGGACAGGACCCCTCTGTCAAGTTCTGGCTAATGTCTCCACTCAATCTTGACTCTACATGTGGGGGAACCAGCAAGGCTGTGAAACAGAGACAAGATTGGGGGGCAAAGAAAGTGCCTGCCAAAAGTTTTGCATCATTTCCTCCAGCGGTCCCAGCCACTTGCCGGGTGTTAGGGAATCTATGAGTATTCCTGTTGTATGGGCTTTGCAGTAGCTATGACTGCAGGGCTTTTTGTTCTTTAGATGTTTAGAGGGTTTCACTGGACAGCCAAGGCTGACCTCCAGACCTTCCCGCCTGACTCCCTACTGCTGAGACTGTAGGCATGTTCCACAAAGTCCATCTGTTGATCTTACTCTATAACAATTTCGAGTCACGACAGAGCGGGACACTAGATAGGAGGAGGACATGTTGACCTGGGGACACGTTATACCCAGAGGGTGATGGAAGGACTAGGTGATAATGGTGACAAGACCTGGCAGATGAGGGGAGTTGAGGGTTAAGATGAAGTGTGTGTTGTTCACAGACAGCCCTCCAAACCCCGCCACACAGAGGACACGGGGTAAGAGGCAGAACTGAGAGGTTCACTGGCCTCCCTGTACCCCCAGCTGGATGCTGAGGTGCATTAGAGGTCCACCTGTGACCCCTCACTCCACAGCGGTTGGCTTGCAGTCAATGGACATAGATTTCTGATGGTGGGATTCCTTGGTACTACATCTGTCTGTAAAACGACACCCCTTTAAACTCCTGCGGCCAGCACACACTGATGTCTGTCCGTAACACAAATGGAGAGCACTGTGGAGGAGCTTTCACTTTGATGTGGGCTAGCAGGTGGGGCTAGGTTCCACATCACCATACCAGAATGACAAAGCAGTAAAGAGGTCCCTGCCAGTCAAACCACTGGACCCAAGATGTGGTCCGGTTTCCACACCACAGGAGTGTCAGTTGCAATACATCAGATATGGAAGTTTCTAGCCAGTTCTCCATGGTTGCAGCATGATATTCTTTATGAATCTAGATTCACTCCCACCCAGGTCACTGAGCAGACCAGGACCGGCAACCCAAGAATTTCACAAACCTAGACGGTCGTTGTGGCTACCTCGTTGTTAACCTCAAGCTCCCATCTCATGTCTCTTCTCACTTTCCTGTTTTTCTAGCTTCGCACCCTCATTAGCCTGAGTAAATACTTGTGCAGCAGGGCGTAATTAACCAGAACCCCTGCAACAAGCATGGTGAGCCCATTCATATTTATATGCCAAAACCCAAACCAACTTCCCCAAACAAAACCCTCAAAAATGACAGGACACACAGACAATGATTCTTTTCTAAATCAATACAATTTCTCAAATTTATTTATTTTTCTTAAAGAAGTACTTCTAATCTCTGTCAAAAGGGAGGTCAGGAAAGTACCCCCTCCCTTGTAAACACTGAAATACAGATCTGGGAAACCAGGATCGACACACACAAAAAGTGCATTTTACAAAATATCAACTAAAATATATTTTACATGGATTATACTTCCATTGAAATTCTACCAGCTGCATTTTCATGTTCGAAAAAATATTTCCACATCTAAAGAGATTCCAAAAGCATTTAACATCTGGGCAGTAGCCCCACCTGCTAGGAGGGCTTTATCTCCTCTCCTGTGGGTGAGGCTGGGCTCCTTGGCAGCACCCTAGAATGAGCAGGCTCCAAAGGGGTCTACCACAACTCTGACAACTTACTTATGCCTTGCTCTCTCAGACTGATGCCTTCCTCCAAAGAGCTTGTTCAATACAAAGTCTTTCCTTTGGGTACGGGACAGGGCTTCCCAGACAAAAATTAACCTCTGAAGCCTTCAAGCCTCGCCCAGCCCAATTACCCAAAGGAATAATTTATCTTCTAAGGATCAGGACCTGGACCTGGGGTTGCCAAGTCTTTGCCTTCAGGGTTCACTTCTACCTCCCACTGCAGCCTGTGCCTGACTGTCCTCACCCCGGTGCCATATCCTCGAACTGCTGGACCCGTGTCTCTCCTCTCTAGGAGGACCCAGTGCCACCTTGCACAGATTATGCCCCTGAAGCATGCTCTTGTAGAAGTGCCTGGGTGGCAGGGTCCCAGCACTGGGCCCAAACCACACCGCACCACACTGCACCCTCCCAGACCCCATGCTCCTCTTTGGTACAAACAAGGTACAGATAGATAACCAGGCTTTCGGCCCCTCGGAAAGCCCAGGCCAGGCCAACAGGGGACTGAGCCTCCTGATCAATCCCTGGCAGGGAGCACGAGGCCAGAACGATCTCTGGGCAACAGGAACAAACTGAAAATGCAGGTCCTAGCTCCTAGAGGAAGTGGCTGCAGCTCGGGTCTGTGGACTGATACAGTGTTGATTCTCACTGGGATGTAAATTAGTGCAATCTACAAAAGACTGGGGTAAGGGGTGGCAGGGCAAGGGGAGCCACAGCACTCCTTTGGTTTGATTTCAGGTGGGTGTGGCTTGAAGAGTCATGTGTGAAGTTCTGCAAGAGGTTTCCCAGAACCTCCAAGTATAAGGCAAGAGGAAAAATCTTCAACAAATCAGGTAGCAATTTCCCTTGTCCCCTGCCCCCCACCCTCTCTCCCAGCACTCATCTGCTCTTCCAGACTTGACAAACTTCATATTGACCAGTATTCTGGGAAGCCAGACCTGCTGGGTGGCCCTTAATGGAAAGCTGACAGGAGGCTGACACCCATGGGTGGGCAGGGTCAACTTGTGCCAGCACCAGTGGCTACTGCAAGGGTAAAGGAAGAAAGCCAGGGAAAAGCCTCAAGTCCAGGAGGAGGAAGTCAAAGCTCAGCTCCCTTGACTCAACTGGAACAAGCCAGCGCTGTGCTGGAATCTACAGAGCCAGGCCCCAGGCTGACAGGGAAGCAGTGGGTCACAGTGGGTGAGGTAAAGCTGGCTCCTGCTCCCCTTGGAAGGCCTGGGGAGGCTAGAAAAGGGCCTGGTGGGCCTGGTTCTGGAAGGACCTTACCCCTTCTACATGCCCCCACCCTTCCTTGGCCCATGTCTCTCAGGCTTGGCCCAACCTCAGGGAAGACTGAATCTTCGGGAATCTCCACCCCGGGGTGCTCAGATGGGCACCCCAGGCCAAGCTAAGGACTTAGATGCCTTTCTCCCATAGGACCCAGAATCCATAGGGCCCCTGCCCTCCCTCCCCCCCAAGAGAACCACAGGCCAGCAACCCATGGCCCCTTAACCAAGTGCTGTGCTTCAAGCAGTGGCCCCTGCCCCAGGCCCCACTCTCCCGAAGGCAGCCCCAGTATGAGTATGAAGAGGCTACTGGGGGTTCTTGAGGATGCGGCCATGGCGGAAGTCATAGACGTGACGGCAAAGGAACACCAGCTCAGGGTCCGTATCTTCCGGCACTGTGCGGTGGGGCGGGGTGGAATAGTCTGCAGACGGGGGCACCAGTGCTGTCTTTCGGCTGGGAAGGCCCTCGCCCCGGCGCTTGGCCATGGCACAAAATCTGCATGACAAATCATTACTGTCTTGAGCACAGTCACTTTTTCAAGAAAACCAATTTCTTCTTCGCCCTACCACAGAGCTGGAGCTGAGAGGGGACATGCCTCTACTCTTATCCCCAAGGCTCTGTGCACTCTGCCAACTTCCAGTTGACCTCAGCCCCTGAACACATATACCTTCCGAGGCCTCCTCCCCAGATAGCTATTTTCTTTCTTACATTTCTCTCAGAACAGCAGTGGGCCACAACATGCTCATGAGGGTTGGGTTAACTTGTGATTTCTAATTACCTCAGTAGGGGACAGTTCTATTTGTTAATTAAAAAAATAAAACCCCAGCCAGGTGTGGTGATGCACACCTTTAATCCCAGTGCTTGGGAGGCAGAGGCAGGTGGAGCTCAGTGTTCTGAGTTTGAGGCCAGCCTGCTCAGAAAGTGAGTTCCAGGACAACGAGGATTATCTTGCCTCAACCAAACCAAACAAACAAATAAACAAAAAGGTCTACTTAAGAGAAAGGTTTTAGGGAAGAACATTTGGAATTGTAAGACTGGGCCAGGGCATGACTAAAGCCCCATGCAGTCACCCTGCATCACCCCGGTTGAGTCCGAGGGAGAGGTCAGACGCTGGTGGCCGAGGTACCTACCTGCAGTACTCGGCAAAGGTCAGCACATAGCATTTCTCTTCAATGCAGGCCACGCTGTTCTGGTCCTGATGTCTCGATGCGAAAACTTCATTCTGCAAAGGCTCAAGGGGGGGACAGGAGCAGGTTGGTTATGGGAGCTACAAAGAGGCACCTAGCTCCAGGGACAGGGCAGGCGCGAGTCCTCCGCAGGGAATACCGATCAGAGCCAACTCCAGCTAGCAAAGGAGTTTAATCTAACTGCCCACACCAGCCCTACGAGGAAAGGAAACTGGTCCCTATCTCCCCCATGAAACGAAAAGTCCCACAAAGGGGCAGTGCGTGGTGCAAGCCTTTCGTGCTAGCAGATGAATCTCTGTGAGTCCAGGGCCAGTGCGGTCTACCCATAGCAAGTTCCAGGCCAGCCAGAGCTGTACGGTGAGCCTTTGTCTCAAAAAGGAAAAAAGAAAAAGAAAAAAAAAAAAAGAAATAAAGGGGTGGAGGTGGGGAAGAAAAAGGAAAAGTCCTTGCAAAGGGGAAGGAAATAAAAGGTGAGCTTGGACTGCCTCAGCCACGGGAACTGAGCTCAGAGGGGCTAGGCGCTAAAAGCGGCCATGTGTGCCACCTATCACCTCACCATCCTGTTGTTAGACCCTAACTACTCACTCCCATTTTCAAAGCCCCTGGCCCTCAAGGGTCATTATTCCTATTTGGAACGTAAGTTGGGACAGTGTTTGGGGACTTGGGGAAAGGATTTCTCTGCTTCCTAGTTGCCCTTTCCCTATGCTGTGTCTTAATGCCACAATCTCCTGTTATGCCCGTTACACATCCCACCCCCCGCCAGGCAGCTCACCTCATGCATGCTGGGGCTGCGGCCTCCCTGTAAGTGCTCAGGCCTGTAATACCACAGGAGGCTCATCATCAGTTCTCCTAGGGGGACAACAGAAGAGGTCATGGCTGGAGCTGACAAGCCTGCTGAGTTAGGACAGTGGCCACCTGCCCTTGGGGTTTGTCCAACCCGAGCTCCCGGCCCTATCCTGCAGGCTCTGGCCACCTGTGTCCCCCGACCAAGGCCAGGCATTCGGCAACCTGGAATGCTGTTAGACGTGGAGAGATGGGCAAGAAGGTACCGATGGGTGATGTATGGGACAAGCGCTCAGGCTCTGGGGGCTAACATGAGTGCACAGTAACTCAAGCCACACGGTTGCCACAGCCTCTGCAGGAGAAAGACCCAGATGAAGGGTAGGCAGAAAGAACGGTGGCTTCTGCCAGGCCAAACTCTAGGCAGGGGCCACCTGAAGGCAGCTGTTCCTCTGCTTCCCAGTCTGAGGGAAAGGTACCTGATTCAGGATTCTCCCAGAGGGCAGAGATCTTGGCCACATAAGGTGTAGACGTCTTTCTTGGGCCTGACTTGAGGAGGACAGTGTCACGGACTCGGATTGTCTCTCCATGTCGCTCAACTGCCTGGTAACTCTTTCGGATGGCGGGTTCCGGCTCATCCTGGGCAACGAACCAGTGATACAAGTAAGTTTTCAGAGCCCCTCTCGAGTGAGGACTGAGGGACACAGACTAATATCCAC
The DNA here is from genome assembly GCF_030254825.1 of Meriones unguiculatus. Taxonomy (NCBI): domain Eukaryota; kingdom Metazoa; phylum Chordata; class Mammalia; order Rodentia; family Muridae; genus Meriones; species Meriones unguiculatus. The sequence goes on from NC_083365.1 coordinate 22,810,516, forward strand.
TCTACTTCCTCAACGTAGTCAACCCACTTAGCATGGCTGCAGGCTGGGTCCGCCTGTCCAAGCCTGGCTTTAGGAGACAGGATTGGGGGTGGGGAAAAGAGTAATGTGAAAGAGTGGAAATGTGGCTGGCTCGCTAAGCATCTGAGTAACGGGACAATTTGGATTTAAACCCTTAGATAACCGTTTTAAGTGGCAAAGCCTTGGGCAAGTTAGCTTAGCCTCAGTTTCCTTATCTGTAAAAGAGACCATGGGAGTACATAACACAAGTGGCAGTGGTGAGGACTGAAGAGGATAAAGCAGGTGATGGACGTGCTTGGCTTGCTCAGCACTTTAGCTGACACGGCTGTCACCTCCTACCGTTGCTCTCTGAAAGGGTGGAAGGTGGACGGAGCAGGGATAGGAAGCGGAAACTCAGGTCACTGAGCAGCACGTGACAGTAAGACGCCACCAGGGCATGTGGTACAGAACTGGCGGAGAGGACTAGAAGCCACATGACCAGTTCCTGAACAGGCAGAGCCATCTTATTACATGTCCCGTGTCCTACTGGGACACGTGTTCCATTCCCATCAGCTAAGCGCTAACACTCACCAGGACATACACTGCCTTCTCACAGGCGGCACCTACAGGCACCCAGCCGTTAGTGCGGCGGCGGCGGCGGCGGCGAGGGCGTGGGCGCTGGGCACGAGGCTGCTTGGGGTGGCTGGGCCTGCGGGCGGTCTTGCTCCTCGCAGTGTGTCTACAGCTGGAGCCGGTGCGAAGACCTGACTTGGAACCGCTCGGAGGCTTGGCACTCTGCGGGCATGCCCGGGCTACCGTCTGGGGCTCTGAGGTGGGCGTCTGGAGATGGGGGATGGGCTCTGCTGCAGGCGGCACACTGGGCACAGGACATCCCAGGAGGGGGTGGGCAGGTGAGGCTGGGTGGCCAGCTTCTGGGAGAGGAAATTCCAACTGACCGAGGGACCTGCAGCCTTCTGGAAAAAGGAGAGTGGGTCAAGGCAAGTAGGGCAAGCCCCTGTCCAGCGACCCGCTTTCAGGTCTCAGGCCCAACTGCGTTCCAAGGTGCAACTCAAAGGCTAGTGAGGTGGCAGGTGGGACAGGGGCCTTTCTTCACCTTGGAAACCAAGCTGCAGACATTTGGGTGTCCCTTTCTGACTAGAAAGAGTAACAGCACAACATCCTCATTAGCTGTGACTTAAGTTTCTCTAGGGTTTGCACAGTACTGAGGAGCAGGGAGGGGCTCTGGAGTCAACCAGACTGCGACTGAGTCCCACACCTACCACTTACCAGCCACGTGACCTCAGGCAAGTCGCTCTGGCCCCTCTGAGCAATGTTAAGTAGTGCTTAGAGCATGACACAGAATTTCCTGACTGTTTTTGTTATTTATATATTAACTCGTTTCACCCCTTACAACATCCCTGAGGTAGGTACCAATACTGCTGCTTGTAAATGCACGAAACAGGCTCCTGGCTTAGCCAATGGTCGTGAGGAAAGAGAGCAGGGGAGAGCATTCCAGTGAAGCCACTCTGGAGGAGTCTGCCTAATTACACGCCTTGTGACCCGTGTGTCAGGCGCTGGGAATGGTGCTCACTGGTGGTCTTGCTTCCTAGGGTGAAGGGTGAGGATCTAGGAAAAAGAGCCAAGCAGCAGCCTGCTCGTTTCTTAGGACTCCAGTTCGTGCTAGAACCTGATATAACCAGTCTGGCCAGAGCCAAGTGGGCTATAAAGTTGTTTTATAGACCCCAACATGAAGGGACGTGGGGGGAAGAGGGAAGAACATAGGGAGGGCCCAGCCCTCACCTCTCTTGCGCAGGGCGGACCTGCTGGTCAGGGTGGCTTTAGTCACCTCACTTCTAGCCAGAAGCTGGTGAAAGCAGCCTGGAGAGGCAGGTGTTGACAACCTACAGTCTGATGCTGTTTTACCAGCTGAGCCAGAAACATGCAGGTGTCTGGGGCTTGAAGACAACATGGCTGCGGGGCTGCTCCCACCGCAAGCACAACAGATAGCACTGCTGTCTCTTCCTGAGTAGGCCCACTCACCCTGACCACACCCAGCCCTTCACAAAGCCGTGCCCTTGTCGTACCTTGCCTTTTTCAAAGCCTGTACAGCCAGGACAAAACTATCCCACCACAGCTGGCACTACTTCCTGAGACCATAACCACCAACCTTCCCTGTGCATGCTGAACTCAGCCAGCACAGAGATGGTCCGGACTTCTGGAACATGAAGAACATTAGCTTTCCAAGAGAGAGCCCAGGACAGAGGAGACGTGGGGATAAGTTGGCAAAGACAGTAGCCTGGTTTTCTCCCCCAGGATCAGGGATTGAACCTAGGGCCTCAAGCACACTAAGTGAGCATTCCTATCACCACTGAGCCCAGCCCTTTTTCTCCTTTTGTTTGAGACAGGTCTCTTTCTGTGACCCTGCCTGGCCCCAAACCCTGACTCAGCCTTCCATGTAGCTGAGCTTATAGGCTTGTACCACAGCGCCTACAGAAGCCCAAGAAGGAGAATATCCCTGTGTGGGAGGAGAAACCTTGTCCCAGTTCTACGGCAATGTTAACTAACTTCCAAGCCAAATCTCCCTGACAGTCTGTGCAAAGCAGGCTGTAAGAGCCGACCAAGGGCACTGGGATTGTTCCCAGGTCTAGAACACTGCCTACGTGAGTAGATACTCCCCTTCTCAAAGCTCCTGCCTCCCAGGTAGTAGCTAGACCCAAGAGAGCCCCCCCGGGACGCTGCATCTCGGCTTACCTGCAGTAAAAGGCATCTTGTAGGGGCAGCTGCCACAGGTAGTGCCAATTCGGGTGAGAGACAGGGGCAAGACCCCACAGATGCTGTAGCCATTCACTCCAGTGTCCTCACCGGAACAGTAGCGAGATGAGCTCCAGGGAGGGTGCTGGAAAGGGATGCCAGAGGGCACTGAGCTCGGGGCCATGAGCAGCCCCTCATTGGGGGCTGCCACCGGAGACAACTTGCCTTCCGGAAGCATGGGGCAAGAGGAGTAGCCCCCACACTGCAGCCCGTCTTGGCCACAGTACAGGTAGAAGCTGCCAAGTGCAGTGAGCTCAGGCCCTCCACACAGACCACTGTAGTCGGCTGGGTTGCCGGGCATCGGTAGCGGAGACAGCTGAGGTGCAGGGAAAGAGGGCTGATGCAGTTCCTGCTTGGGGGCAGGTGACTCCTCGCCTGGACGCCCAGGCTCTGGCTTCAGGGCTGCCTGCCCACCCATCAGCAGAGGCAGGTTGGGGCGCAAGGGGTTCTCCAGAGCCTTGCCTGGGGCCTGGGGAGATGGCTGGACGGGTGACCCGCGAGGAGTAGCAGATGGCCAAGGCTCATCAGGCTGCTCTTGCCAGCTGGGTGGCCCGGTAGCTTCCCCAGCGCCAGGCCCCTGCCGAGCCTTGGGGCAGTTCTTGCCATTGACCTTGGCCCACTTTGGTCGCAGGATCTTGGGTGCCAGGGGCTCAGTGGAGCGCCCATCTGCTTCTGCCTGGGCTCGAGAAGGTCGGAGAGGTAGCTCCCGCTCCTGGCTGAGCTTCAAGAAGGCAGCTGCATTTAGGCTGGCCAGTCTCTTGGGAGCCGGGTCTCCATCTCGACGGGCACCTTCATCTGGGGCTGGCTCTGGGGACAGGTCTCGGCTTCCTTCTCCAAGCTCTTCCAACCGAGGTCGCTTCTTAGAGAAAGACCAGGCCCCTGCAGCCCGGTCCCGGCTCCGGTGGGGGTCCCCCCCTCGGCTCCGGCGCGCACCTGCCGGGCTGCTGGTGTCCTCCCGCTCCAGCAACAGGTTATTGAGGGCCTCTGCATTAAGGGAGGCGAGACGCCGCTTGCGGGGCTGAATGAGGCCAGCATCCTCACCAGAGGGGGTCGGACTTGGGGGCTTGGGCAGGTCGGGGGGCAGCTCGTCAGCCTCATCTGCACTCCGTGGACCAGCCACACTCTCCAAGCGAGTCAGCAGCACTTTGCAGGCTTTGGGCTTCTCTGGAACCAGTGAACGCTTACGCAATGGGTAGTTCTTGCGGCGCCCTGTGAGATGTCCAGGGCTCTCAGGCATGCCAGGCTCCACATCTTCAGCCCCCTGCTCCATGTTGCTGTCTTCCATCTGCAGGGGCTCCCCTCGGCCAGTGGGGCCGGAACTCAGCATAGGAAGGGACTTCCTCCGAGTGTGTGTCATGGAATCCCTCCAACCTATAGGACAAAAGGCAATGAATGAGAAAACCCGGAAACGCGCCCTTTCTCCCCTGCTGCACCCCATCTACTTGCACCTGAGTGACCCTGGCTCACTTCTGCTCTTGTCCTGCAGCTTGGAATTTCCAAGGACATGCCTTCCACAGCAGCTGTGCAAGGACTGGCTCCCCCTATCTCCCTGGAAAGCCCAAGGAGTGCCACAAATACCAATGCCAATGCACAGGAGGGGCCAAGAGTAACCAGCAGACCTCGTCTTTTCCTCCCACTAGACACTTAAGAGGATGCTCTGAAGACACAGCCAGAAGTGGGCTGAGGTGGTAGGGGCCTTTCAGAAACATGACCAAAATATTACCAACTCCTTCTTCAGCCCTGGGCTTCCGAGACAGGCCACAGGAGGATGAAGAGATGGGTAGAGAGGTCTTGAGCCAAAGAACCTGTCTACTGGGCAGGGGAGAAGGGCAAGTCCATCCTGGTTATAATACTCTACAAAACTTTTGATTAGATACATACATCAAAAGAGCCATAACTGAATCTTTCTGAAAAAAAAAAAAACAAAAAAAAAAACAAAAAACCTACGAAAGGTAAGGCCTGAGTATGCCCATAATTTGATTCAGATTCTAGAGAAAGGAAGCTCAGAGACCAGTGTTGGTGAAAGATGTTAGGCTATGATCAACCCTGTCCCTCAGATCTCCCTGATAGGCAAGGTATCAGAGAGTGGGCAAGGAGGGGCAAGGAGGGACAGAGGGTTGTCTCGGGAAGCCTGAGGAGGCCTACGACCAGGCACGATCCCCTAACTTTGGCTTCACAGACCTTACTTACTATACAGACTCAGGGGCAGCCTGATCCCACGTTCTAAGTAACAAAGGCCAGACAGAGCTAGCTGGGCACCGCACACTTGTGTACCATGAAGACAATGCGGAGCTGCAGGGGTGAGGAGGTGGCCAGGCTGCAGAGCTGTTCGCTTCCTATCTATTCTGCGAAGCACAGGGGCTGCCAAGCGAGGCGCCAGACGCAGCACCCTGGGACCCCTCCCCACCCCGCAGCAGGCTGGGCTTTTCCGCTTAGTCTCCCCACTGTTGTTATTCATTCTGGGAGAAGTCCCTGATGGGCAGGGACTTAACCCCGAAAGCCCCAAGCCTGAGCATTTCCAGGCTTTGCCAAGTTCTTCCCAGTTAGTTCTGTAGTCTTGGGCCAGTGGAAGGGGTCACTGGGAGGCCCCTCTCCACAGACACACTGCACTGGCATTGAAAGGGTGCTGAGAAAACTCAGCTGATGGGACAGTGTAGACGACCCTCATGGAGAAAGGACCCCTCATGGAGAAAGGACCGAGACAACTGCAAAAGGGAAGAAGCAATTGGGCCACGTGGGGGCGGGGGGTGGGGCGGATTGCCACCGTCCAGAACTCAGGCCCCAGGCAAGACAGTCACAGGAGGTGAAGCCATTCATTCCTAAATGGCGGAGCACCTAACCCTCCCAGATCTGCGACGCCTTAGGTCTCTGCTGCTTTGAATCAGTGACCACTGTCCTGGCTGCTCAGCACACTCGCCAGCATGCCCCTTTCACTCTCAAAGGTATCCCAAGCGCAGACAACCCACAGGCCCTTTTCTCAAACCAGGGCGCCCTATGCCAGTGGTGGAACAGCCAAGAGCAAACAGCACCACGCCCCAACCATATCTGCATTTCTAGGCAAAGCCAAGTCGTGCTTCCCCATCCCCGAGGAGCTCGGAGATGAAGGATGAGGGAATAGACAATGCAGCTAAACATGGGCTGAAGCCCCTCAGCAGGCCCCAAGTCGCCAGAGCAGCTGGGCCTGGGAATGGCTTGGGGCCAAGGGTGAGGTCACCTGGTCCTGTGGCCTTTGAGGACATGGACACCAAGTACAGAGCAAAGGAGGGTGGGGGTGGGGGAGGGAAAAGGCACAAGCTTGAGAACAGCATGGCTGGTGGAAGGGCTTTGAGCAGGAAGGAGAATGGCTGCCTGCTGGAAGCTGGTTACATGGGTGGGTGGAATGTCCTGGGATATCTCTTTGTACTCAGCCTTTCCTTCTTAGCACCCTAAAGGTCCCAAGCAGAGGGCGAGAAAGAGCAGTGGCCCCTTTCAGGAGCCTGCCCCTACAGCATGTAACGATGGTTTCACTTTCCTCCCATTCAGTACTGTGGGAGCCACTGCTTCCCCCCTCCCCACCAGGGCTGGACATCCGGTAAACCTCTGCAACACAGGGTGTAAGCCCTGTTTCCCAGCCGAGCGCAGGAGCCTCCTGCTAGCCTTCGCCGCATCTGCCAAAGCTCCTGTCGCTGGCTAGAGACTGCCAGGGCCATCAAAGCACCCTGCAAAGGAACCTCCAGCTTTCATGTGGTGGCGCAGAAGCCGTGTCGAGGAGAGGCTGGGGTCTCTGCTGCCGGCTTCTGCTGGACTTGCATAGAGGAGAGCTGGTGTGAGTCATGCTTTGAAGCACCTGTGAGAACCTCAGCAGCAGCTTTTCCCTGGGGTGGGGCTGGGTGGAGGGGCTCAAAGCCTGCCAGGGGCCCTCCGACCTGCAAGAGGTGGGCCCTGGCTGGGGAAAGGGGATCCCAGGCACTTGGCCCCCATTCCAGGAGGACAGCAGTTCCTGCCAGCTCTCCCATTTACACTAGTTTAACCAGGACCTTTCTACTGCTGTCAAGTGGTGAGGCTGCTCTTTGGCTCTCTAGGACGCCCTGTCCCTGCACAAACAGGGCTGGCCCCCTGAGAGAAGGTTCCTGGGACGGACACCCCAGGGCAATTACCTTTTACCTAGCTGGTATCAAGCAAGCTCTTGCTGGGGAAAACCAGTCCGACAGTCATCAGTTCTGAGCAGCTGCCCTGAAGGACAGTGGCTGGCCAGATCTTCTAGGCCAAAGACCCCACAGGTCGAACCCCAAATCCCCAAGAGTATATGCCAAAGTTGGCAGGCCAGCAATCTCCACTCCAGGTACATCAAAGGCTCAGCACTGAGGGGGATCTGAAGTGTCAGGCTGAGTGAGGCTAGGCTTCAGTGTGACTCAGCTCCGCCTGGGGCTGGCTGAAGCCATCCCCCAGAAGTAGAAACGGCAAGATGTTCTGTCTCGTGTGCACAGATCACCACATATCATCCTGATCAATAGAGGCAGTATACATGCAAGGCGCTACGTGTCCAACTAAAGGCTCCAGGAGGGGAGGTCAGGGGCCCCGGCTCCAGGTCAGAGTATGAACCACTCCCCTAGACTAAATGTGCCCCTGGGTAGGAAAGGAGAACTGACTCCTGCTCCCCTGACTACACTGTGCCCCAGGCCTCAATCTTAGGGCCGGAGCTGCTCTACCTCTTAGAGAAGAAACCTTTGCCAGAAACACTGGCTTTCTTGAATCTTACTGAAGAAGAAAAGCAACAAGTGTGCAAAGGCGCTGTTTCCTTCTCATGTACACGAGTGATGTCGCCTGGGGAAAACAGCCGCTTCTGCTGGACTGTTTATGGTGAAGCCAGGCAAGGGTATCGCACTGCTTGAATCTCTTTGTGAAAAGCAGATAGAACTGAGCGCCTATCAGGAGAGGAAGACCTGGCTTAGGCTGGGCTGCAGCTCCATGGTAAAAGACATGTCTACCAAGCATGAGGTTCCAGGTTCTAGTTTCAGCTTTAGCAAAATGTGAAAAAAAAAAAAAAACAAAAAAAAACAAAAAAAAAAAAACAGCTAGCCCTGCCTCAAATGAACAAGTTACTTCAACATCTCTGAAGTTGAAGTTTCTTGTCTGAAATGGACACAGCAAAATAAACCTTACTTCCCAGCCTTGACAAGGATGGCAAGACACCCTGGGGAAGCCTAGCAGGAGAGCAGAAGCCTTTCTCTGCCAAGGAAGAAATACCAACCGTTAGTTCTCTACGGGAGCAGAGAGCAGCCTAGGCGAACACGCAAACATCAGCCTGCCCTTGAACTCTGCTGTTACCATTCTGCCCCCAAACGCACCATCCTAAAGAAAGATGGCAACACTGTCCCTTTTCCCTTGTGAAGCCACTACAGGTCAATGGGGTGGGATGGGGGAAGCGCAGGGCCACATTTGAGATGGGGTCAGGGTGGCAGGTGTATCTTGAGAATCCACTGAAGGCATCCACAAAGCCCTGGCACCACCTGCTAGAAGAGCAGTGGCTCTGGCCGCAGCCCTGCCAATTTGGCCTCACTTTGTTGCAGGTACTCAAGTCACCTTGCAACCAAGCTTAACCATAGAAACCCAGGGCCAGGAAAGACAGCGCAGAGCACACCCATGTGGCCACTGGCTTGTCTCTGACTGTCCTTAGGCCTGGCATGGATCTGAGGCGTCACACTTGCCATCCTGAGGCATCGATACTGTCTAGGGCCTGTAAGACCACACCTGCTCCTCCCAGGTCGCACTGAGGCCTTTGGGACCCCTGAGAGACAGAATGAGAGCTGTGCAGGGGAGATTCATGCCCACCCTGTGCAGGCAGAATCTGGTTCTGTCAGGTCGGCTGAGCCTGACAGCAAGGTCTGACTTTTATCAATTCTGACAACCCAGCATGAGAGTTTAAATGGCCAAAGCTTTGGACCTTGGCTTATTACTTCTAGCTCCAGAGAGAAGGTGGCCATCCCACTCCCAGTAACTATAAAGTCACACACATTCCCTGGGGGTGGGGGAGTTAACTCAGGCTACAGACTCTCATGTCTAGCGGTCAAGGTTTAGGGTAGTAACTGCAGACGGAAACGGTAAGCTTTTGATGGCCAGAAACTGCCAGTGCCTCAGAGCACTGAGGCACAGTGCTTTCTACAGGTAGGGGCTGAGGATAAGGAGTAAAGACATTTCCTCTCCCATCTACAGATTCCCAAACAAGGACAGTGGGCAGAGAGCATGGTTTTCGTCTGTGCTCTGTTCCACGACACAGTCTTTAGGGGCTTTCTCTAAACATTTTTTGGTATGTGTGCATAGGTGTGTGAGTGCATACACCAGTAGTACATGTGGTGGTCAGAGGACAACTTGTGGGAGGAGTTGGTTCGCTCCTACTGTGAGGGCTCTGAAGGCTGAACAAGACTGTCAGGCTTGGCAGCAAATGCCTTCACCCACTGAGCCACGTTGTTGGCCCTAGGGGATTTGTTTAAAGGCCTGAGCCTCTCTCTCTACCTTAGCTAGCTGACCCTCCCCTAGCTCTTCCTGGTGCACCCTGGGAGAACCCAGAGCACCCACTGCTCATACCCAGGCACCTCTTTTGACCTTTGCCTCTGCCACCAGCCATTCCCACAGCAGAGCTGAGCCCCGATCGGGACTGGAAAGGAGCCTGAACTCCTTGCTTGGTTTACTTTTCAAGGCAAGCCTCTTTGTTTTAAAGATTAAGTAAGGACAGGTGCCTAGTAAATACCAGGTGCTTAATACAAGCCCATTTCTTTCTTTCTTTCTTTTCCTTATTTCTAAAAATCACCATTTGCGTACGAAATGTTTTTAACTGCGTGTATGTACACCATCTGAGTGTCTGATACCCACTAAGGTCAAAACGGCATCAGATCCTTTGAGACTGGAGTTACAAACATCTGTGAGTCACCATGTGGGTGCTGGGAATCAAGCCTGAGTCCTCTGCAAGAGCAATGACTGCTCTTTATTTTTCACTTTATTTTATTTACATTGGTGTTCTGCCTCCATGTGTGTCTGTGTGAGCATGTCAGAAGCCCGGGAACTGGAATTACAGACAGTTGTGAAATGCCAGGTGAGTGCTAGGATTTGAACCTGTGTCCTTTGGAAGAGTAGCCAGTGTTTTCAACCACCGTGCCATCTTTCCAGCCTATTCTTCCCCTCCTTACCCTACAAGTCCCAGGCTAAGGGATAAAAAGAAAAGTACAAAAGACAGAACCTGGAGTGTGGGCTAGTGGAATGGGGGACTGGGGACAGGTGGACACTGCATGAGAAGGCTGTGATGGGGAGCCTGGAGCTTGGCGGAGAGGTTTGCAGAGGGCCTACGACACACCAGGTGCATCATGAGAACAAAAGCCCGGGCAGGGAAGGCAGCGCTAGCAATCCCTGAGTAATCCCTAAGGGTGCAGGAAGGCGAACGGAGGAAATCTGCCCTAGATTCAGCCTGGTGGGTTCCAACAAGGGTTACTCCAGGGTGGAGGGGGCACAGGGTCTCCAGGTCAGGCTCCCTCGGACCCCACCACCCGGGCTGGGTTGCCAGAAGCAAACTTATGTTTGGGGCATGACCCATTTGCTCCGGCAGCTGTTTAGAGACAGGGAAATGGACAGGGCTTCCCATATCCCAACAATGGGCTTTTACCACCAAGGAAAAAAACCTTGTACTATGGCTGCACCGTTCTTCACAAAGAGTCCACAGCTCACCAACCTGCTCTGTGAGCCTGCCCAGGAGCAGCAAAGAATGTGTGTTCATCCACCAGGAGAGATTTCTGGATGGAGCTCAGAGGAAAAGCACTTTCTTGCTTAACATTTGCAAATCCCCATCAACATCAGTTAAAAAAAGGGGGGGGGGGGCAGGGGGAGAAGGGATTTTAAGCCAAGCTCAGCAACCTAGGAGTTTCAAGTCAGCCTGAGTAAGACAGGAGACCCCAGTGGCTCGCCAGCTACCTCAACAGAAGTCACCCACCAGGTCAGGAGAGTTCCGCCCTAGACCTTTCCAACAAAGAACCTCCTGAATGAGGCAGCCATGAAAAACAAGTCCCAGGGCCTAGCCTTCCAAATATTCCTCTAAGGGAAGGAGACACAAGGCAGGCTCGAATGCTACCTCAACAGGTTGCAAGCCTCAGGGAGGGAAGGTCAGGTAGGCTCTGCCTTCCCCGCTACTAAACTCCATCCACAAGGTTTACCTGGCTGCTGGCTTGCAAGCCTGACTCACAAGGGTTGAAAAACCCTTTATTCAAAATTCTTGGATCTGTAAGAATTTTAGAATTCTGGGTTTGTTTGTTTGTTACCAGTTCATTTTGGAAAATGTACACATACTTTACCAGCTGCACACCTGAAATCCAAAAATCCAAAAACAGAATATGCTCCCAAACAAACAGCTTTTGAAGCAACCTAAGGACTTCAAATATCTGGATTAGGAAGCCCTCTGACCGTCAACTTCCCCTCATTCCCCGGAGTCCATTGTGCCTCCTGAGATTAATCCACATTCATAAATTAATTTGTATTTACTCAACTCTTTCATGACCCCTTTTCTCTCGCAGTTTGCCCTATCCACCTCAAGGGAAGACACTACCTGTCACCCCCACCCCCGCCCATTAATGAGTAAGTGTATACACATTTATGACAAGGAATGCTAGTGACAGGCTGGAATGAAGGGCAGTGCTTGCCCAGTGCAGGCAGCAATGGGTTTGATCCCCAGAACTTCGGGGTGACTGATGGACAGCTGTAACACCAGCATGCTAGAGGTGGAGGCATGAGGACCAGAAGTTCAAGGTCATCCTTGGCTACACAGTAAATTTGAGGCTTGCCTGGGTAAAACAGGATTCTGCCTCAGAACAAAAGAAGCAATAAATCCAGAAAAGGTAACAGGAAGGGGGACTCAGCAGCAAAGACCAATCCCCCAAATCTCTGACTGGGCAGGGAACTTGATTAACCAGGGGCTCCTCTTGCATCAGGAATGTTACTTTGTGTGTTTGGTACCCAGCACCACCTAGCACACACGACACCCACTGCATCTGTCCTAACGGTCCTGGGAAAAAGTGTCGCCACCACATCTTCAGCAGACCGAAACAGACACAAAGAGCTCATTAAGAGGGGGTAGGGGAGGGGGGCTGGGGGAAAAAAAAAGAGGGGGCAGGGGGCTATGGGGTGGGAATACTCTGCAGGTAAAGGCACATACTGTCAAACTTGATGACCTGAGTCCACGTGTACACGTCACACCTCCTCCACCCCACCTCCTAGAACTGCTACAAGCAAGAGCCAAGGCTGGACATCCAGGCGTGTCGCAGAGCCCATTCTTCTTCTACACTGTTATCGTTCGGCCACTTTTTAGGGCCTTACATGATATGGCTGCTGGGTCAGAGCACAATGGAAAAGTAGCCTTTCTTGAATCCTCGGCTTTAAGAACTGTTCACACAGACAGATGTGTTCAAACATCTGTAATCCTAGCACTCCAGGTGAAGCAGAAGGGATGGAGAGTTCCAGGCAGATTTGGCTATAAAGGATCCTGACTCCAAATAAGGAAAACAAACAAACAAACACACAAACAAACAAACAAACCCTATAAAAAGTTGGCTCAAAGTTCAGAATAAACTCTTATAAGCATTTCTGAAACAAATCAATTTTTATTACATAGAAAGTAGTGAGTGCTCCAGAGATTGTATTTTACAGTAAAGGCAGAAAAAGAGCCTTTCCCAAGCACCTACGAAAGTCTACAGGCTTGAGGGAGTTCCCGCTCCCCTGGCTTAGACGGCAAATGGCCAGTCATAGTGTAGATAGCCACCTTAGCTTACAGACAGTAACTGCTCCTGGCTTCCCTTCCTCAGAGCAGATAATCTCTAGTACTTTCAACTTCCTCTAAAGTTTTTCCTCTCTATAGAATTCTTTTTACACTCAGTAGAAACTGTGTGAATTCTTATAAGTGCAAAAGCAAGGGACCCCCAACTCGGGGCTGGAAGCAGCCAGCGACCTCCATGGCAGTACTACTATGGTTTTATGCTTCCGGCAAACCTGTCAGGATCTCCCAGCATCAACTGGTACCCCGACAATAACTATCCTAAGAACATACTTCTAAACCACCTTGCCACACAAAAACCCGACAAGTGTCTACATTTGAAGAAGGGCCCATTCCTCTCTTCTGTGGCAGGAAACTGAAAAAGTTTTATTGGTGGAAGCAGACACTAGACACTAGACACATCCCTTTACTCCAGGCCAGGGAATCAACACATCTGTTCTTCCCAAATCCCACAGAGGCAAGAGGAAATAATTAGTCCCAAGTAAGTCCTTAGCTAGTACTGGTATCATTAACTATGAAAAGCCACCTGTCTTTTTATTCAAGTAACTTGGTTATGGTACCTTGGAAGTTACCAATTCATAAAGCCAGACTGAGGGACAAATCCTTATTCCTCCCTGGCAGATCAAGCCTGTACGGAAGCTCACGGATATCGTCAGATAACCATCCTGGCATGTATCACCCACATGCAAAGAGAAATGTAACGACCACTTCTCCAGCATAGTGACTGCACCCTGGGTCCTGTTTTCCAAACCCAGAGACCTCTGATCCCCAGCTTTCTCACCTAGATGCCTGGGATGGACACCCATACCCTCGCTGGGACCCCAGGACCTGGCAGCCCTGAGCAGGTCGTTTGAAGCTCACTGCTTCCTCCACCTTTTTAGCCATCTTACAGCTCATTAGTGGCGAAACCAGGAGATGGGCTGGAGAAACATAAAGGAGTTGAAATTCAAACCAGTCCTTTTTAGTCCAGCTAGGTGCCTCCCATAAAACTAGGCAGGATCTCATCGTTCAAGACCTCCTCGGACTGACCTCCAAAGATCTACGTAGCTTGAGGGGTCAGGGGCTACAGAACCTCAGATCACCTGGTGTCAGGAGCCTTTGGCTGCCAATTTTCACGAGCTCGGGACCACACACGGTATTTTTCCATCTTTTTAGGGCTAAAAGACATTGTGTTGGCTCATAAGACAAGGCCAAACACATAAAGCCAGAGTGTCCAGAGTGCCCTCAGAACCAAAGCACACTCTGCTTACACTCCCCCTGTCTCTCCAAAGTCGAAGGCACAAAGGAAACAAGCCTTGCCAGACTGTGCTAGCAAGTTCCCATAAATGCTTGGGCCGGGGTAGTGCTGCTTATGTGAAATGCTTCCCCATTGAGAGATGCTTTATTTACATTCTTCACAACCCATTCATAAAAAGGAGGTCCTTTAATGTCGGGACTGTTCATATAATGCTCCATAAACTCGGCAGCTTTGGCTGGCAGCTCTAGTTCAACACAGGCTACTTTTCAGCTATGGGGATTTTTCCCCCCTTAAGATTTTTTTCCTCCTCCTTAATGACTCACCTTGCGACAGGGCACAGAGGCCAGATGTTGCCTGAGCAAGGCCAAGAGGAACAACAGTAGATAAAATGAAAACATTCTAAGCCCTCTTAGATGCTATGATGGAGAAGTAGGAAGAAATGAAAATAATTAGCCAATTTTCATTGAACTACAATTTCAAGTAGATATGACAGGCTGAATTTCTTTCAGGTCTGCTAAAATTTCCTTCTCTAGTGTCAGATGCCACCCAATTCAAGCCTCTAAACACCGGAGAGCATACGGAGGACACTTCCTCTATCCCTACAGAAGAGAGAAGGGCTCTTTCTGGGTTGTAATTTGCATCATGGATGAATAAATTAAAAGGTTGTTTCCTCTCCTGACTGTTCTAGAGCTGCTGGCTCCAGGAGGGGCAGAATCTGATCAATGTGAAGAAACTCAGTCAATGCCCGTGAAGCGGGAAAGGACTGTGTCCCAGGACGCACACTTCAGGCGAGGAGAACGCCCGGGAAAGGTGTTCTGAGGTGGCTTTTCTGTTACAGTAAAAGGAGAAGTAGTACGATTTTTTTTTCTTCTTAATTGATGGGGGAGAGGTCTGCATTGCCATAGCAACTGTGAGGGGTAGTCTTCCCGACAGGAAGGGAAACGCTGGTCCATTAATCATCAAACGGGGGCACTAAAGAGAGGTTTGGGGAAAGAGGATGGATGCAGGAGATGTTTCTTCACCACTTAGCCTCAAACCAGTCACCAGCCTTCTCCCGCGTCCCCATCGCCCAGGCTTGATCATCAATACAAGCCAACTTCTAAGACACCTGGAAGGATAGTATTCCTACCCCAAAGGTCCAACTTGGGGCAGACATAGTCCCAAAGTCAGTAAAAACACTTCCTACAGAAAGGAACACTACAAATCCCATCCATGGGACTGATCCAGGTTTATTTTTCGTCTCTGTTCTCCAAATAGTGTTTTCTCCCTCCTTTACACCCAGATGTGAAGAGGTAAAACATATGGATTCATTTAGCATGGACAACAAGTAGACTGCAAAGGAACAGCAAAGCTGGGTACAGAGAGAACGGTTTAGTGGGGACAGGAGGAAAACAAGATTCAGCCCCTTTCCAATCCACATCTGTGTGGCGTCATGTGAACAAGCTACAGGACTGATTTCACCAGCGGATGGATCAGAAAGAGCAGTTCAAGTGCCCATGCCAGGGCTTCACAAACATGCCCTATTTATATACCTTTCACAGAAAAGGTCAGAGACCTCCAAGGACTGAATCCATATGAGCATTTCTAACAAAGCCAAAGGTTCCCCTGCATCCCCACATAATTCCACAGCCAACTACATTTATTCATTCAACAACAATGCACACAAAACTGGGAGGAAGATTAGAGACACACAGACACGCCTGCGCACTCGTGTTTAGCTCATTCCTCCTATCCTTAAGAAAAGTTCCAACCTACAAAACAGTCTAGAAAATACCATGTAAGAAAATCCATTTTCAAAGCTCACTGGCCTGAGCAACAAACACGAAGACAATAGACAAGTGGGAGAGAAGGGAAGGGTAGGAGCCAGGAGCAAAGGGCAGGGGACAGACAAATGTGCAAGGCATGACTAACAAATAGCCTTAGGGACGCTGACTAGGGTCAGGCTGCAGGAAAAAGAGAGCAACCACAATTTAGTAAGAAACTGACTTGTGGAAGGGAGAAAGAGCTAGTAGCTGTGTGCAGACTGAATCAGAGGAGCCAGAGGAAGGAGAAGGAAAATGACATGGGAACATGGCAACAGAGAGGGAGAGAGAAAGATAACAAAAAGAACAAACTAAAACCAGCAGGGTAGTGCACACAAAGTAAGGCCAGCTCTCAGGAGGCAATCAGGGAGGAACGCTGCAAGTTCCAGGCCAGCCTTGGTTATAGAGTGATAGAGTGATGGGAGAAGGAAGCGAGGAAAGACAGACAGACAGAAAGAAACAGACAGACAGAAAGAAACACATCTCATTAACAGCTCAACTCCCCAGAGCCAGCTCTCCTAAACACAGGCATGTGTCTCCTGCCAGGTAAAAACCCTGTCACAGAGGAAAATGTTATTTTGGCAACTCCCACCTTTCAGCAGCCAAACCAGGTCACCCTTCTAACTGCCACCAGAAGTCACATATAGTGCAACCTGGCAATAGCACAGATTCTCCACCTTCTCTGGATTTTAGACATACAATTAAATTCTCTCAAACAAACTTCAGTCTCTTGTGTGAAGTAATAAATACCCCCCTTTCCTCACAAGCCTCAACTCCACCCAAGCTGGGGTCCAGACTCTCCTGGGGAGAGAGACGGGGTGCTTCGAATGAACTCCACACCCTACTGCCCCTTTGGCAGACAGGCAGCTTTCTCAAGGTGGGCTTACAGCCAACCACAGCCTAGTAAGCTCCTGACCAGTCCCACTGGTGTGCCATTCCAGACCAGATTTTTCTCAGCAAAAGGCTATGTTCTCAGCTGTTATCAGCCTCCTCTCTTCCTGTTCCCAACAAGATCACGGGGGAGGGGGCGAGGGGGGGCACAGGAACCGAGTGGATTTTCACAAGTGGGTAAAAAGCATACAGCCTAGAGCTGGTCGCCGCTGGGGTTAGCGATGCGCACAGCTGAAGCCAGGGCTTCTAAAGCGTCCTAAGACAGTGGTGTCCCCGAGAAATGTTGCCCCTCTGAAGACTGGAAGGTGTGGAAGATGGGGAGGAACGTGTCAGGTGGTACAAAAGACGAGAACTGGAAGCCTTATTTTATCTCCTCATCAAATTTCTGCCTGGATTCATAGATCTAGCTCACCGTGTCCCCATGTGGGTACCTTCTTGCCTAAGGAAAACTGCTAGAGCAGTAGTGAGGGCACAGTGTGTGTGTGGGGTCCCTTAGTCCCAAGCCAAGTAGTCTTCTGTGCTCTTCAGACTGCCGACAATGGGCCACTAGGAGACATCCCAGGTGGAGTTAAAGCTCTCCCGGTAGACAGACTCGCTGAAAGCCTTTCACTGCTGGCAGGCAGCGCTGACCTCCACGAGTCCAGCACCCCGTTCGCCACCGGCCAGGGCACTCGGTGCGCACACCCCCCCCCCCCACCCCTGCCCCTCCGCCTTGGCTAAGTCGACCCCACTCTTCCCGGAGCCGCGAGGCGATCTGCGGCCAAAGCCCAGAGCCAGTGCCGCAGCTCCTCCCGGTGGACGCCCCGGCCCCCGCAGTCCCCAGGGCAGAGTCCGGCCCCGTCGCCCGCCCCTTGGGGTGGGTGCCCCGGACTCGCTCCCCTCCCCGATACCTCTACCTGTGCCCACTCGGGCGCCGCCTTTGTCCGGCTCTTCGCCGCCGAGCGGGCCCCTCGGGCCCGACCTGACCCGGCCCCCGGCCCCGGAGGACAGGCGGCGGGGCTGGCAGGACACGACCAGGCCGGGCCTGGAGCACCGGGTCCCGCTGTCACTTGGAGGCGGTCTGACAACTTCGATTCCCCCCGCCCCACCTCGGACTCGGCCGCCGCCCCGCACGGTCCCCACAGGGCCTCCCGCGGCCCACACTCGCTGTTCGAACCGGTCCCCTTCCGTCTTCGGCGCCTCCCTTCCTCCAGCCCGACCCGATCGCGATCGGGTCCGCGCTCCCCCTCGCCCGGGCGCGGCCCCCATCCCCACCCCCCTCCGGTAATAGCCGGTCGGCTCCCAACCCGGGAGGGCGACCCCCCCCCCGAGAGGGCGATCCCGCGGCGACGCCCCCCCCACCCCGGCCGCGGCCCCTCGCCTCGGGGACCACGATGGGGGAGGGGGCGCGGCGGGGGCCTCGCCGCCCGCGCACTCGGAGGCGAGCGGGCTCCGCCGCGGCGAGGAAGCGCCCCGCGTCCTCCCGCCCTCCGTAGCCCGGGACGCCCGCGCCGCCGCCGCCCGGCCAAGCTGCCACCCTGCGGCCGCCACCCACCCCGCCCCCGGCCTGCGAGGCAGGCGCCCCCCGGGGGCTGTCACCTCGAGGCGCGCTGCGCTCCCCGATGGCGGGACCGCGGCGCCGGACCCGGGGGAGGGAGGCGGCGCGCGCGGGCGGGCGGGCGGGCGGCCGCACCTGCTTCTCGTCGTCCGTCCGTCCCTTCCCGGGGCTGGCGGGGGCGGCGGCGCGGCGCGCTCGGCGGGGCGCGCTGACGGGCGGCCGGTCTTCTCTCCCTTTTGCTAGTCCGCCTACCTAGCTCGCTCGCTCGCTCGCTCTCCCTCGCCCGCCCGCCCGCCCCTTCCCCCTCCTGGATCCCGGCCCCTAGCTCACCGGGACGAGCAGCGCGGACGGCGCGGCTTTGGGCGCCCGCAGGCCCCGGCCGGGCTGGAATCCGGCGGCTGGAACCCCCCGGGGGCGCTCAATTCCCGGGCTCCACGCTGCTGCGTCAGCGCCTCCTCCTGGGGGCCGGGGCCGGGCGGGCGGAGCGGGGGCCGCGGTCGGGCGGGGCCGTCGGGGGGGGGGCGGGCGCGCCTGGCCGGGGCGGGCGAACGGCAAGGGCCGGACGGGCGGGGCAGGCGGCCGGACGGGCGGGCAGCGGGGGCCGGGCTCCGGGATCCGCTACGCCGCTCGCGGTTCCCCCACAAACTCCCCGAGAGCGGAGCCTCCGCCGCCCTCCTTCCTGCTTCCTCGTCCCCAGCCAATCAGCGGCGCGCCCCTCGGCAAGCTCCGCCAATCAGCCGCCCCGCCCTGCGCTGGCCCCGCCAGCCAATCCGGCCCTCGGCTCCCCCTCCCGGTGTCCAACCAATCAGAATCGTGGGTCGGTCGTCCCGACGCAGGGGGCAGCACGAGGCGGCCGGGGGAGGCGGTGCGGGGAGTGGTGGGGCCTTGGGGGAGGGGTACGGTGCCAAGGGTGGTGGCGGGGGGATGATTTCTCTTTGCCGGCTTCTTGGGTTTTCTCCTCGTCTCCCCAGCCTGGGCCAGTACCCCAGGGTGACCTGACCCCGAAGCCCCAGCACCCCAGCCGCAGACCCCCCACCCTGAAAAACCTTAGCTCGCCTCGGCCCTGACCATCACCCCTGTACATCCCTCTTCCCTCGTAACCTCTCCAGCACCGGCGGCGATAAACTGAGGGCCGAGGGACACCCCACCCTCCTCGGGCTGCTGCCCCCAGGGGCAAAGCCTCGGGAAGACTGGCCGGAAAAAAAAAAATCAAGAACAACACCCCCTTTTCCTGCGGGAAGGGCCCCAGACTCGTGCGAAAGGGCCCCGACTGCCGAGGAGCCCCTCCCGCCCTTGCCTCATCTTTCCGACTTCCCTGCTTGCCACGTCTCCTTTCCTTCCCAGCAAGGTCGGTCCTGGCTCGGGAACCCCTCACCCCCTCACTCTTTTTCCCCTTTCTGCCCTTCACCTCTCGCTCTCCCCCCCGCCCCCCCCCAACCCTAGCTCCCAATTCGCCCTCTTTCAGGAGCCGAGTGTGGAACCCTCATCCATTTCCAGCTGACAGCAGAGCCTAGCCTGTGAGTCCTTGACACCCACACACCCTCTCCCACCACCACGGGGAACATCGGAGCTCTCCGGGGGAGGGGGAGAGGGGCGGGCAGCCCGGCAGGCGCGGCTGGACACCCTCCTTCGCGTCCCCAAAGCCGGCGTAGAACCGGTGCAGACACTTACCTCGCTTCCCCACAGTCACCTTAAGCTGTGGCTCCGTCTCTCACACCCACAGACGTGCTTTCCCAAGCCTGAGCATGCTCTCGGGGTCAGCCGGGTGGGTGGGCACAGCAGGCTGAGGTCATACGAAGGGGTGGGAGGTCCCTGGGAGGTGCGGGAAGGTCCAGGGCTGTGTCCTGGACACCTGGTCGCGCCAGAGCCGGCCCAGGACTTCACTTCAAGGGGCCGGAGTGGGCGCACAGTAGGTTCTTGAGAAATGCCGAGTCCACCCCTGAACAAAGCCTCATTCCCAATTCAGGCGGGGGAGGGGCGCTTTGGGAGGTAAAGGAGCAGGAGCAGAAAGGGTAGTGTCAAGTCACCCGAGCCTGGGAGCAGCCGGGGAGGGGCTGGGCCCTGGAACGCCTAGGGCAGAGAAGCGCCCAGAGTGCTGAGGAAGCCTGGTTAGTAAGCAGGAAAAACCGAGCCTTGGAGAGTGGCTTAGGGGCTCCTCCTGCCTAGGCGGTTCCCCCACCTTTCCTAGACCGTGCAACTGAAGCACTGACCCAGGCAGTTTTTAAGGTAACCAGGGCTGCCAGCCTCTGTGGCTGGCCAATAGCCTCCCCTCGGAAAAGAAAAGGGGGTGGGGGGGAGACAGTTTATTTGCGTCCAGATTGCCCCCGGGGTTCCCAGACCACCTAGCAAGTCTACAGAACATGATTTACCAAGGCCGTGCTAAAACCGTGGTGCACAGACTTCTCAAAGGGCCAGAATCTCTTAGGACCTCTGCCCTTAACTTTTACTTCCCCATCCATAGGGAACGCAATATCCCAAACCTCGGAAAGTAGGGCACTGAAGGACCTCTCCCTTCCCTGAGCCTCCTGAGGCAGAGATAGTCGGCAGCCCTCCTCTTCCACGTCCAGGCCAGCTCTACTTTCTGTCTCACAAGAGCAGCCCCTCTCCTCAGCCAAGTCCATTATCATCGTGTGTTATGGCAGACCCCAGTCCCGCTGGAGGTTGAAGTATTAGGGCGGTCAAGGCAGCCTCTGACAGTGGCAGCTGCCTTACCTCTGATGATGATGATGGTGGTGGTGGTGGTGATAGTTGGGATTGGAAATGTGAGGGTCAAGAAATGTAACCGGTTACAGGGAAAGAAACTCAGTGGCAGCCCCTGTTCAGCCTGGGAACTGACAGAGCAAAAAAACTGCTGGAGTGGGCTACTCCCTGGCACCTTTGGGCAAAACCCCCGTTGCCCTGGTACTAGAGGAAGGTGATGTATTTGGAACCCAGGAGGGAGAGAAGAGATAATCCTGACTGTGGAGGAGGCAAAGACCCCAGGAGCTGCTGAGACTGCCCAGCCTGCTCATAGCCAAAGGAGCTTTCCCTATGGGTGGCTGGCTCTTTTGCCCCAGGAGGCTCTGGCTCAGTGGGCTTATGGCTTATGTGTGTGGGTAGGTGGGGGTGGGGGGGCACAGGCTTGCTAAAGGCAGGCGCTTGATGTTCCTCCTTTAGCAGCTCGTTGATCTCCTGGGTCCCTCTTCTCTCTTGCTTTTTAAAGCTGGTTAACAAGCCAGCCAAGAGGAGGCCATGTTACATACAGGCTGCTTGTACCCCCCAAAGGGACTTTCTGGCCTCTTGTCCTTGTTGACTCCATTTTCAAGAACCTCTGCATCTTGAGCGTCTTCCTTCCCAATCCAGAGCCTTTCCACATCTAGAAGAGGCTCTGGCTCCCATAGCTTTTTCAGCCTTTCCTTAGTGCATGCTGCTTCCATCCCAGTCCACCAGAACAGCTGTGCCAGTGCCTGGGGGCTGTCACCTTTCCTCTCTCTGGCCAAAAAAAAAGGTTTGTGATTTGGTCTGGAAGGGGGAATGGATGGATCCGTGAGGTCTCCAGGGCTATCCCCCCTCAGCAGAGGCTTGCTCGCTCTTTACATAGGCACCTCCAGACCCATCGGTAAAGGGTAGCCGCCTCGGAGCAGGAGAGCCTCGAGGAGGGGATAGACAGACACCTAGATACCTGGAGGAGACCATCCAGGGCTGGGGAGAACACGCCGCACACCCTCCCTCCCCCCACCGCGAACAACCAGACTGACAGCAGGGACAGACTAGCTGCTCTGTCATCCCTAGTTCAGCTGAGAGGCACCTCCCCCCACGGCTGCTGCTGCATGCAGTCCCAGCAGACCGCCTGCCCTGAGATCCAGCCCCACCTGGCACAGGGCAGGGCACCCAAGCCCGCAGCGCAGTTTCTGTGACGGCGGCACCGACCACTTTCACCTGCCCCGATGTCATGCCCAGGCTTCTCCACTGTGGGTGTGGGCAGGCAGCCCTCCCTGCCTCTTCTCTGAGCGTCCAAATTCCAGGTCCCAGTGCACCGAGCTACCCGGCCCCTAAGCCCCGCTGGACAAGACGGAGGACCGGCTCTCGCCTGGAGGGACTCCTTGTCGTGGATTCAATTCGACGCCAATACTTAACCCCTCCCCCATCAAAGGAAACCCCCAAGGGTGGGAAATAAAGCTGGACTTTTATAGTCCTTTTGCTGGGACCCGCTCACTGTTAAAGGGATCAGAACACCCCCCTCCTTAAAGGGACCTCCGGAAATTATTTGCCCCCAGGCAAAGCCAAGTGTAGAAGTCTGGTTTTTACCTGCTGTGGCCTCTTTCCCCAGGGATGGGAGAGTCAGAACTGCTCCCTTTGGAACTAAGCAGGAAAGGCCCCCTTTCTGCCACCAAGGAGCCAGTTGTTGAGTACTCATCATCAGAGAAAGACGGTCTTTTCTCTTCCCTAAGGGCACCTATCGCCCCAGGCTGGGTCCTAGGGGCCAGGGTGAAATAGGGTGTCTGTGTGGGACCAGTCTTCACATAAGCCGCCTGCGCTAAGACTTGGGGGGCCGCATTCCATGATGCTATGTCCCGAACCCCTATCTGTCCAGCCCTGATGGCTAGCCTGGGAAGCCTTTGCAGGCTGCCCCTCCCAGCGAGAGCTGTGTCTGCCTTCGCCTTCCCTTTGACACCGGACTTCTACCCTCCTCGCGTCCCCTGGCCTTCCCCTCAAGACACGTCCTCCACCCCACACCCAAGTTGCCTCCCTGCAGTGACAACAACCGCCGCTCCTTCCTAGTTCAGGCTCCTTCCTGCCCTAGCCGGCGTTCCAGGGGTCCGCCTGCACCCCCACCCGTCAAGAGGTTGGGGGATGGGCACACCTCGGCTCCCCAGAGTGCAGCAAAGCTGCATCTTCTCTCCGGCGCCTCCTAGGCACCTAGGTTCATTCAGTCCTTCGGGCTAGAAGGTTGTTGGGGGGTGGGGTGGGGGGCATCCATGGCGGAGAAGGGGCCCCGAGGGCACTTCAGGCGAAGAGGGAGAGTTACAAGTCCGCACTCACTAAAACCACCTCCCTCTGCCTTCTCCCTTCCCCGGTGGAGGGTCGGCACTGCTAGGGGAGGGCTTTCCCGACGCTTGGGAACCCGCCAAGGCCCTCACCCTTGCCGCTCCCAGGAGATTCCCCACCAAGGGCTGCAGCAGTGAACACTCCCCCCCCCCCCCCCAGCTGCGGCAGCCTCCGGCTGAGGTCAGGCTCCACCTCCTTTCTCCGGCTGGAGAGCGCCGAGGGTTGTTTGTTGTTGGGGTGTGTTAGAGAGAAGGTTCGAGATCACCTGGCCGGGTGGGCACGCCTTTGGGAGTCGGAGCTGAGGCGGGTGGGCTGGGTTGGGCTGGCGCCCGCCCTAGAGGGCGAAGTACTAACCTCCCCCACCCCCGCCCCCATCCCAAGGTTCGGGCTGGGCTCGTGGGTCCGCCGCTCGGTTTCTGCCCCCGTCCGCGTCCCCCTCCCCCAACTGCGCTCCATCCCCTTGGGAGTGAACAGAATGTCCCTAGGCAGAGGCCAGCAGGAGAGTGACTTCCTACTTTCAAGATGCTTCCAGTCCGGCACCCGGATGGGTTGTGGGTAGAGGGAGGAGGAGACTGAAAACTAACTTTCTGAGAACGTCGTGTAATGGCTGCTGGGGAGGGGCAGGTGCCAGGGTCTGTTCCCGGGTGTGGGTCTGGGAAAGGTGCAGCAGGCGTTCTGACAAGCCGCCACGACGCAAGCTGACTTAGCAGAGGAGCCGGCATTTCTTTTCTTTTCTTTTTTTCTTTTCTTTTTTTTTTTTTTAAGGCAGACCTTGGGGAACAGGAAAGATGAGGACACCGGCGATAAAGGGTATCCCCTTTTAACATAGGCAGAGAGCTGAGACCGGCTGAGAGTAGGACACGAATGGACAGCCTTTGGGGCCACTCAAGTTTTCTAAAATACGCCACGCCCTGCCCTAAGGCTTTAGGGCACTCTAGGTCGTTAGAGGAAAAGAAACTCCTGGCCTGAGATCCGAAATACAGACTGATGGGACAGTAAGATCGACTCATGCAGCGGTAGTCGGGTGTCCCTCGCTTTTCTTACCACCTTAACTTTTGGGTCTTACCTCTCCCAGGTAAGAATTGGGTGGAAAGGGTCCCTCCTGGGGCATAGAGCCCTCAACGATCCTGCCAACCCTAACTCTGCCCACCATACCCGGGAAAGGCTGAGGAAGGCAAAAGCGACTCGCTTTCATTCTCCTCATAGAGCCAGGCAGGCTTGCCAGCCGCCAACCATTGTTTACTGGGGCAACTACTGAAAAAGATGCCAACATGGAGACCAAGATACCTCAGCCCTTTTGGGACTAGAGCTCTCAGGCCATAAAAGCCAAACCGTAGAGAGACCAGTATGGTGGCAACCATCCGCCTCTAATCTCATCCCTTGCTAGGCAGAGGCAGGTAAATCTCCTTGAAGTCAGCCTGGTTTACACAGGAATTCCATGTTAGCCAGGGCTACTCAGTGGGACCCTGGGAGGGGCCATCGTATGTAAATGGAGAAAAGTGAGTTCCTCAGTTTTCACCACAGCCCCACTTGGGATACAGTTAACTGTGGCTGATTGGGAGATGAGGAAACGTGCCTATCCCTAGTCACAGCAACAGACTCACATGTCTCTTGACCCCTACCTCAGGGCTCAGGGTTTACCTGGAGTTGTCTCCCTTACCCCAGCCCACAGCACTGCCTTTGTCTGCCTTGAGAGGTACCTAAGGCCTTCCTTGCTGTATCTCCCACCCACCCCCAGCCCCCGTCCACCCTTTTACATATATTATTTAACTTTATTTAACTTGCAAGCAAGTTCTCTGGGGGCACACAGGTCGCGCCTACTCATCTGTTCATCTGCTGAGACAGGGTCTCGCTAGATAGCCTAGGCAGGCTTCAGACTTTCTTTATAGTCCAGGCTAGCCTCAAGTTCTTTTCTCCTGCCTTTCTCCTGCCCCAGGCTCCAGAATGCTGAGGTCATGTCCTTGTCCCACTTTACCCGGCTTCTGTTCAGTGTATCGCCTTCCATTCTGGAGCTCCCTAGAATGTCTGCCTCTGGAATTGCTACTCTCAGAGTCAATCCTGACTTCTGGAAAGATCTTCTAAAGCTCAGAGTTCTGGGAAGCCTACATAGCTCCTTGCCTCTGCTTTCCGGGCCGTCTCGTCTACTGGGTCTACAATGAGTCCTATAAACACCTGACGGGGCAGGTCTATGGCTTCCACATCCTCTTTTGTGGTTTCCTGTGGGTCTAGCACTGTCCTGGCCCCAAGGAAACATGGCCTTTCACATCCCTCAGCTTTTGCCCCTGGACGCAGCCCTTCACCTCTCTATACCCTTTCTCAAATCTACTTAGAGGTAATTTAGTCTCTGAGAACAACCCAGCAAGCAAGCATTGCTGGTTTTCACAGGACTTTCAAAAAAGACTAAAATTAGAAGCCAGTGCTGATTTTTTTTTTTTTTTTGAGATTTAAAGTAAGCTCCAATTTCTCTTGTAAAAATCAAAAGATTTGCCACTGTTGGCTCACATTCTGTTTGCTGCGATAGGCTGATAGGAAGTAGTAAGTGCCATCTTTATGGGGTGGGCATGGTCTGCTTTGCCCATAGTCCCTGCTTTCCTACTTGGGATACTTTTGAGATGCCTTGCTTCAAGTTTATGATTCCTAGCCATGGGATATCTACCTCCTCTGGACACTCTCAGAGATCCTTCCTGTCGTCTTTTCTCTAAAAGCACCTTCATTATTGATTCAGGGGCAGTTTTCCTGAGCATGCTCTGTCCAATACCCACAAACCAGGCTGCTGATGAAATGGGAAGTTAAACAGAATTCATGGACCCCTCCAGGTGGCGAATTACTCCTAAGAACATGGCATAATACCTGGAAAACTATAGGGTGCCAAGTCATCTTTTGTGGACCGAACAGTAAGTGCTTGGCAAGGGGCATCCTCATGGGTGAGGAGAGGACCATTCCAAGAAGTGTGAACTGCCTGTGATGAGCTAGATCCGGGTTGCTTGCAACCTTGCCTTCCAGGGCCAGCACCTCCACCCTTATCTGTCTGCTCAGATATAGTGGAGTGAGTTAAATGAGTCTACTTTCCTGAAGCACCTTCAACAGACGCTGTGGCATCAAAAACCAGGGTGTACACCCTACGGTTCCAGCAAGCCTGTAGCCCCTGGAAAGATGAGGAAATCCGGATCTGGAATGGACATTATCTCGAGAGCCTCTGAAACCAGTGGTGTCAAAGGAGGCGTGGACAGGCACTCTTGGTGGGCTCTTTGATTAATCCTCAGCAATACTGGTGGGCCAGTATCATGCTCAGATTTACAAATGAAAAAGGAAATGGAAATCTGAAAAGTTTGAGTAACTGCTAAGATCGCACAGGCTTGGGGGTGGTTCCAAAACATTTGCTCTTGTTGTTGCTGCTGTTTGTTTCTGATATGGCATTTACCATAGAGGTTAAGCAGAGGTCTAATCCTTTATGGATCTGAAACATTTTTTTTTTCTTTCTGTATTTCACACAGGAGAGTCATTAAGAATACAAGCTCTGCTGGGTGCAGTGTCGCACCCCTGTAATCCCAGCACTCAAGGAGGCAGAGGCAGGTGGATCTCTGTGAGTTCAAGGCCAGCCTGGTCTACAAAGTCCAGGACAGCCAAGGCTGCACAGAGAAACCCTGCCTTGAAAAACCAAACCAAAAGAAGAAGGAAGAGAAGGAGGAGGAGAAGAAGACTAGCTCTGAAGGCAGCTTCTTAGTTGATGTTTCTGCTCTTTGTCTTAAAGCAGTTTAGGGGTTTTGAACAGTGCCTGACAATAACCAAGTGCCCCTAAAGCATTAGCAGTTGTGAACTAGTTATCCTGTC
Source organism: Meriones unguiculatus (assembly GCF_030254825.1). Classification (NCBI taxonomy): domain Eukaryota; kingdom Metazoa; phylum Chordata; class Mammalia; order Rodentia; family Muridae; genus Meriones; species Meriones unguiculatus. The sequence goes on from NC_083365.1 coordinate 22,837,437, forward strand.
TCCAGCCTTGCCTACAGCCTGCTCTGCTTCCATTGTGCCCAGACCTACATCCTCTTCTCTACCCTACCGCCTCTCCTGGATCCCCAGCCATGACGTACTTGAGGCTGTCTTCTGTCTACCCAGCTGCAGCATATCCTCTTCAGCCTCAGTCAGGCTGAGTGGCTTCCTTTGCTGGGCCGGCTGGCTTTTCTATGATTTCCTTCTCCACCATCCAGCACCAAGACTGACTTCATGGCCTCAGGCACTGCCCTCTGCATTTGGAAGTTTCTCAGTGGCAACCCCTAACCTCAGTCCTCAGGTAGAGGATGTGGCTCTACCTGTAGGCTTTCAAAACCCAGAGCAGAGGGAGAATCACCCAGGTTCTATTGCCGTCTTCCTTCGCCTCTGATGGATGAACTTGTAGTAAGAGCCAGGTAGAGACTTAGGAGTCTGGGCCACCAATATTGGGCTAACCAACAGGCCACTGCTCAGCACTGTTTGGGGCACTCAGCTCCCAGCCTCACCTCTTTTACCCATTCTCCCATCACTTCTTCCTAAATGAGTTTACCCAGCAGTTCCCTATTCTTCTATTTTTCCAAAGGGCTGTTAACAACTCATTTGAATTTTCCACGTGAAGTTGCTGTGAGCAACCTTCCTTTCACTATGAGATTGGGGCAGAATGTTGCAAGTGGGTTGCCCTATTTCTTTATCAAAAGAATATTCCCTCAGCAAAACATCATCAAAAGTACTCTTTCCCTACCCTCTGTACTTGTTTGACACTGGAGCAACAATGGGGCTTTGAGGAGCCTCAGATAGACTAGGAGAACTGCTGCTCTCATGCTGTCACCTCCCACCCGGTTCTGAAAACCAAGGACCTCCCAGCCATTGGCATGTCCCTCCTCCTCCCTGGACATTACCCGTCTGTCGTCTGTCCACTAGTACTATGCTCATCGTAGCTTATCATACGTCTGTACGAATCAACCTCTCTGCCTCTCCATCCCCAGTGACCCAAAGCCCTGAGCTCTGTCTGATTGCTCTCCCCAAGCCAGACTGATCTCTGTGGGATCGTCCCAAAGCACCCAGCTTTGTCTCTATGGCCTGCTTAAACCCTTCAGGGTTTTCCCCCTTCACCCTACCACCCAAATCTGGAGTTCCCTTTGTGGCTCACCAGCTGGGGGCTCTCTAGTCTTATCCTCAGGCTCAGTTCACTCCTAAACCTGTGATGCATGCTCGCTCTCCCTCCCTTTCTCTGTCCCTCTCCTTTTCTCTCTCCCTCTCTCTCTTTCTCCCTCTCTATCTCCCTCTCTCTCTTCCTCCCGCTCTCTTTCTCTCTCTCCCTCTCTCTCTTCCTCTCTCTCTCTCTCCCTCTTTCCCTCCATCTCTCCCTCTCCCTCTCTGAATGCCAGGCTGGCTGTGGTTCCTCAGGCCCGTCTATCTTCTGCTAGGTACTCAGGCCTTGCTCCTGGGTGCAGGGCACTCCAGCATGAGGGCCTTCAGGAGGCAGTTACTCAGTGGCTAGCCAGACAGGGTTTCTCTTTATAGTCCTGGAACTTGTTCTGTAGACCAAGCTGGCCTTGAACTCAGAGATCCACCTACCTCTGTCTGCCTGTGCTGACACCACACACAGCTGGGAAGACTCAGATCTCGAGGTCGGAAGATCCATTTTTAATCTGGCCCACACCTGCCGGCAGCCTGTAGAAAGCCTGGCCCCACGCTGCACTGTCTGGTCTGACTGGGCTCTCGCCCAGGTAGATGTAGTGCTGGATTTCCTTTCCTTTTCAACACAGAACGCTAGCTGGTACGGCCACACCGTGCCAGGCTCTACTAACAGTCATAGGCTCACTCCTCCAGACCTGATCAGTAACTTCGATTATTTTCTATAGGAATAGCAGTGTTATTATGGCTTCTTGTGTGTGTGTGTGTGTGTGTGTGTGTGTGTGGTTTGTTTGTTTGTTTGTTTGTTTTAAGATTAGTGCACAGTTCTTGCTATGAAACCAACTGATTTCATTCACTGGACAACTGGATTAAAAAGGCTATGGGTCTGACACAGTGAAGGTGGTCTTGTGGAGCCTGAACACCCAAAAGTTACAGTTTGGTTCAAAGCTCTCAATTCCATCCTCAGAACCGAAAAAGGGTTACGATTCTGGCGCTGCTTCCCCCAAGAAGGTAGATGCTGTGACTAGAACCGACTTTTTAAGCTGCTACTAAAACTCTAAAAAGGGAGAATTTAGTTCAAGGCAAAGCCTTGAGAAGTCCCCTATGTACCCTTTCTTTTCCTCCTTTCTCCAAGGCTGCCCTTGATGCTTCAGTTTAGTCTGATATCATTTAGATAAGCTTGCCAGAGGGCCTTGGGAAGGGAGACGATCCTGGTCAGGTGGCAGTAATCTACCACCATATTTATTAGGCAAGTATTTCCTGCCTGGAATTCTAGTGCTCTGAGGCAGGAGACTCGAGAGTTCCAGGCTAGTCTAGGCCGTAGAGTAAGACCCCGACTCAAAATTAGGCGCATTAAAAAAGATTTTATTTTTAATCACCTGTGAGCAGATGTGTCTGTGCACATGAGTGCCTGTGGGACCGGAGGCATCAGATCCCCTGGAGCTGTGGTACAGGCTGTTGTGAAGCTACCTGACCTGGGTGCTGAGAATCAAATCTTCGTCCTCTGCAAGGACGGTAAGCACTCTTAGCCACCGAGGTTTTTTGTTGTTTTGTTTTTGTTCTTTCAAAGCAGGGTTTCTCTGCGCAGCAGCCCTGGCTGTCCTGGAACTCGCTTTGCAGACCAGGCTGGCCTTGAACTCACAGAGATCTGTCTGTCTCTGCCTCCCGTATGTATGCTGGCATTAAAGGTGTGTTCCACCACACCAGACAGACACTCTCTTTACTTTGTATTTCATTCCCAGACCAAGAACTTCAATTAAAAAAAAAAAAAAAGAAAAAAAAAGGTTACATCCTGGTGGTGGTAGTTGTACGCCTTTAATCCCAGCACTTAGGAGGCAGAGGGGGACAGGTCTCTCGGAGTTTGAGGGCAATCTGGTCTATAGAGCAAGTTCTAGGACAACCAAAGCTACACAGAGAAACCCTGTCTCAAAAAAAAAAAGAAGATAGATAGATAGATAGATAGATAGATAGATAGATAGATAATAGATTGTGTGGGCAACTTCATTAAGCCAGAGATAGGCAGGAAGAATAACATTAAAGTGGATCAAAGGGTTGGGGATATAGTTCAGTTAGAGTATGTGCAAGGCTCTAGGTTCAGTTCTCAGCACAGCAAGCCTAAAGCTGAGCATAGGAGCATATGCCTGCAATACTAGCATTCCGGAGGCTGAGGCAGGAAGATTGCCATGAGTTCCAGGCTAGGCTGGGTTACATAAGGAATCGCAGGCCGGCTATGGTTATGTAGCAAGCTCTTGTCTCAACATCAACAAAACAAAACTGATAAGGGTGATAGAAATAAGAAATGGTCTTTAAAAGTTTTAACTACGTGTTTTATTTAAACATCTCTCCTGCCCTAACTTTTAAACTTTGTCGGCTTCATAACCAATACTTGCCTTTGCCCCGGCAACCCCTGCACACAGCAGCAACTCGGCAAATGCAAATTGATCTTAAACCGGAGGAGAGAATTGGTAGAGACTGGGCAGGTCCTTTAAGTGAGCAGAGCACCTGGGAGAAAAGGCTGGCCAAGAAAAGGCCTCCACAAGCAGGACGGTGGGAAGGCATGAGGCCTTGGCACATTCTCTGAGGTATGGAGTGTCCCCATGGACAACAGGGAGATGAGCTTAGTGGCTGCTCCTGGTAGGCTTCTCAGAGGACATTGAAAAGGAAGCGTTAGATGACCAGTGTGGTTCCCCAGCTTGGGGAAGGGATGGTGCGGAGTGGGTACCCTCCAGTGTGGGAGCTGCTATTTGGATTCAGACAGTAATAACTCTGATGTCTCAGGCAGTAGTCCCTGGCAGGGCTGAGGCCATGTTCTCTGGGGAGACCTAATAGCCTCTCCCACAGAGAGCGGTCTTGTCACTTCTTGGTGAAAGGTTTCACTCTCTACAGAACATCTAGAACTCTTGCCATGTGCCCATTACCTCTCCCCAGACTTAGGAGTCCAGAAGTGGGGGGCCGAGGGGAGCTGCCGCCCCTATGAGTGACCAGGTAGCAAGAGCAGAAAGTCACAACTATGTGTAGGTTAGCAGATGGGACAAAGAGATGAGTGTGCCTTGGGCATCCTGGCCACAGGACAGGCCTCAGTTGCTTTCCAGTGAGGCTTCTCCTTTTTCCTCTCTTGAGGCCAGGCAAACCTTAGGGAGGGAAGGTATCCGGAGGATATGGAGCCCCTAAAACCCAGACTATTTCCCATCCTTCTCCAGCCCCACCGGGGCACAGTATACATTCTCTCCAGAGGCACCGGAGAGGGAGGTGGGGGCAGGGAGAGAGTTGCTGAGAGGGGCTAGGATTTGCTGAGTCTTAGTATCTAAGTGGCAATTCTTTAGCCTGAACCGGACAGCTCAGGATTAGGGAGCAGACCTCAGCAACTCTAAAAACTACAGCCATATAAAACTGACTTACGTCCACTCTCAGTGAGCAACCTTGCAATGACCCCAACCTCTACCCTTCCACTCTTGTTCATGATGCTGCAGGCTCAGTCTGGAGCAGTGTCCTCTCTTCACTGGCTTCTCACCCTCTCAGATTTTTCCACTTTAAAATTCATTTCACTTCTCTTCCTTTCCTTTCTCACTCATTTCTTTCTTTCTTTTTTTTTTTTTTTCTTTCAGAGCCAGGGATCAGCTGAACCCAGGGCCTCAAGTAGGCTAGCAGACACTTTATCACTGAATTACACTCCCAGCCCAGAACCTCATAGCACACTCCATTAAACTTTCCTTCCACAACTAAATGAACCCACTGAATACCTGACCCTGTTGAGCCTGCCAGCGTCAGCCACAACCCGAGTCGGACTGAGGGAATTTGCTACTCCATTCCCGTAAATAGAACAAGCCCTTGAGGGTGGGGCAGGGTGCCCAGGCCTTTCTGAAACACAGCCCTTTGCAGGGGCTGCCCCCGGGGAGCCCAGGCAGATGTATGAGGTGGCTTTCCAGGCAGGCCGGGCAGGCAGGGCCGGGGGGGGTGGGGTGGGTGGCATCCTGGGCTTATCTCTCCCCGGCAGCTGCGTGTTCACGCTCACCGCTTCTGCTCCTGCAGTGCGTCTGACAGGCTCTCTCTGGCGGTGTGTGTGGCGGTATGCGTGTCCCTGTGTGTGCTCACCCATGTCCGCTCCAGACAGGCGCGAGGCGTGCTTGGATGGATCTGGTATTCTGCCCTTCTCTGTCAGCACTAGCGTGGACCCGGTCTCCGACAGGCATCTACCCGCTGTCTCCGAAGAGGGCGCTTGCTCCGGTGGAAGCCCGGAACAGCTGTCTTCTCTTTAAGACAATCCCCACCTCCTCATCAAGCCCTTCTCTCCCCCAGGGTAAGCTGAAGAGCTGGGCCGAGTGGCAGAGTACACGGAAGCATAACTGTCCTTCTGAGCTTTGGTCTGGCCTCCCTTGCCGTTATCGAAACACCCATGGCCTAGCGCATGGCTCTTAGTGGCCTGTCTAGAGAGCTTTGCCGAATGTGCGGATCATGGGCTCTGGTCTGCCATGCCTGTCCCCTAGGTTCTGAGTCATTTCCTGTGAGATTGTTCTAAAAGAAAAAAAAAAAAAAAATAGACATACCGCTACTTTGCTTTAATTTTTTATGACATCTTTATTGTGCATTCATGTTGTACGTTTGTGGGTGCGCATGTCCTACTGTGTGCACTCGGAGGTCAGTGGACAGGTTTCAGGGGTTGGTGTCCTCTACCGTGTGGGTCCCAGGGACTGAACTTAGGTTGTCAGGAAGGGCAGCGGGTGAGCCGTCTTACCCGACCCCAGACCACTACTGTGGAAAACAGCTCCGAGGGTCCTTTTCAGGTTGGTCACGTCCCTACCCTACAACAAAGGAATTCCATCCCTGAGGATGTACTAGAGAACCCCAGCAACACTCGCAACCAGAAGGCGCCCCCAGGGCCACCGCACCTCGATCTCAAACTAGAAACCGCCAAATGCCCAGCAGAGGACGCCGGACATTAAATTGCAGAATTTCCACATGAGGGAGTGCTAGACAAGAAAATAGTTGGACAGACATAGTTCTGCTCATTAGCCTGGAGGAAAAAAAAAAAAAACAAAACAATGCTATACAATGAGGAACCAGACAACGGACACACACGCACACAAACATTCGCGCACATGCATACACACGATGGGAGTCCAGCTATTAAAAGGACGCTGACACACCCGAAGGAGGCTAAAGCAAGAGTCTAACCTGAGCTTGGAGTTCAAGGCTAGCCTGAGCAACATAGTGAGGCCATCTCAAAAGCAACAAATAGACAAATGAAACACAAAATCATTGGGGGTTGGAGATGTAGCTTGGATGAACCCTTGCCTAGTATGTTCGAGGCCCTGGATTCCACCTCTTTACCATAAAATAAAATAATAAAACAAAATGGAGGAGGGCTTCAAAGGAGTCAGCTAGCTAGAGACAGATAGATAAATCATGGTCTTGCTGGGTAGCCCAGGCTGTCCTGGGACTGGCAGTCTTGCTTCAGCCTTGCAAAGGGTGGGATTGCAGGTGTAAGCCACGAGGCCCGCTCCTGCCTCTTTACTTTTGACGCTGCATGCACGTGCGTCCTTATGTACACTGCACACTGTGCTGTGGAAAGAAAGAGCGGTGTGTGGTCCTCCTCTGCCCCCTCCCCCCCCCAGCCCCCCATTCTGTCCCCAGCCGGCAGAGGAGGAGCTAAGGTCCCTTATAACAGCTCTTTTCTTCATTCCTGAGTGGGTCAGAGGAATATGGGGGGTGGGGGTGGGTGAGGGCCTCCCTCCCGCAGCTGGGCCCTGGCTACTCCAGGGTGGGAAGGACTGGGGAGAGCAGGGTCAGGCGAAGCCGGCTGGCTCTGCTGTTTGTGCCAACTGTGGATTAGGCCAGAGCCCTGGCCCACCTGTTGCTTCACTCATCCAGAGTGAACATAGCCGCTGGGTACTTACTGAAAGCACCGGGTGCTGCTGGAGGTGCAGAGAAGTGGGAGGCTTTAGTACTTGTTGCCGTTGTTACTGTAGTTTCGTTCTGTTTTCTCTCACCTTGGAGCCCAGGCTGGCCTCAAACACGAAATCCTCCTGCCTCTGCCTCCAGAGTGCTGGGACTGTGATCACAGACCATCATGTCTGCTGGGAGATGATTTTTGACCTCTGAAATCTAACAGGACAACTAGAGGTGACCAAACCATAAAAAAACTCTGTTATCAGCAAAATGGGGGCTGGGCAACACATGACCGCCCACCAGAAACTGCTAGAGGTGTTCCTCCCTCCCCAGATCTAGCCTTTAAGTTGACAGCCTAGTGGGAGTGGAGCAGTTACGTCAACTAATACAGCCTGCTGTGCATGATGGGGGCTTTTCCTCCCGCTGGCTAATCTAAGGGCAGCCAGGATCCAAGAAATACTTAAGAGAAGTGGGGCAGGTGGGTGTGCAGGGCTGTATCCTAGAATCATCCCTTCCTGGAGGAAGCAGGCGACCGAGAGCGCGCCCACCTTGCCCTTGCCCAGGTTGTTTGCCCATGGATGCACTTATGCCAAGACAAGGGGTGTGGGTGGGGTGGAGAGAGAGGGCTGGAGAAAGGCCGGAGAGCTCTGAAGGGGTTCTGCATTGCGGCTTTAGGAACGAGAAAGCGAGAGCACGGTGGAGGGCTGGAAGGACTTCCCAGATGGAGAAACCAGACGGGGGGGAGGGGGGGAAGGCATAGTAGGCTAGAAAACAAGGCAATTCACAGCCACCTCTGAGCACAGCTCTGCAGCGGGGAGGGGAGCCACAGAGACAGTCAAGGTGGATCCAAAGAGTGTTTGCTTTGCAACCTTTAGGTTCCCCCAGCCCCCTCTCTTTAAGACAAGGTCCCAGTAGGCCTGGATGACCTGGAGCTCTCTCTATTGACTACGCTGGCCTTTGAACTCACAGCGTCCTGCCTGCCTTGCTTCCCAAGCGCTGAAATTAAAGGCATGTGCCATCATGCCTGGCCCTCCTCTTCCTTTTTAATCCTGGGTCTAGTGTGTTGCTCTGGCTAGGCTCAAACTCCAGAGCCTGAGAGATCCTCCTGCTTTCAAGGTATCTGGGCAAAGGTGCTCCATTGAAATGTTGGGTCTTTATTTAGGGGCTTTTTACGTAGCCCAGGCTTGCCTTGAACTGGATATCTATGTAACCAGCCCAGGCTGGCCTCAAACTGACAGCAATCCTTTACTTCAACTTCCTGAGTGCTGAAAACACAGGATGCCCACTCAGCCCAGTGTAACCTTTGACCTTAGATGTGCCGGGATACAGGGGAGGCGTTAGGGGAGGCTTCATTGTTCCCTCTGGCTCAGGGTGAAGGTGGGGTTCAGCGGCCTGGCCTGGAAGAAGGAAGGCAAGTTGGATTGTTGTGCAGAAGTCAAATTCCAGAGTGGCTCCTGGTTAGAGGAAGTAGGCGGAGCACAGCAGAGGAGAGCACCAGCCTGGCTTAGCAAGGCTTTGAGTTCCTGCACTGTGGGGCTGAAGGCAGGCAGAAGCAGAGGCCATGATGTGGACGAGTCCCACCCCCACCCCCACCCCAATCTTCTCCAGGGACTTTTTTTTTTTTTTTTTTGAGACAAGGTTTCTCTGTATAGCCTTGACTTCCTGGACTTGCTTTGTAGACCAGGCTGTCCTCAAACTCGCAGAGATCCGCCTGCGTCTGCCTCTACCTCCTGAGTGCTGGGATCACAGCATGCGCCACCACCGAGCCCGGCTCCAGGGACCTATCTAAGTGCCTGTTGGTGGACAGGACTCATCTGGATAGTGAAGAGATATGCTCACGTGACAAGACTGTCCGTAAGACACAGTTACGCACGTTAAAGCACTCTGCTTAGGAGGCCCTACAACCGAATCAATCCATAGGGCATGAGAGGCATGGTTAGCCAAACAGAAACTCCTTACAGACTCAGAAGTGGCTTTGTCCTGGGGGAATGGAAATGGTTCAGGAGGAACAAGAGACGGGCTCTTCCGTTCAGTCAACATGGACTGCTTTGGAAGGTGGGGAGACAGCTCCATGCTCAGGAGCTCTTTCAAAGGATCTTGTCTGGGTCTCAAAGCAGCTCAAAACAGTCTGTAAGTCCAGTTCCACAGAATTCAGTCCCTCTTCTGGCCTTTGTGGGTACCAGGCACGCAAGCAGAGCACATACATGTAGGCAAAACACTCATACACATAAAATACATTTTTGACCAAAAAAAAAAAATATCAATTTAAAAAGTGACCATAATTTTAAAAAGGCACACCACCTGCCTTTGCTCTGTTCATGGTTTCCCTATTTTCGTCTGGCCTTCTTGTATGAGGTGGTGGTGATGGAGGATGGTGCTCTTTCGAGCTCCTCAATTCAGGGTGACATTCCAGCACGAGAGTGGGAAAGTGGAGCGTCCAGATCCGCGCGCCTGCGACCCCGCGAATGGCCGGCAGGGGTCAGGCGAGCTCCACGCAGCGCCGCCGGAGCAGGTCCCGCGAGTCACCGCCGCGGAGCTTTGAGGCAGGAGGTGAAAACTCTGGATCTGCTGGGGGCAGATGACGGGTGAACATCCAGGTACGGCTCATCCGGGTCTCAGCTGCATTCAGGGCAAGCAGTGTGCTAGGCGCTTCCCCTAACCCTGAATGCTACGGCTTGGCCGGAGTCCTGGAGCCACCTAATCTCTGCGGAGTCCGGGAGTGGCTGACTCGCCCTTCCCTTCCTAGGTTTGAGCAACTCACCTTGCAGGGCTTTGCATGGGGTCCTTAAGCAATCTTGCCTTGAGCACCTAGTTGGTTGCAAAGGTCAGGGAAGGAGCTGATGTGAGGAGTGAAGCAATATTACAGGCATAAGGACTACCGTTGGGTTATAGGCTTAAGGCTCAAGTCCCTGGGAGAAACTCCCTTCAGGCCCAACACAACAAACCTGTGTGGCTGCCTTAGCCCAGGATCACTCCCCAGGGACCCCAGGTGTCCACATAAAAGTGTCACTAGATTCTGATAAGGAGGCTAACCAAGCCACACTTAACTCATCTCGGTAGAGCCCCCCCCCCCACCTACATTTCGGACATTGTTTTGTCTTTTATTTAAAAACATTTGTGTGCATCACATTACAAAACAAACAGGAAAACAAACACATTCTTCCTGTTGCTATAGCTGGAGGCACACGCCTTGGGTAATTATATTTAGCTCAAGGTTCCAGAAGCTGGGTATCCAAAAGCATGACACGCCCACCTCCAGGATTTTCTGTTGCATCAGAACGTGGTGAGGACCTCACAGGAGAAGGCAAGCACAGCAGTTTAATGTTCCCTCTTCTAAAGCCACCCAAGTCATGAGGGTTCTCTCAAGCGAACCATTAACAAATGCCTGGGATTAAGGTTTTTATCATGTGACCTTCTGGGGGACACTCTCAAATTAGTAGGGTTCCAGCGGGCGAGACTGGGTGAGAGGGTTGCATCCTGTTGACTTCTGGAGGTCAGAGGGCAGCTCTCCACCCACCACAATGGTTCCAGGACTCCGACTCAGCTTGTCTTGATTGGTGGCAAGCCATCTTGCGGGCTTGTGGGACCCCTGCCTCATTTAGAACATCTTCGGTGGGTCATTCCACTGGTCTTTCTCGGGTCACCACCAGAGCAGGGCCCAGAGGGGGAAAGCCAAGGGGCAGCCTCGAGATCCGGAACTTCCCCTTTAGATGGGGCTGGACTGGGGTCGGGAAGGCACTAACTCCACCTCTCTCAAGCCTCAGCACTTGGCCGCGGGCCTGGACCAAACCCTGCTGGGCTGGGAGCCACGAAAACCAGTTTTACTTTTGGGAACCTACTCCTAGGGTGCTATCTGCGGCGGCCGCAGGTTGGGATCCTCCGATTCTGACCTTGACCAATATCAAGGTATTAAAAACAAAACTAAACAAACAAACAAAAGCTGCAAAGCTTGGGCGGGGCATGGTGGTAGCACACGCAATTAATCCCAGAACTCAACTCAGGAGGCAGAGGCAGGAGGATCTCTTGAGTTCAAGGCCTGGACTACACATGGAGACAAAACAAAGCTCAGAGATGTGCTAGGTCTGGTGGTTCGTGCCTGTGATCATGGCACTCAGGAGGCAGAGGCAGGGGGATTCTGTATTACAGGTTAGATCATGTCTCAAAAGACAAGCGCCCCTCAGGGGTGGCCTCCAGAAGGTTAAGGTTCTCCTTCTATCTTCACACACCTGACTCCCCCTCCCTTTAAGGAAAATCACATGGGGCTGCCTGTGGGTCATGCCTGTAATCCCAGCACTCTGATAGGGGCAGATCTACAGTTCAAGATCTTGGTTCAAGGCTAGCCTGGGCTACAGGGAGGCTGAAATCAAACCATGGAGAAGTTGGCAGGGGGAGGGAGCTGACTCAGGAGTACAGTGCTTGCCAAGCTCAGGGACATGAAAGAAAAGGTCACTGGGAGATTCGGGTCTGAGACTTTCCACTCTGGCCTCTAGTCCTGTTACCAAAGGGGCGGGACTCTTCAAGGACACCCTCAGGGTGTAGGCAGGTCACGGCAAACTGCTTGCTTCTCCTCCAGAACACTGCTTTGGGCACAGAAGGCTTTACTTTGCAGTATGTTAAATACAAAATGGCAGCAGCCACTGGGCGGTTGTAACAAAATTAGCTTCAGGGTGTCTAGAGAAATGTACAGTCAGAGAGGCTGGAGCTGAGCCAGGCAAACCAGGCCGGGCCACGGAGCCTGTCAGCTGCCCAGTCAGCTGCAGAAGGTCACATGAGAAGGCCCAGTTCTGGCCTGTGACAGAGTGATGCAGACAGACTCAGGCACGCCAGCAGGAGCCACTCTGCACACTGTCTTGGCTAGACCTCGGACTCTGCCCTTCCATGGGTCTGCCGCACAGGCATTCTGGAGCTGTTTAGACCTTGGGGAAACAGCCAGCAGGGACAGGTTTCTGCCTTTTCCTCAAGAAAAGAGACCACTAAAGCTGGGCGCAGTGGTGCATGCCTGCAATCCCAGCACTCGGTAAGGCAGAGGCAGGAGGATCCCAATGAGTTAAAGGCCAGCCTGGTCTACAAAGTGAAGTCCAGGACAGCCAAGGTTACACAGAGAAACCCTGTCTCAGAAAAAAAGAAAAGGGACCACTCTGTATAAGAAAATTGAAAGAGGCAGGGCATCTGAAGCTCTCCCCACAAGCCCCAGAAAAGCCAAAGTCCTTCTTGCAGTCATTTTTGGGCTCTTCTGACTGGCTGGCTGGAGGATCCAACCTCACACGGAACAGAAGGCTGGCATGAGAAGGGCAGCTGAGCAGTAGAGCTTCCTTAGACAGGTAAGAAGGCTGCCATGCCTCTGCTTCCAAAGAAAGGCCTCTTGGTGCTAGGACCAGGGGTCGACGGGCCGTGGGGCTAGCGGAAGTCTGCATTGAAAGCTCTGCCGATGACCAACCGCCTCACCTCGCTGGTCCCAGCTCCAATCTCATACAGTTTGGCGTCCCGAAGAAATCGGCCCATGGGGAAGTCGTTGATGTAACCATTCCCACCTGTGGAACAAAAGTGGGAAGAGAAAGGACAGAATTGAAGGCAGGGGGCGAAGTGAGAAAGCAAATAGAAGGCCAAGGAGTCATCCTTCAGGAATCAGAGGACTGGTTCCTTTGCATATAACCTATGAGCGTTCTCCGGACTCCCTCTCCTCTCCCTCCCAGTCTCTGTCTCTGTGTTAGGATTGGGCATGGGCCTGACACTCTAGGCGGGTGCTCTACCACTGGGTTATAATCCCAGCTCATATTTTAAAACCTCTAGGTTATCTGTATATCTAACGGACCTAAGTACCATTTAAATTGTTACTCTGGAATGTTTAGGGGATCGAGACACTAGAACAAGTCCGTGTCCAGCTTAGGTACAATTTTTCTTTCGTTTTACATTTATTTTGTGTGTATGTGTGTACATGCACATCTGCCTAGACACACGTGTAGCACTCAGAGGACAATGTGTGACATGTGTCAGCGTTCCTCCTTTCACCACGTGGGTCCTGGGGACCCAACTCAACTTTGCCAGGCTTGGTAGCACCCAAGGGTCCATCTTGTTGGTCTTTTTTCCCCCCGCCCTCCAGTGCTGGCAAAATCCCGAGCTACTGATACAGTTTTTTTCTGAACATTTCCTTCCCTTTTTGAAACAGGGTCTGCCATATTCTAGGCTAGTTTGCAACTCGCAGTGTTTAGCCATGATGACGTTGAACTTCTGACCCTCTTACCTCTGACTTCTGAGATTACAGGGGTGTATCCCCCACCACAGTGCTGGGGTGCTGGCTCTGTATGCTAATGTCCGGGTTGGCCAAGAAGTTACTCTGTAGCCTAGGCTGGTCTGAAGCTCCTGAATGCAATCCTCCTGCATTCCCAAGGGCTGGGATTATAGGAATGCACTACCATGCCCAGCCTTTTCTGACTATCTGTCGGTTAAATCCATAAGGGCCCCAGGATACGGTGGCTATGGGGGGAAGGTCTGATTAAAGAGAAGCAAAGGCAATGAGGGAACCTTGTTGGGGTCAGGACGGGACAGTGGCACTGATCTAGGAGGTCTCGAAGAGTGCTGGAGATCCAGACAAAGAGAGGGCAAACTCCGGGGCCGGGCTGAAGAGTGTCCACCTAGCTGGCCCAGAGTTCTGGATTCAGCTTGTGGCACACGCCTATGGGCCCATTACTCAGGAGGAGTAATGGGAGGTGGAGGCAGGGGAGCTGAAGTTCTAAGTCAAAGCCATCCTCAGTGACCCCACGTGCTCACCTGTGTGAGACCCCGCTTTTTAAAAAAAGGCAGAATAATAAATAAATGAATTTTAGAAAGCCAGCAGTGGTGACACAGACCTTTAACCTCAGCACTCGGGAGGCAGAGGCAGGCGAGTTTCTGTGAGTTCAAGGCCAGCCAGGGCCTCACTCTACAGAGTGTGACTTCCGGGGCAGCCAGGGCTACACAGAGACCCCTTCTCCCTCCAAAGTGCAGAATCAGTGGCTGACACGGGCAAGAGAGGTGGGATTCAAACCTAAGCCTGTGCCCTTCACAATTGGCCAAAAAATGAAGGAGACTGCTCCAGCTGGGGCATCCCTCTCCCCACTTCCTGGTGACCTTACACCAGGCAGGGAAGATAAGGACAGCTTGTAGGTTCCCTTGCCAACACCCCCTCCCCCCTTTTTTTTGGTGATAAGAGTTTCTCTGTGTAGCCCTGGCTGTCCTGGAACTCACTCTGTAGACCAGCCTGGCCTCGAACTCAGAAATCTGCCTGCCTCTGCGTCCTGAGTCCTGGGATTGAAGGTGTACATCACGACCTGGCTATTTTCTCTTTCCTTTAAAAAAATATTTGATTTTGTGTATGTGGGTACTTTGCCGGCATGCTTGTCTGTTCACCGCATTTCATGCCGGGCACTCTCAGAGGACACAGGAGGGCAGTGGTTCCCTTAGAACTACAGTTACGAGAGCTGCGAGGTGAGGGCTGGGAAGAGAAGCTGGGTCCTCCAGAACAGCAACCAGAGTTCTTCACCACTGTGTCCCGGGCCCCGCCTCCCCTCTAAGATAACAACCACCCAACTGGTAACGGACTGCCATCACCAAAACCTCCCTCTCTTCTTCGCTGCGGGCAGGGAGAGCCTAGAGGTGCCAGCCTGGCTGTGGCTGGCTTAAGGAGTGGAGAGGGACCCCGGGGGTGGGCAGTGGGGAGCCGCTCACCTAAACACTGAATGCCGTCCAGGGCTACCTGCGTGGCGCACTCGGCTGCGTACAGGATGACGCCGGCACAGTCCTGTGGAGGGAGGCTCGGCTCAGCAGGTCCTGACAAGCGCACAGGTGCCCGCCCCCGAGGGTGCCCCGCCCTCGCCCCCTCCCGCAGAGTCAGCCCTCACCTTGGCAGTGACGTGGCCCTCATCGCAGGCCTTGGCCACGTTGTAGACGTACTGTCGGCACGCCATGAGGCGGGTGTACATGTCAGCCATCTTTCCCTGCATCAGCTGGCAACGAAGAGAGCCGCGGGTCAAGGTGCTGGGACACCCTAGTTACCCACAGCAGGTCAGTGGCAAGGACGACCCGACAGCCAGGGATGAGGAACCAGGGGCCCAGAGCAGAGATGGGACTTTCCTAGGACCATGGAGACGGCAGAGAGGCCGGAGAGCTGCCTCTTGGGTGGCTAGCTTCCAGCAGCGTCTTCTCGCGAGAAAGGTGGGATTTAGAAACACAGCTCCCTTTTCTCCTAAGCTCCCGCGCTCTGCGTGCCGCCCTCCGGCCTTACAGCATCTCCTTCGTTCATCTCCGCAGGGACAGGTGGAACAGTGTGATTAAAGGCCCAAAGCTAGGCTGAATGTGAAGGGAGCTGCATTCTACGAACTCAAGCAAGGACAGGACAGCCATCCCCAGATGCACGCCTCCCTCTTCCACGTAGTGGAGCGGAAGAGGACATTTCAGCAAGCATTCCACTTACCTGGAATTGGCCAATCTTCTGGCCAAAGGCTTCCCTCACATGCAAATAGGGAATGGTGTGGTCCAGGACAGCTTGCATGATCCTGCCAAAAAGGAGAAAGACAACATGGAGGTATGATGACAGCAAGTGGGGTGGAAGGATGCCAGGGGATTAGGCCTGAGGACTGAGGTGGGAGGATGGAACTGAGTCCCCCCGAGAGAAACTCCCTGCTACCCATACTCCCTTGCACCTTTCTCTGGGATCAGGTGGGTGTGGCTGGGCAGCGGGCAGGTATGAGAGTTTGGGCTCCTTGCCTCACAACCACATTGCCTAACCTCCTCTGTCCTCACCTGACATCTGTCACTGAATGCCATTTCCCTTGTGTGTGAAGAGGTTCAATGGAGGAGGAGATTGTCTAGGACAGGCCTTGAAAGAGCTTCCCTCCTTATCGGGGCGAGGCCGTTAACCTAATAAGGAGGCCGGAGAGCTTAGGGGCCCCCAGCCTCACATATCCAGAGGCCCACCTGCTTCCTCGGTAGGCCTCCAGCCCCCTCACACTTACCCAAGGGGCCCGCCTGACAGCACCAGGCGCTCCAGGTCCAGCCCGCTCATCAGTACGTAAACACCCTTACTCTCTTGGCTCAGGATGTTAGCAGCTGCGGGGGTAAATGCCAGTCACCGAGGGCTGTTCATGGCCTCTTTACTTAGGTAAAAGGCACGAGAGTGTGTTACTCCGCCTTTAATTAGGGCTTCTCAAGTGAGAGGAAAAGCAGGCAGAAGCAGAGTCTTCAGGACCTTCCCTCTCCCCCTCCCCCCACACCATCCACAACACTACAGAGCCCCAAGATGTTAGCTCTTTCCCTTCCCACCCTGGACTCCCTTGGATGAGAAAGAAAAAGGGACTGGTTTAGAAGTAACTCCACCCCTCTTGGCTTCTTTCTACACCCGTGTCCACTAATAGCCAGACCAGAGAACTCATGGTCCCGGGGTTCTCTGCTTGGGTTCAGGGTCACCTCTCGGCAATGTTTGTGGAAGCTGCTTTGTCCAGGAGTTAGGGTGCTAGTGACCGAACCTCCTGAGCACCTACCCCCTAATAAGGACTCCTGGGCAGAATACTTGGTAGAAACTCGACAGCCTAACTGGCCTTTAAGGTTGGTGGGTGAATTTTCTTTCTTTCCTACAAAGATGGGTCTGCATGGATACTCCTTTCTAGAGACCCCTTCTGACAACAGCATGTTGTTTCGGGATGGTTTACTGCTGATGCACAGAGCAGTCCTAATTGAGGACGAGATCCATGCCCTCAGCTCTCTCGCAGTGCTACATGGTGTCACGTTTACAGCCTCAGCACAGGGGAGAAAACATCCCTGCAAAATCCAATTACCTCTCCTTCACCGAGCCTGGCTTCTGTCAGTTTATTCTGACGGGCTTTTAGCATCATTACCGAGTGTAATTCAGAGTGTTGTGGTTTAGGCACAAAATGTCCCCCTGTGGGCTGGTGTGCCGAAGGCGTGGTTGTCAGCTCAACAGTGTTCTAAGGTGGGGTTTGGGACGTGACTGGATCGTGACAGCTGGATTAACTCGGTGATGGATTCATAATTTGATGGCATTAGTGGAGACAACGGGAACTTTGAGAGGAAGAACCTCCAGGGAAAACTGGCCAGTGTGTTTGTGTGTGTGTGTGTGTGTGTGTGTGTGTCTTTCAGAGTCTAATGGGACTCCTGCCTCTTCTATCTCTGCTATTTAGCTCCCTAGGACAAGCAGTTCTCCACAGGCCCTTCTTCCCTCATGCTCTGCCTCGCTCCAGGTGCACAAGCAATGGAGCCAAAGGACCACAGACTCGATCCCTGAGACCCTGAGTAAAAACAAGTTCTTCCTTCCTTCAACCAGTTTGTTGGCTTATTTATGATGGCGACAAAAAGTCGGACTAGCTCATGTCGGCTGTACAGGCAGGTGCACAGGAGGTCTGAAGCCTGTCAGCTTCACTTTTGGCTACCAGCAAGATGTGCCGCCCACAGAGGAAACCTGTCCTTCATCTAGGCAGGCAAGCAAATAGCAGCAGGGTCTGTGGCCAGGGCAGACAGCTAGCTGTCCAGCAGCTCCAGGCCCACAGTCTTGCTGCGTATCACGGGACAGATAATGGTAGTGACCCTCTGTAATGGCGAGAAGGGCTTTCCCAACTTGCAAAGGAGTCAGGACACTTATTCTCTGGACACTCACCAGGCACCTTGCAGTCTTCAAAGATGAGCTCACAGGTGTTGGAGCCCCGCATGCCCAGCTTGTCCAGCTTCTTGGAGGTACTAAAACCAGGCATACCCTTTACAGGAAACCAGAGGAGACCCTGGTTAGACCTGCCCCAGAGGAGGGCTAATAAAGGGGAAGCTCACTTTACCTACAGGTTCTGAGAGCTGCCCAGCACGCCACCCTCTCACGCCCGAGTTCTCCCTCTGAATGCAAATCTCCAGTCTTCACACCTGCCAGCCTCATTCCCAACCCCTCTGCTGACACCCTCCATCTCCCCAGTTCTCAGGGAAGCATTCGGTCCCCAGATCTCCTCACTCTCCCAGGGAGGTAACTCCAAAGACACTCTCTCAGCCCATGCCAATCTGCTCTTTCGCCACCTGTTCCTAAAGGAACAGGCTCCAGCCTTCTACATGCTTTGACGGGGATGACACAGCAGGTCGCCAAGTGCCCAGGGGAGGAATGACACACACTGCTGCTACCTGTTACCTCCCGTCCTTCCCAGTTCCAATTTTAGCTACTCCCGCCTCCTCATGGAGTATGCTGCCAACCTTCAGACCACGTACTTGAACTCCAGCATTCCCCTGCAGCTGGGTCCCCAAGCCTCAGTGGCACCTGCCCTCTTTGCTCAACATCCATAGGCAGACGGCATGAAGCTGACACCTGCTCTCTAAACTTACATATTTCCAGCTTTTTTTCCAGGGTAGGGCACACGCCTTTAATCCCAGCACTTGGGAGGCAGGGGCAGATGGATCTCTGTGAGTTCAAGGGCAGCCTGGTCTAGGCCAGCCGGAGCTACACAATGAGACACCATCGTATAAAAAAGCAAAAACAAAACAACAAAAAAACTTCCTGTTTTATTTTCTGTATGCTGAAAACGATCATGTTTCCTGTTTTTTAGTTTTTCTGTTTTGTTTTCTCTTCAAGGTGAGAGGTTTCTCCACATAGCTCTGGCTGTCCTGGAACTTGCTCTGTGGACATGGGTGGCCCCCAACTCACAGAGATCTGCCTGCTTCTGCCTCCCGAGTGCTGGGCTCAAAGGCGTATGCCACCACCGCCCAGCTGTTTTAGTTTTTTGAGACAAAGTCTTGCTTGCTGTATAGCCATGGACCTCACGACAAAGACCAGGCTAGCTTCAAACTTACGGCTGCTTGTCAAGTGCCGCACAGATTACAAACACACGTCACCTCATCTGGCTCATTTTAAAACAAAGCCAAACCCAAAATGGAACTCTTGGACTTGAGTCTAACTCCTGATGTATCTTGTCGTTGTCCACACTATCAGAGGTGAGGTGTCCATATCAACATTTGCATTCCCATCCATGCCTCAGTCTCCCCAAAGCTCTTGCTCAGCTCGTTAAGAGCATCTCATTGGTTTCTTTTCCATTTTCTTCTCCTCGACTCTATGGACAGCTTTACTGTCTTCAAACTTGACCCAGCCTGTTGTAAGTGATGATTAATATTTATTATTGATACATCTTTTGATAGGAGGAGCCAGAGGATAGGAAGGTATGGAAGGAGAGGGGGAGAGAAGGGCAGGAGGGAGCTGGGAGAGAGGTCTTGGAATGACATGGAGAGACAGACTGGACCTAATGTATCCCTAAAAGCAGGTATAATAGGTTAATCTAAATGTTAGGAAACTATGAGGGCTTGGAGGTTTAGGATGGAGTAACTATTGCCCAGCATTGTGTTCTAGGTTAATTAAATAAATCAGTCTCTGTGTGGTGATTTGGTTATACAGCTGTTTAGGATTAACAGCTGTATTAATCATCACTTACAACACCAGCCTCTCAAGGTCTTTCTCTCCTTATTTTGTTTGTTTCTTCCTCCTCCTCCTCCTCTTTTTGTAGTGATAAGCTGAAACCTAGGGTCTATACATTCTAGGCAGCTGCTCTACCACTAAGCAACTCCTCCAGCACCAGACTTTGAGGCTACCTGTTTTTGTTTGTTTGTTTTGTTTTTTGAGACAGGGTTTCACTGTTCTGGTCTGACTTTGTAGACCAGGCTGACCTCGAACTCACAGAGATGCGGCTGCCTCTGCTTCCCTGAGTGCTGGGATAGGCTACCTTCTGCTCACCCACCACCTCCTGGGTGCGGGAGTACAGAACACTGATCTCAACCTCCACCGGGTGGAAGGAATGGGTTATCTCTGTCACTGTTGTTAGAGGTGGAGTCTCTATGATCTCATGCCCACTACCCTCACCTTCTCCACCAGGAAGGCTGTGATGCCCCGAGAAGCTGGCACGACAGTCAGGTTTGTCTTGGCATAGACAACTAGGACATCAGCATCAGGGCCATTGGTGATCCAGAACTTGTTGCCGTTCAGAACGTAGTAATCTCCTAAGGGCAGGGCAGGGCAGGGCAGGGCAGGGCAGGGCAGGGCATGGTCTCTTGTCCTGGTCAGCCAGTCAGCCCACAGAACTGCTGCCGCCCAGCTAAGAGCTGGTACTGGGAACCAGCAGAGACCGCCCCCAACCGCTACGCCCTCACCCTGGCTTTGTTTTTCTGTCTTTTCCTGCTGCCCCGTGGCAAATGGCCTTACCTTTCTTTTCTGCTTTCAGCTTCATGGAGACAACATCAGAGCCAGCATTGGGCTCACTCATGGCCAGGGCACCGATGAACTCACCACTGATGAGCTAAAAGGGAAACCGAAACCTGTTTGGTTAGGACATGGGAGCTGCTCCCCAAGACTGCCCCTTCCTGCCCACTTTCTGCCCCTCAAACCGCCCCCCCCCCAGCAAAGCAAGTATTTACAAAGCCTCTCTTCCACTCCGGCTTGCCCCAGTTTTTGGGTTCTAGGGTCTCACACATGCTAAGCAAGGAATTTACCACCGAGCCCTCCCCTTGCTCCCCAGTCTTTATGTTTTAAAAATTGTATTTTAACTTATTTGCTCTGCGTGCGTGTGTGTGTTTGTATCAGAGGATTATGTGTGGGAGTTGGTTTTTTCTCCATCGTGTGTTTCAAACTCAGGTCACCAAACTTGGTGGCAGGCACCTATACAACTAATCCATCTCACTGGCTCCCATTTGATTTTTGAGACCGGGTCTTGCCAAATCCTCCTGCTCTGTCTCCCAAGCAGCTGAATCTCTACATTTATGTCATAAGTCATCACAGTGCTGGCTGAAGGTTTCTTTCTTCTTTTTAGTTTTGTCTTTAGAGACAGGGTTTCTCCGTGCAGCCCTGGCTGTCCTGGAACTCACTCTGCAAACCAGGCTGGCCTCGAACTCACCCAGCTCCACCTGACTCTGCCTCCGGAGTGCCAGGATTAAGGTGTTAAGCTCTGTCCTTGTTTTCTTTTTTTTGGAGTGTTGTATGTTTACATGTGTGCAAGTGTGAGAGGCACACAGACACACATGTACTCGTACATGTAGAGACTAGGGATCAATACCAAGGATCCTCCTCTATTGCTCTCCAGCTTATTAACTTATTTCCTTGCTTCACCTGCATGCATGTCTGCATGTATGTGTGCGGTGCCCAAAGTGGCCAGAATCATGCAGTCATAGAGGGCTGTGAGTCACCATGTGGGTGCTGGGAATTGAACTTGGGTCCTCTAAAAGGGCAGTCAATATTCTTATCTAATGGGCCATCTCTCCAGCCCCCTCAGGTATTGACTTAAGCATTTTAAAGCAGTCTTGGTCCCTTTCCTGATTATATTTAGTTCGTGGCAGCCAGCCAAGGGTGAGAATGTGCTTGGCTCCCCCCGAGGGAGAGCTTGTCATAGGGTGGTTGTGTTCAGTCAGCGGGTGTCTGCATTCCCACCTCCTCACCTTAGGCAGGTATTTCTCTTTCTGTGCCTCATTCCCGTTGCGAACGATCTGGTTGACACAGAGGTTGGAGTGAGCGCCATAGCTGAGCCCTATTGCTCCAGAGACCCGGGATATCTCTTCCATCACCAACACGTGTTCTAAGTAGCCCAGGCCAGAGCCACCATACTGAACTGGGAGCGGGGCCGTGTGGGAAGCAGAAAGGGAGCCAGGTTACATTGGCACACAGACAGGAACCTTACATTAACTGGCAGAGCAGAGACACCCTGGAAGCCAGCCCAAGCTCCGCCAGCAAGGTCGGAGGCTTGTGGCCAGGGTCTCTGCTCAGAAGGGCACAGGACTGGTTCTGCTTGCCGCAGGGGCGAACTGCAGTTTGGAAGATCATCATCTCCAACACTGGCTTTATCCCAGACATTGTCAGCGAGGACAAGCAAGAGCCCCGAGCACACACTCTTCGGAAGTCACAGGAGGCAGAAGCAGATGGATGATGGAAGAAGGCAAGGAAACACAAAGGGGGGGGGGGCGGCGGAGGGGCCTACATTCAGAGCAGCAAATCAGCTACAGACTGCGTGTGCTGAGGCCTTGGGAAGGAGAGATTGTGAAAAACAAAACAACTTATCAGTGTTTTTTACCTACCTATGTGTATATTTATGCCACATGTGTACCAATGCCCCCAGAGACCAGAAGAGAACCCTCCTGGCCTCCCTAGAGTAGCAGTTCTCAACCTGTGGGTTACAACCCTTTGACAAACCTCTATCCCCCCCAAAAAATTATTACTGTTCATGACAGTAACAAAACTGCAGTTATGAAGTAGCAATGAAAATACTTTTATGGCTGGGGGGGTCACCACAACAGGAGGAACTGTATTACAGGGTCTCGGCTACCTGAGGCCTTATCTCAAAAATTAAGAAGGATAGGAAAAGAAAGTGAAAAAGAGAAAGCATGTTTTCCTTAATAGCTGTTTCAGAAAAAAAAATAAATAAATAAAGTGGCTGGGTCCATTGGTCCCTTAGCTCAGCTGCCTGTAAAGACCCTGAGAACAGGCTCCTTCTGATTGATTGATCAGGCTGCCCGATGCTCTACAGAGCTGCAGCTCCAGGAAAATAAGCAGGAAAGCAGAACTCCTCCCGTCTGGCTTGCAGGACTGGGGCTAGCTGGTGTCACTTGAACGGCGAAAGAACACATTCAAGTCTGACAGAGTGAGTTCAAGGCCAGCTCCAGCAACTTCCGGAGATTAGGTTTCAAGATAAAATAATAGGAAAATGGTGGGGACAGAGTGGGGCATAGTTCAGTGTTAGGAATCTTGTCTGGCATATGCAAGGCCTTAGGTTCAATCCCCAGTAAAAATAATAGCCTTCGCTTTCTTTTCTTTTGTTTCTTTCTACTATTTTTTTCTTCTTTTTTATTTTGAGGCAGGGTTTTACTGTGTAGCCTTGGCTGTCCTGGGCTCGCTCTGTAGACCAGTCTGGCCTCGCACTCACAGAGATCCACCTGCCTCTGCCTCCCTAGAGCTGAGATTAAAGGCGTGCACCACCACACCTGGCTCTTTAGTGCTGCGCATCAAACCTAGGGCTTCATACAAAGTATACGCTCTTTCTACTAAGCTACACTCTGAGCCCCAGCTCTCCAGATTCCCTCCATCCTTCCTTCCAGATTTTTTTATTTATTACGTATACAGTGTTCTGCCTGCATGTGTGCCTGCACACCAGAAGAGGGCACCAGATCTCATTATAGATGGTTGTGAGCCACCATGTGGTTTCTGGGAATTGAACTCAGGACCTTTGCAAGAGCAGCCAGTGCGCTTAACCTCTGAGCCATCTCTCTACCCCCCTCCCCAATTTCTTTCTTTACTTCTTTTTTCCTTTTCTTTCTTTCACTTCTCAAACTTATGCTGTTCCTGCCTTACATTTGAGTATTGGGATTTCAGACACCACTGTGTTTCTGCCTTGTTGAGGACACACAGACATTGTAGCAAATCAACTGCATCCTCACCCTCTCCCTCAGGGTATCATGCACCTTAGGGTGGCCTTGAACCTACAACCTTCCTATCTCTATCCCTCAAGTGTAGAGGGATTTTAAACTGCTTCTTTGTTCCATAAAATATATTCTAATTTAGAAACATATTATGTTGGGTAAGATCAGAAACCCTTAAAGCACAAAGAAAAATCTTGTTTGGGGGTTCTCAAAAGGCCCTCCCCCAAACTCCCTCACACCGACATGATTAAATGCGTCATCCAGTGGCTTTTTTTATATCATTATTCATGTAACTTCCGGAGGTCAACTCAAATCCCAGGACCTATGCCACTTCAGGAGGATACAAGATGAAATATACAGACACAAGTCCAACAGACACCTGCATCCTTGGTTTCCGGACCCCTCTCCGATACCAAATCCAGGCATGTCTTACACAAAATGGCAATATAATTTATGTATACCTGCCCACATTCCTATATTATAAAGAGTACAGGTTTTATACAAATAGTTGTCAGCTTATTTCCCCTTAAATTTTTTTTTTTTAGATTTATTTTATTTTATGCACATGAGTGTTTGTATGTATGTGCAAGCCTGGTATACTTGGTTGCCAGATCTCCTGGAACTAGAGCCAACAGTGCCTGTGTGCCACCGTGTGGGTACCGGAAACGGAAGTCGGGTCCTTTGCAAGGGCAACAGGGGCTCTTCACCGCCGAGCCATCTCTCCAGCCACACCACCACACCCCCTTTTTTTTGAGCCAGGGTCTTAGCTCTATAGCCTAGGTCAGCTTGCCTAACAGTCTTCCTGCCTTACCCTCCGGGTACGGGATAGGAAGCAGCTGTTCTTAATGGTTTGGGAAAGAGCGACAGGACAAAGAGTCGGTTGCGTTGCTCTCCCGCCCCAGGAGTGAGGCTGGATGAGGAGGTCAACAGCTCACACATTCGCTGGTACAACCACCCAGGCAGAGTGAGAGAAGGCAACACAGAGCCAGAATATGCCAGCTCCCTGCCTCCCCCACCCCAACCACCCAAACAAGTCATGGCATCCATAGGGCACATCCCTCCTAGTCCCATTTCTGACCCCAAATGAGCTCTGGGGACAAGCTGAAAGCAGAGGCTTTAGGCTGTCCCTCAGGGGCGTACCTCTTACAGGCCACTGGTGAGACAGAGCTTAGGAATCACCTAGAGAAAGCTGATCAACAAGGGCGGTGACCTGACTTAGAATTTTCTAAACTTCCCAGAATCCTCTGGAGGAGTCTGTAGAGCATGCGGATTGTCCAGGGTGCAGGCTCGCACTCAGTCTTCAGTGTGGAATAAGCAGAGTCTATGGGATCCTGCCTTCTGCCGTCACTGGTGAGTGAGAACGTCTTCTCTGTGCTCAGTGGGTGCTGCCTCAGGTTCAGGGGGGAGGAAGTTCTTTGGGAATGGTCCTTCTCCCCTCTTCCTGTCTGATTTCTCTTGAGTGTATGTATGGCGAAGCGTGCGCACGTGTGTATGTGAGTGCACACACCTGTGGACACGTGTGGGCATCCTCTCCTCACTCCCTACCGTTTTTTTGTGAAATGAGTAGCCAAGGAGCCCCAGCAAGCCCCCCACCCCCACCCAGTGTCAGCAGCCGTCAGTGCGGGAACTACAGACATCGGGGCGGGACAGGCTTGGCTTTTACATAGTGCTGAGATCTGAGCTCTGGCCCTCAGGTTTACACAGCAAGTGCTCTTCGCTTGAGCCTTCTCTCCAGCCCCTTGGTTTTTTTTTTTTTTGTTGTTGTTGTTTTTTTTTTAATCAGGGTCTCACTCCGTGAACTAGGATAGCCTGCAACTTACTGTACTGCACAGGCTGTCCTTGAACAAAGAGTAGGCCTCCTGTTTCAGCCCCCTGAGTGCCGGGGTTAAAGGGATGTGCCACCATGCCCACTTCCCTTCCTGCCTGTTCTGGCAACGGAGGGAGTTCTCTTAAGGGAAAGAAGCCATACTCACCAGGGGCCGTGATGCCCAGGACTCCCAGGCTCCCTAGCTGCTTCCAGAACTCCTGTCAACAGAGGAGAGTGGGACGAGTGATGAGGAGGCAGTTAGCCATGTGTGGCCAGAACAAGAACAAGCCATTCAGAGGGAGAAGCTGTACTCACTCCCTCCTCAAGCAGCGAGGCCCCTGTCGCTAGGACACGGTGTGCACCTTTCTAGGCAAAAGTGCACTGGGGGCCACCCCGCCCCCAGAAGCCTCCACTCCCACCCTCACCCCTGCAGCTCACCCTCAGGTTCTTGAACTCGTTGATTTGATCAATCTCTTGGGCCTTGGGAGCCAGGTGCTCCTGAAGGAACTTTGACATAGTCTGACGAAGCTAGAGGGAGAGAGGCAGACAGAGACTACTGAGAGCAAGACAGGACTGCCCCTGTGGTTGAAACGGCACATTCAGGGAGCTAGGCCACAGGCAGTCTCCCCACGAAGAATCAGGTTGAGGCTTAGCGGCCCCTCTAAATTATGCTTCATTAGAGGTGACTGTGCAGGCAGGTTCTTTGACAACCGGACAGAAGCTAGTCATCAGAAGGAGGGAGCCTCAACCAAAAAAAAAAAAAAAAAAAAAGTTTCCATAATATGGGACTGCTGCAGACTATCCTGTTGGGCATTTTCTTAAGTAGTGATCAATGGGGGTAGGGCCTAGTCTATTGTGGGTGGGGCCTCCCCAGAGATGGTGAGTGGTCCTGGGTTCTATAAGAAAGCAGGCTGAGCAAGCCACGAGGAGCAAGCCAGTAAGCAGCACTCTCCCCCATGGCCTCTGCATCGGCTCCTGCCTCCAGGTTCCTGCCCTGTTTGGGTTTCTGCCCTGGCTTCCTTCAAGGAGGAACTGTAAGCCAAATAAACCTTTTCCTCTGCAGCTTAGTTTTTGTCATGGTGTTCACTATAGCAACAGTAATCCTAACTAGGACAATGACCGCACCCTCTTTCGTAAGATTCTTGGTTTAGACATCTTGGAAATGATTAAGACATTATCATTTTATTAATTTTAAGATTGAGTTTTGCCCAAGCTGACCTTGAATTCATGTACCCTAGCCTCTTAAGTATTGAAAAAGATTCTATCAATCATCTATCTATCTATGTATCTATGTATCTATCTATGTATCTATGTATCTATCTATCTAACAGAGCTTGCCTCAGGTTTATCTGTAAAAACAGCATAGGACACAGGTCATCTGTAAATAGTGTGTAGGTGGATGTGTCACACCAGTCCGTCTGTCTTCACATTAGCAGAAGTCTTTCCTGTGTGGCCTTCACAGGGGCCTGGGCACCTTTGGGAGCCTGAGCTGGAGCTGAAGCCTGGGCCTTAGCTGGAGCTGCGGCCTCTGCCTTGGTTTGAACCTTGGCCTTTGGTTGGTAGAGCCTATGACCCTAGGCCATGTAGCTTCAAATCTGATTCCCAAGCTTGGGGTGAGCGATGAAAGCCAGACAGCTGAGGTTGCGGCCGGGGGCCTTTGGCATCTTGGGTTTAACAGCTGCAGGCTTCAAAGGGGCTTTGATGGCCTCTTGCACACTCACTGCCTTTGCATTGTTTGCCTGCATCTTCTTCAGGCCTTTCCTGTTGTGCTTCTTGGCAAAGCGCATGTTCCTCAGGAACGTGGGGTCCACCCCCTTAAGAGATTCATGCCTTTGTGACCGGGCTTTCTTGAGGCCATTTCTGTGCCATCTTCAGGACTGGTTGGTGTGTTGCGCGGTTTCTTGGACTTGGCCATGACTGCATGGTAACCCACAGCTTCCGCACTCTCTGGCGTGCAGGCACACATGCAGATAAAATGCTCATACATAAAATAAATAAATAAAATCTTAAAAAAAAAAAAAAGCTAGTTATGGTGGTAAGGAGGCAGGCAGAGCTCTGTGAGTCCAGCCAGGTTTATATAGTGAGACGCTGTCTCAGAGAGAGAGAATGAACACATTGTAAGAGGGGATATGTTTAAAGTGCGTGGAAAAGTCTTTACGCAACCCAACCCCGTGCCCAGTGAATAGACACAAATGGGGTGTGTGTTGGGGGGGGGGGGCGGATGCATTATAAATCTGGATATAGAGATCCAGGCATGTAACCCAGCCCTCAGGAAGCCAGGCAGGAAGACGGCTAAAATGTCCAGGTCCCCCTGGCCATTAGCAACATCCTGTCTCAAAACAAAGAATGTATGCAACTGTAAATGAGGGTGATACTGAAGGTGTTCAGGTGAGAGCACTGGGACAGTATTGATTTGAGAAGGCAAGTGAGGGGTGGACACGTGCTTCGGTGGTTAAGAGCGTGTGCTGGCTGGTTTTCTTTTTTTTGTTTGTTTGTTTGTTTTTTGTTTTTTTTTTTTTGTTTTTTTTTGGCTGGTTTTCTATCAGTGTGATACAAGCTTTGCGTCATTAGAGAGGGAGCCTCATTTGAGAAAATGCCCCCAACAAGAGGCATAAGCTTATTAAGTGATTTAATCGGGGTATTTTCTTAATTAGTGACTGATGGGCGAGGGCACAGTCCATTGTAGGTGGGGCTGTCTCTGGCCTGGTGGTCCTGGGTTCTAAGAGTGGCTAAGCAAGCTAGGAGGAGCAAGGCAGTAAGCAGCACCCCTCCATGGCCTCTGTATCAGCTCCTGCCCACAGGTTCCTGTCATGTTTCAATTCCTGTCCAGGCGTGGTGGCACATGCCTGTAATCCTAGCACTTGGGGAGGTAGAGGCAGGTGGATTGCAGTGAGTTCAAGGCCAGCCTGGTCTACAAATCCAGGACACCCAAGGCCACACAGAGAAACCCTGTCTGGAAGAATCAGACAGACAAACAGACAAAAAACAGAAAGAAAGTAGGCTGAGCAGGCCAGTGTCTCTCCAGAGCAATGATGGACCTACCCAAGGGTGCCGCTTTTGCAGGTTCAATCCCCGGCACCCACATGGAGGCTCAGAACCTTCCCTAGCTCCAATCCCAGGAGACAGGACACCTTCTTCTATCCTCTGCAGGCACCAGGTAAGGTAAGCTGTGCACATACACACAAAACACTCATACACATAAGTCAAGTAAATCTAAAATTAACTCACAAAGGTAAATGAGTCAAGCAGCGAACATCCAGTTCCTTTATTAACATAGGCTGGTACAAGAACAAAAACAGCACTCCATACGAATGTGTCACAAGCGTGGGAGCGTTATATCCTAAGTGTGTTTGCCTCAAAGGTCTGAATGTAATCATTATTTCCCAGGACACAGGGAAAGTAACAGCTCAGGAACCAGACAACGGGCTAGTGGAAACGACAAGCTGGACCTTAGAATCCCGGAAGATTCTAAGACAGAAGGTGCTCTGGGGTTTCCAGATTCTTCCTCCACCCAGGTTAACATTCACAGCAACACTGGCCCTTGGTCATACATATACATATATATATATACATACATACATACATACATACATACATACTCATTCCCAGGACCCAAGCATCCTTGGGAATTACTCATTGCCTTTAATTAGCCAGAACAGTCTTAAACCCAGCAATACGAGGAGGCAACCTGTATGAACATATTTTTCAAGATCTTGTCCAGCTTTGTGTGTTAGGCCTTGATGAGGGGAAGAAAGCAAACTAAGATTGCATCTCAGAACTCCTTAAAGCCTTCCAATGCAAGAAAACAGTGCCCTGGTGGTTATGGCTCAACCATACATAAACGGAGAACCACAGTTTTAAGCCACCTGGTGTGGTGGTACACGCCTTTAATCCCACCATTCTGGAGGCAGAAGCAAGAAGATCACTAGAGTTGTAGGCTGGCCTGGTCTACAAGGCAAAGTCAAAACTATACATACTGAGACCCCAGGGAAGGAGATAGATACATATAGAGAACAGGCTGCATTGTAAGTGATTGCCACCGAAGGTGGGGGAAACCAATCTGCCCAACCAGTCCAGTCTCCCAGGAGCTTTGGTCCTTACTCTTCTAACTCCTTCTAGCAGGAGTTCAAAGTGAGGAATCCTTTCGCCTTGCTGTCTCAGATCTTCCCTCGTTAAAGATAACGATGAGAGCAGAGGCTTGGGCATTGAGATCACTAGCAAGGAGAAGGGCGCGCAGTTTCTCTCCCTAGCTTCCAAGGCCCGGCAGGCACAAGTCATTTGTAGGGTAAGACACGGGGCACGAGGCCTCCGGGCAGGCCTCCCTACCTGCTTCTGTTCCCCGCTTAACCCGTTGACATCATCGTCCACAGGCAGTAGTGAGTGGGACCGCCGCGGGACAGCGAGGGGAGACGGTGATGGCCGCAGTCTCCAAGTGGTCACCCGCCGGCCCAGCAGCCTGGTCACAGTCGCCATCTCTGTTTTGAGCCAGGAGCTTGGGGGGGTGTTTTAGCCTACAGTCCACCAATCCTAGCTTCCCCGTTCCGTCCAATCGGAAAGGGGGTGGGTCTTCAGCGGCCAATCGCGCTCGGAGGCCAGAGCCAGGCAAGCCAATCCGCCGTGACGCGGTAACCAGTCCCAAGCTCCCTGGCTGGCCCGGCTCCCGGACTTCCTTAAGCGTTCTTCTTGGGGAGGAGAGTCCCTGACGCGTGGAGTTCACATCGTAACCTTTACCGTAACCGTGAATCTGCAGAAGACTTACCTTCATGGGAAGGCAACATGGGGTGGTCCGGGCGCCTAGTTTGGAGTCATGAAAAAACTGTCCAAACAGATCCGGGCTTGCGAAGGGCTGGAAGGAATCTCTCGTTCTAGAGCACCGACCTGCAACAGGGAGGTTCGCTCTGTTATGACGTAACGGGCTATGTTGAGCGAAAGAGGCTGCTGCCCTCCAGGTTCTGGAAGGACTTTTTCTCCTGGGGATGACAGGGCAGGAAGGGAAGAGTGGGCTTCGGGGTTCCCTGAAGAACAGAACAAAACCAAACCCCCCAAAACCCACGTGTGTGAAGAGTCTACAGACCCACTAGAACTTTCTGGTCGTGCAGACGGGGCTGCTGCAGATTTACAGCCCAAATTCTCCTGGGGAATCTTTCGTCCCTGTGGTAGCCATTTCTCTCCACCTGCGGGTAAACCTCACCGGTTCGTGCTGAACCCTTGAAAGCTGTCACGGCTGGATCCCGGGGCACGCTGCCACCTGTTAACCCGCAAACAGGAAGTGCGCAGAGGCCAGAGCTCGGCTGTGAGGCTGGGGAGCTGGCTCCTTGGCCGAGAGTGTTTGCCGCTCCTCCTAGAGGACCCGAGCTCCATTCCCCCGACCCAAACGGCAGCACACAACTGCCAGTGATTCCAGTTTCGGGGATCCTAGGACTCTGGCCCCCAGCATTTTAGAGTGCTGCACGCGCGTGCACATACCGCCCCTCCTCCCCGCCCCCCGAGAGTGACAGAGAGGCAGACAGAGGGAAAGAGACAGAGTTTATTTTAGCTCACAATGGTTGCAGTCAATCATAGCAAGGAAATCAAGGCAGGAGCTCAGCTAGTCACGCTACATCAAGGGCAGTGAGAAGCCCATACATGTCTCTGCTTCTATTCAGTCCAGAGTAAAACAAACAAACAAACAAAAAAACTCACTCGGACGCATGCCCTCATCAGGGAACATGAGTTTCCGGAGAGGTAGCAAACTCTACAGGGATTTCTTGTTTGGCTTATATGAAAACCAGGGGATACCTAGGGTTATTATTGTTATTATTTTTTTGAGTCATTTATTTTATATGTGTGCGTGTTTTGCCTTCAAGGCCTGGTGCCTTCTGAGGGCTTCAGATGCCCTGGAACTGGGATTCTAGACAGCTGTGAGCCACCACGTAGGTGATAGCAGCTGACCCTGGGCCCTCTTTGAGAACAAGTGTTCTTAACCACCGAGCCATCTCTCTAGCCCCACACACTAGTTCTTTCAGTAAAGTGATTTGACAGGGACTACTTCACGTCAACGGTCAGGTTAGACGAGACATCTCGGCAGCAACCCGGGGTTCTTCTCCCTTCTTTTTAAAGGAGTCTCATGTGGCCCAGGCGGGGCTTCAGGTCAAGATTATATTTTCTTATTATATTTTCCGGGCTGATCTGACTCACTGTATAGAGCCGGCTGGCCGGGGACTCACAGAGGTCTGCCTGTCTTTGCCCCCTAAGCGCTGGGTCTAGCTAGGGGTGTGTTACACCACACACTTCACTGACGTTCTTAGGCGGGTGGTGTGTCGGCGTGGGAGGCCGACACGGGAGGATCACCACTTGAGCCCAGCTCTGGTTGCAAGTCTGCTCAGTCTAACATCGTTGCAGGCAACAACAAAGAGGTTGTTAGCTGGGTAATTCCAAGTATGTATTTCCTAAGGGACAACTCTGTTAGAACAAATCAGACCCTGTGCAGCTTGAGGGAGGGCATAAATCTAAACACAGCAACCAGCCCTGAAACAAAGAAAGGACAGATGAAGGTTCAGCCGGGAGGCGATGGCCGTAAGCGCCCAGTATCACACACAGTCCTTACCCACTGTCGTCTTGTGCAGAAAGGAGGCTTTTCAAGTATAGGTTCATTTCATAGGCGCAACTTTATTTTATAAGGATTGTGTTGTTGTTGTTGTTTAAGACAGGGTTTCTCTGTGTAACCCTGGCTGTCCTGGAACTCACTCTGCAGACCAGGCTGGCCTTGAACTCAGAGTTCTGCCTACCTCTGCCTTCCAAGTGCTGAGATTAAAGACATGTGCCGCCATTGCCCAGTAAGAATTTCCAAAGCTACAACATTTTAAATAAAGGATTTTTAAATAAATAAAGGAATTTGTAAGTAAAAAAAAAAAAGTTTTGTATCTGAGCAATCAGTGGTAGAGCTCTTGTCTAGTGAAGACAAGTTTGGGCTTGATCCTTAGCAGGGAAAGGAAAAATTCTGAGCAGGTGTGTGCACCTGGCATCCAACATGTGGGAGAGTGAAGCCGGAGGATGATGGAGCCCAGCAATCCAGCAAGAACACAGGAAGATGCCTCAAAATACCACCACTCCCAGAAATTCAACCCAGGCAAATGCCAGGAAGACTGCTTTTGTAAAGACTCAAACTTAGCAGCAAGTTTTTTTCAATTTACATTTTTTTTTTTTTTTTTGGTGGGGAGAGCCGTTTCTTTGTGAGGGGTTGTTTTAAGATAATGTCTCACACAGTAGCACAATGGCTCAGGATGGTCTAGAACTCGCCATGTAGTCCCCGCTGGTCTCTGACTTTTAGCCATCCTCCTGTTTGATTATCTGCTGGGATGACCAGTACTTACTTTGCTTTTTGTTTTGATGGTGATTTTTTTTTTTTTTTAAACCCAGGAGTGGACTCATTGCCTTGAGTACTGCCTTAGGATGCAGTTGAATTTTATCTTACCTATCTCTGAGGACAGGCTGTCTACAGGCCAGAAGTCCCTCCTCAGTTAGATTAGCTGAAACTGGTTGAATCTAAGATGGCTGCCAGAGTGACCAGCTGATAACTCCCAACGTCATGGCAATACCATATGCTAGCCACCTGGCACAGCCTCTATTCCCAAAATTCAGGTCTACAACCTGCTACCCCAGTTTCCCTATATTCCAAAAGAAATTAGGAAACAGAATTGGCAGAGGAAAATGGATTTCGAGGTTAGCCAAGGCAGAGGAAGAACCTGATTTGTCTCCATTGTTCCACAGTAATTTACTTACTGTGCCTGAGTGCTTGCCTGCACACGTGTCTGTGTCACATGCTTGTGCCCAAGGAGGCCAGAGGAAGACATCAGATCCTCTGGGACTGTAGTTACAGATGGTTGTAAGCTCCTGTGTGGGTAGTGGAATCAAACCCAGGTCCTCTGGAAAAGCAGCCAATGCCCCTAATTGCCGAGCCACCTCTCCAGCCCCCTTTTTTATACATTTAAACACAGGTTTGTTTTTATTTATGTGTGTGTGCGCGCGTGTGCGCATGTGTGTGTGGTGTGTGTGCATGTAAGCGTGTGCATGTGGGTGCCCAAGAAGGCGAGAGGGCACCAGACCTCCTGGAGCTGGACTTACAGGCAGTTAGGGGCTGCCTGATATGGGTGCTAGGAACCAAACTCTGGTCCTCTGGAGGAGCAACAAATTCTCTCTACTTCTGAGCCACCTCTCCAGCACCTTCAGACATTTTGATTTTTAGTTAAGTCCAGGCCTGAAGAACATGGGATAGCCGTTCCACTTCAAAGATACATAGTAGAGGACATTTTGTGGGGACAGGAAAGGGTTTGGCATTAGATGAGGGCAGCACTAGAAGTTTAAATGTGCTACAGGGCCAGGCAGTGGTGGCACACACCTTTAATCCCAGCACTTGGGAGGCAGATGCAGGTTGATCTCTGGGTTGGAGGCCAGCCTGGTCTACAGAGTAAGTTTCAGGACAGCCAGGGATACACAGAGAAACCCTGTCTATAAAGACCAAAAACCAAAAAAGAAAGAAAGAAAGAAAAGGTGCTGCCCTGGAGATGGCTCAGAGATTAAAAGCATTAGTTGGTCTTGCAGAGGACCTGAGATTGGATCCTAGCACCCATGTCTTGTGACTTCCAACCTCCTGTGACTCTAGCTACAGTGAATGAAACATTCTCTTCTGGCCTTCATGGCTATTTGCACACACACACACACATGCACGCAAGCATGCAAATAATTTTTAAAATCTTTTTGAGCTGGTTTTAGACATATAACTTCTAGATGTAGCCTCAAAAAAAAAAACAACAAACAAACAAAACCTTTTTTTGAAAAAACGTGCTGCTGTAGGAATGTGACAGGATTTAGGGTGTGCTACAAAATTCAGCTGGCAGGCCTCGATTATAGAGATAAAATAATGCTTCATATCCATACCACTTAACACTGCAACTCCTGACCGAACAATTTCTTTAAGTCGAGGGAGCCTACTGTGCTGTGTAGAATTCTGCTAGCGCTTTCTTTATTATTCCTTTAGCCATAGATTCCAGGCTTCTGTCTTGTCCGTGTGCCCATGTGGGGGTCCTTGAGACCCTCTTCTTCACAGTTCCTGAGATAACTTATACCCATTTTACCATCCTGTTTCCATGTATAGGAGTTATACATATTGTGAGAGGCCCACACGCTTATTCATTTTTGTGTATGTGTGTAAATATTTCTTGTGTGTGAGGAGTCACTGTCCAATCTGCATCTGTCATCAAACTTACTCTTAGCAATCATTCTGTTCTGTGACAACTAATTCAAGAAATAATGCTTTCTTCCTACAGGGCTGTCTTCTAGATCACTTAATATCCTGCCAGCACATAAGAAAGCGTTAGATCGCTTGGTCAGCCTAATTTGGACTAATTGTAAACTTTTAGCTATCCAAGATTCCTGGGAGACTGACAGCGATGTGATAGGCATTAGAGCCATGCACACTTCCCAGAGCCCACATTTCATCCCGACGGCATGACCATGTTTTCAGTTGGTAAAAATGAACTTCCACCCAACAGAACGGGATCTTAGGAAGCTGAGGATACAGAATCTAGGAGTCTTCATCCTGGAATCCTGTCTCAGTGACCGATGTAAGACAACGCAGGGAGGGCTGGAAAGATGGCTCTGCCATTAGTAACATGTACTGCCCTTGCGGAGGATCTAAATTTGGTTCCCAACACCCAACCTCTGGCTCCAGGAGATCCAACGATGGCTCTGACCTCCGGAGGCATCGATATACATGAATGCGCACAGATAAATATGTGCACACACAGACACATACATAACTTAAAAGAAATTAAAATCTTTTTTTCTTTTTTCTTTTTTTTTGAGACAGGGTTTTGTTTTGTTTTAGTTTTGGTTTTTTGAGACAGGGTTTCTTTATGTAACCTTGGCTGTCCTGGACTCCCGTTGTAGACCAGGCTGGCCTCGAACTCACAGAGCTCCCCTTCTGCCTCTGCCTCCCGAGTGCTGGGATTAAAGGCCTGTGCTACCATGCCTGTCTTCAAAAATAAAAATCTTTAAAAATTAAAAATGAAGTCAGTACAGAAAAATGTTTAAATCACTTTGCCCATCACCCAGCACGTGTTTCACAGGGTCTTGGGGATATAACCACGGCCTGTGAGCTCACTTGGAAGAGACTGTGTGTGATTTTGCCTCTCTGTTGCACTGCTGGTAAAGTACTGTTGCCTGGGCTGCACGCGCACCATTAACCCCAAGGTCCAGCGCTGTTTCACAAGTAGCTTCCTAACTGAAATCACCAAGTAGGAGGCACGAGAAAGTGAAGTGTTACTGAGGCTGAGTGGCTGGAAAGGATGAAAAGATATCAACAGATCTGCGACTCATGGTAAGTGAAGGAGTTGACTTAAGGCCCAAGGAAAAGTCAAAGCCTTTTCCACGGGGATCGACAGGACCGTTTTGAAGAATGTTATTATCATCCAGGGGACTTAACTATACTAGGTCTCACTATATTGGACCGTGGTCAGACGTGCACACCCACACACACACACACATACACACACACACACACGTATGCATGCATTTTTAAAAAGCTTCAGAAAAAGGCATCGGGTCCCCCAAACCCTTAAGTATAACTTCTGGATGTAGCTTTACCATTTTTAAACTGAGATCAATGCACCCGGCCGGAGAGGAAAAGTGAGATCAGAGGCTCAAGAAGAGGCCAACCAAGTTTTTAGCTGCCTCTTGAGAAGCCTCTAAGCCAGACGGGAAATGCTTCTCTGAAGACACCAGGGAGGGAAGCTTACTTTAACTGCCAGCAGCCTCGACATTGGAGCAGGGGATGCTACAGAGCAGCAAGTAGGAGTCACCAAAGACACTCCGCACCACCTACAGGCAAATGGGACACTGGAAGTAGAGCTGCCCTTGACTCTGGAGAGCTAGAATAGCCCTGAGGGGTGGTCAGTCTTTAGCCATGTCTGACTGAAGTAGCCTGCCGCATGGTAGCTTTCACGTTGAGGGGGGGGATGGAGGAGGAGCCCTAGACAGTTCCGGGCAGGCTCCTCAACCCCTACCTCTGCAAAGGCCGCCTAATCCAGCTTTATCCTGTCACTGCACCATACTGTTAAGGGGTTTTGGGAGGGGGCGGAATTTATTGTGTCTGGGGTGAGCACACAGTTACCCATCAATTTCTGGTCATTCACGAGTGTTCTGTTCCCTTAGTGATCTTTGTAAGGCCTCTTGCAGACTGGGCTGTTCATGATATCCCACCTGTGAGGGATCCAATTAACTAAGCGTAGTTAACACTGATGAACCTGAATTCCATTCCCTATAGTAACAGATGAATTATTCCAAGAAATATGGGAGGCCACACCCAAATATGTGCAGTTCGCTACCATTCTCAGAAAGGCTGTCCAGACGGTGGACTTCAGACACATCCGAAGGCAGGAGTCCCTTTGCTACAAAAACTCCAGTATGCCCAACAGCCAGAAACAGGATAGGGTATCCGCCATTAATTGATAAAGTTCTCAAAAAAAAAAAGTTTAATCGGGTCTTGTCAATGTCCGTGTAATACTGTCAGCCTTTTTCATTTAGCATAAGACCTTGTTGCATTCATTTTTCCTGGAGAAACACAGTTGCCTAGTCACAGGCTGGAGAGATGGCTCAGTGGTTATGAGCATTGGTTGCTCTTCCAGAGGAACTAGGTTCGTGGTACATTACAACCATTTATAACTTCAGCTTCAGGGGATCCAATGTCCTCTTCTGGCCTCCGCAGGCACCAGGCATGTATGTGGCTATAATGTTCTTGTGGAATGTATACAATTTACCCTTGTTCATTCAAATGCTGATTTCTCTACCTCACTATCTGGTTTCGATCCAGACATTGCATTGTGGTGTTTATTCTAAGCATCACCTGTCTCGAGTTTGTGTAAACATGCCACCATTTGTTTTCTGCATTGTCAATAAAACAACCAGCCAATGCTGAGCAATGGAGAGACTAGGGTGGGACATCCTGGTCCAGAGGGGAGAGGAAGCAAGTGAATGAGAGGATTCAGAGAGGAGAGATCGGTAGGCCAGGACTTGGAACCATGAGGAGAAATGAACTGGACCTAAGATATGGCTAAAATCAAGTAAAATGTGGGAAATCTGAATGGAAGGAAACTATGTGGGCTTGGAGATTTAGGATGGAGGAACTATTACCCAGCATTGTGCTCTAGGTTAATTTAAATAAATCCTAGTCTCTGTGTGGTGGTTTGGATGTACAGCTGGTTTAGGACTAACCACTGTTTAACTAAAAGATAAATCCATAATAAATATTAATATTCAGCAACACATGTATGTGGTGTGGTACACAGACATATATGCAGGAAACATTGATACACATAAACTAAAAATTATTTTTTAAAACAAACAAACAAACAAACAAACAAAATATATGCTTATTCCCTCCAGATGGGCACAAAAACAGTTCAGAATACCAGCAAACCAAAGTCTACTTTGGTGAGACTTGGACCCAAAGAAATCCAGGACAAATCACTTAGCACCTGTCTCATAGCACTTCCCACTCCGACCCCTACCCTACCTCTCCAGCCCAGAGACTGGGCTCCCTTCCACCAGCTCCTCTTCATATAGAACCCAGCCATTTTGACTACATGTTCTCTTGCTTCTTCTCCTTCTCTTGGTCCTCTGCTCCTGACTTCTGTCTTGGTCCATTTGCCCTCTCCATCCCCTGCCCTTTTCTTCTGCTCTTGCTCCCCCAACCCCTTCTCCTTTCATGGCCCAGTTCAACCTGAACCGCTTCAAATGCCTCCAGTTGAACTCTCCCTCATATCTACAAGAAAACCTTCTCTTCAAGTCAGGCATGGTGCATGCCTTTATCCCAGCACTCAGGGAGGCAGAGGCAGGTGGATCACTGTGAGTTCAAGGCCAGCCTGGTCTACAAAGCAAGTCCAGGACAGCCAAGGCTACACAGAGAAAGAGAGAGAGACAGAGACAAAAACAAATAAACCCTTCTCTTCAAAAATGGCTAGGTCATGTCCTCTGATGAGTTTACTGGGCTTGCTCACAGGTGGTGGGTGAGAGATCACCTACAGGAGTGTGGGTAATTGGCTGCCTCACCATGTGAAAGTATTGCCCTGCAGCTCTTGAGGGCACTTTCAGCTGGGGGAGGAGGAAGAACAGCAGCTTAAGGTCTTAGGCAAGGGTCTCCTGACTCTTTATCTCCACCTACTGTTACCACAGACCTGGCTCCCACTGTATTGCATTGCTGTGGTTGTCATGGCTACCAGGGGCAAAGTCCAAGATGGTATGTTGTTATGACCTGTGAGAAGTAAATGAAGGCGGTTTCCCCTGTAGTTCCCAATCTTTATACATCTTCAATCAAATGTTCTTGGCCACCATATAGTTTAGTGTCTTGGATTTAAAAGATGCTTTGTTAATGCTGCTTCCCCCTCAGGGGGAGGTAATTGAAGAGCAGGCCAATCAGTTCATGTCAGAGACAGCCCTGTTCCTATTACAATGGAACCCACTTGGATACTGAACTGCCATGGGCTACATCTGTGCAGGGGTCTTAAGTTATCTCCATGCATAGTCCTTGGTTGGAATATCAGTCTCAGGAAAGACCCTTGGGCCCAGATTTTTTGGTTCTGTTGCTCTCCTTGTGGAAGCAGCATTACCAGGCCACAGAAGAAGATAACGCAGCCACTCCTGATGAGACCTAATTGACTAGGATCAGAAGGAAGGAAAAGAAGACCTCTGCTATCAGTGGACTTGGGGAGGGGCATGTATGCAGAGGGTGGAGGAAAGGAGAGATTGGGACAGGAGGAGGGAGAGAACCACAGGGGGATACAAAGTGAATAAAGTGTAATTAATAAAAAAAACACACATGAAAAAAAAAAGATGCTTTGTTTATTTACTTTTAGCCACTCAGCCCACACTCACGTTATTTGTTTGCTCTTGAACGGGCTAATCCAACTAAAGTTATGTGATAATACATTTGAACAGTCCTTCTTCAGGGATTCTAAGACAGCTTTCATCCCCAGCACTGGGATTAAAGGCATGTGCCACCACTGACCGGCCTAGCCTTCATCTTTTGTTTGTTTTGCTTTTGTGTTTTTCCAGACAGGGTTTATCTGTGTAGCCCTGGCTGTCCTGGAACTCATTGTGTAGACCAGGCTGGCCCCGAACTCACAAAGATCTGCCTGCCTCTGCCTCCCAAGTTCTGGGATCAAAGTTATGCACCACCATTGCCAGGCCTAGCCTTCATTTTTTTAGCAATGCCTTAGCTCGGGAACTTGGAGCTATTTCTTAAGGAGGGAGCCTGTCATGAATGGGATATGCCAGAAACATATATAAACTTATTTGTACCTTCCCACAATACCATATTTTTTTTTCAAGGCAGAGTTTCTCTGTGTAGACTTGTTTGTCCTGGACTTGCTTTATAGATCAGGCTGGCCTCAAACTCACAGAGGTCCTCCTGCCTCTGCCTTCCTGGGTGCTGGTGTAAGACCTGGGGTCTCACAGCTCAGGAGTTTAAGATCGAGCCCTTCCCAGAAACTCCCCCAGACCAAGACTCGTTGCAAAAGCAAGAGGTTTATTAACCATTGCACAATGGGGTCACCCCTGCTGGTCAGCAAAGAGTGGCACTGGGAGACAAAGGCCTTTAGGTTTTTAAAAGAAAAATTGCGGGAAATTTGAAGTTGCAGTTTTGGCAATTTAGGATTGGATGAGGAAGCTATAAAGTAAGATAATTGGTTAGTCTTAGGTGCTCAAGCTTGGCCAGTCCTGCCAAGTGTGGATGCAGCTGCAATTTAAGGTGGGGGTGGTTAGCTCATCCTTGAAGATTAGGGGCTTCGGACTTTTGGCTGCAGGTCAAAAGCTACTCAGAAGAAGTCTGGGTTCGTTGCTAAGAAATGCTATCTCAAAGAAAAGGGTCTGGTCCTTTTTTCCTTTTTTTTGCTGAGTGAAGGTCATTGCTTGCTTGCCCTTTTTTTTATATCTGTCCTCACAGATGGCCAGGGTCGCATTCCTCCATTCTCTGGAAAGGTACTAAGAGGCTTTAGCTTAACCTGAACCT
Organism: Meriones unguiculatus; assembly: GCF_030254825.1. Classification (NCBI taxonomy): domain Eukaryota; kingdom Metazoa; phylum Chordata; class Mammalia; order Rodentia; family Muridae; genus Meriones; species Meriones unguiculatus. Next base: position 22,877,711 of record NC_083365.1, read on the forward strand.
CAAACTCAAAGCTATAGGCTTTAGAAGACATACAGGTTACAAAGTTAGTCTAACCCTTTCACTGGGATTACAGGCGTGTGCCACCAAGCTCAGCTCAATGCCAGAATTTGTTGGAAAAACAAAACAAAACAAAACCAAACATGTTCAAAAAATAGAGCTCTCTGCTTCCTGTTGTGGACAGAATATTGCCACACTGCCTCCTCCGACTATTTCCATGTCTTCCTTACTGCGGTGAACTCTGTCCCTCTGGAACTACAGCCAATGAGGCCAGGCAGTATGCAGGGTCACAGTCCCTGTGAGGAGGTCCTGAAAGGCCATTGCACGAAGGCCTCACGAAGCTGTGAGGATGAAGCCTTGGTTAAAGTGGAGAGAGACCCAAGATGATGGAGATGATGGAGTCATGAGAAACCTGCCAACAAGAACCCCATATAGAGGAGAACCAGGCCGAGAGAGAGAAAGGTATGCTGTAGGCACTAAAGTTAGAAGGGCAAAGCCAGCTAAGCCCTTTGATACTGAAGGCCCAGACACTGGACATAGAACCACAGGATTTGGTGTTTGCCCTGCTGGGTTTTGGTCTTGCTTTGGGTTAATATTTCCTCATTGTACAACCATTTCTCCCTTTGGGGATAAAATACAGGCGCAACTGTATGTTGGAAGTATATACTTTGGCTTTTGATTTCACAGAAAGACCACAGTTAAGAGATTGCTCTGAAGCCGGGCATAGTGGTGCACACCTTAATTCCAGCACTCACGGAGGCAGAGGCAGGTGGATCGCAGTGAGTGTCTGCTCCTGCTGGTATGCCTTCCCTGTCTGTTGCCAAAACGAACCATCTCCCCCATACACACACCAATAAGTTAAAAAAATTAAATACAGTGTAGTGGTTTCAATAGCAGAAAATTTCCAGAAAATCCCACTTCCGTTAGTAATCTGGCTAAGGCTAATGCAGGTTTTTTTTTTTTTTTTTATTCTATTCTCAATGATTAATATTAACTATCAGCTGGGCATGGTGGCACACGCCCATGCCCATGTCATCCCAGCGCTCAGGGAGGCAGAGGCAGGTGGATCTCTGTGAGTTTGGGGCCAGCCTGGTCTACAAAGCGAGTCCAGGGCAGCCAAGGCTACACAGAGAAACCCTGTCTCGACCCCCCATGTTAACCATCATTTTATACAGTAAATCTCTCTCTCTCTCCATATTTATATATAACCTACCTATCTACTGTCTATCTATCTGAACTGGGTTAGAACATCAAGGGTATGTTCAGGTTTAGATAGGAAAGCAGGCAAACAGTCATATAGGCTGTGTCAACAGTAGGAGCTCAGCCAAGGTGAAGCCCTAATGACAGTGGAGAGTCCTCTGCTCCTCAGCCCTTGATCACATGCCAGGTGTCGGATGGTCACTTGGTGGTTGGGGCTGTGTTAGGCCCACACAACTCTACGGGATGTAGGGGAGGGATAACTCCCTTTTCTGATAAATTCTTGATCTTAGTTTCCCTAATATGGTTTTAAATGGTCCCTGTGCCCCTACAGTCTCAGTCCACTGCTAAGTTCGTAGGGTGACACCCATTCTGCTCCCTGGAAGAAGTCATTTGCCAGCCTGTGTTGCAGGGGCGGTACTGGGCAGGTGGCAGTGTTGACAAGTCTGCCCAGGCGTGCAATCATTCTCTACCCTCCAAAGGAAGTCAAAAGCCGCTTATGAAGTGGAGTCTCCTAGGACAAGGTGAGGCTGAAAAGCGGCTGTTTTATAGTCTGGAGTCATTTAGAATGACCTGCTTTCAACAAAGTCTTACTCGGTATAGGCTATTTTTTTTTTGAGACCTCCTTGAAGATGGCTTCACAACCTAATGCAATCACCGTTTTTATTTTCTTTTGAAGATTTACTTACTGAATGTGCGTGTGTGTGTGTGTGTGTGTGTGCGCGCGTATGCGTGTGTGTGTGTGTGTGCGCGAGCACCTTAGTGTATGCATGTGTACCCATGTGTATACAGTGACCGTGGAGGCTAAAACAGGCTGTTGGATGCCCTAGAGCCGGCACCACCTGTGGGTGCTGGGAACCCATGTCCTCTGCAAGGCAAGTGCTCTCTTAGCTGCTGAGCCATCTCTCCAACCAACAAAGATACAGCACTTACGTTTACAAGAATATAAAGTCTCCCGTGGCATGTCCCAAATGCTGGGGAGACATGTACTGTCACGTACAGGTCAGGGGATTACTTGTGTTAATTATACACGGGTGATCAGAGTGAGGGAGCTTTTTTCCTTTTAGACAGTGTCTCACTATGTAGACCAGGCTGGCCTTGAACTCACAGAGCTCTGTTTACCCCTGCCTCCCATAAAAGCATCCACCATCAGGCCCACTATAAACACATGGCTGCCTGCTAACGAATGAAGCCAGATCAAAAGATAAGCGATCATGGGAACATCTTGGGGGAAAGGATTCTCTCCTCCTGGAGTCTGACTGAAGTCCCCCACAGCAGAGAATGGAGGACTCCAACACAGCTAACCTTTGTGTGAAGGTCGCCTACGCAGAGATAGTGTTCTTTTTCGTATGTAGCTACTTTATGTTAAAACGGCAGTGGGCCAGGCTTAAGGCCCGGATGTATATGGCCTTGAGTGGGACCTCGTCTCCTTCCAGAGCCTTTTTGGGAGTCTCCAACGAGACCATAGACTCTGTTTACAACGAGAATCCCAGCTTCTTGTAAGACTGTATCCGAGTCATTCCTTCTGAACTGTGATCCTGTCACTGCCCTCAGGAGTCTCCTTGTGACCTAGTTGAGGCTCCTCAGCCACCTTAGAAGAGAATAGCTTCAAAACATACCAAGAGGCTGCATATGCCCGAAGCAGAGACAGTGGGATGGCCCTCTCTGAGAAGCCCACTCCCATGCTGCTCCTTGTGTTTTTCTTGGAACGCCTCTCTTTCTCTTAACCCCCATTATTAAAATTCTTTAATAGACCCCCAACTCTGCTTCATGTCAGCTGGTTCGGAAGTTCTTTTCTCTGGCAAAGCTAAGGACCTTGCTTTATCTGATTGAAGGCCGCCTCCTTGAGCTGCCTGGAGCGATAGGCAGAGATTGTCCTGTAATCTACTCCACGCTTATGGCATCATTTGGCACAACTGAACTAGTGTCTTTAAACCACTGTCACTCATATTTGGCTCCAGAATAAACTACCTCTCATCCCTTTAGAGACAGGAGCTGTTGGGTTGGTGACAGTATTCTGCAACAGAAGACACTAACTGGCCCTGCTTAGCAGAGAAGTACAATATGGGTAGCACATCTTGACAGTTTAAAAGCGGTTTTAGAGGCTGGAAAAAATGGCTCAGCAGCTAATAGCTAATAGCAGCATGGGCTGCTCGTGCAGAAGACCCGAGCTCCATTCTCATCATCCACGCAGAGGCTCACAACTGTCTGTAACTTCAACTCCCCCGGATCCAGTGCCCTCTTCTGGCCTCTATGGGCAACTGCACTTACCTGGCAGACACACAGATCAAACACATAAACAAAAGTAAATCTTTAAAAAAAAAAAGATTATATTAATTCTGTAACCATTTTGAAATATTGGGTAACTAGAGAAAACATCAGTGAAGTTACTTGGAATTCTTTCACAGTTAATAGGCGTTTAAGAAGTTTATGGTGACACTCGGGATGCAGAGGTAGGCAGTTCTCTGTGAATGCAAGGTCAGCCTGGTCTACATAGAGGTTCCAGGCTGGCCAGGGCTACATAGTGTGACCCTATCTCAAAACGGTTGTGTGTGGGTGCCTGGGGTAAGAGAGAGGAGGAGGAGGGAGGGAGGAAAAGAGAGAGGGAGAGAGAGGCCTAGAGAGGGAGCTAGTGTAGCTGGGCCTGTCAGTCACCTGTCCAGATCACGCCGCAGGAAATCCCACTCACCTATAGACACACTAAGGAGATGGGAGGAATAATTACATCTTAATGAAACAGTGTAGCCACCCACAGGGCCTTTTCTTCCCCATTTCTTTCGGATGCCGACCAAAAGCTTGTAATTTCTTTCCCTCTAGGCTGACTTCCTCTTTCTCTGAACATCCCTCCCACCCTCACGCCCCCACCCGTTTCTGCTGTGAAACGGCTTGCTGACCTCTATTACTAAACGCACCACCTTTCTTAAACCCTAACATCAAAAGCCCTTGGCTTTTTCCACTTCCTCCTTCCTTGTAGCAACTGCTGAGATTTACAGCCTGTCCTGTTGTTTTTCTTTCAAACTGTACCAAGCTGTCCTTCTGCCATCTCTATTATTATTATTATTATTATTATTATTGTTATTAACAAGAATCCAAAGCGGACTCTGATTTTCCTGGTAGCATGTGTTGATCATGAAGGAACCATGAAGAAGCTCTTTGTGAGAACTCAGCAGGTAACCATTCTTCAGGACCGTAGGCGAGTGCCTTCTGGTGGGCTCCATGTTGACTCACCAGAAAAAAGGTCAAAAACACTTAACACTGATTTAGAATCGAGTCGGTCGTGTGTGGTACTTCCATCCAGAAGAGCAACTTCCTGGGATTAAGCCCTCGTGACCTCTGACCTCGTGGTCAAAGCTGTTGAGAGTCCAACCTTCTTACGGCGTTTTGTTCTCTTCTTTTCCCCCAAACTGAGCAGGGTATCTCAGTGTTAACTGTTTTAAGCAACTTTATTTCTGCTGAGCCAATGTTCATGTCTTGGTTTCCACCAACCAAAGGAAATCTGGAATTAAGCAAGACATGCCTCTGCTGATTCCGGGGCCTGCTGGTTTGCCTTCACATGGGTTTCACACTTTTCTACCATTAACTTATTTAAATTTAACCAAGCAAAAGTATATCAAGGTCGAACACAATCTAATAAAAACCACACTGGCAAGAGCAACGACTCCCCTTTTCTTATGGAGGCTTATGAGGAAAGACAACACACAGGAAACTGAGGTGTGACCTGTGAGGGGAGGGGTGGCCCGAGGAATCCCTTGTGGTTGCTCCTGAGGAGAGAAAAATCTCCAATAAAAGAGACATGGAAGACATTCTAAACCCTCGTCTGTCTGTCTGTCTATCTATCTATCTATCTATCTATCTATCTATCTATCTATCATCTATTACAGAAGAGCAACAAGGTCACTTGGGGTGGTTTGAATAAGAATGGTCCCCATAGGCTCATAAGTTTGAATGCTTGCTCCCCAGTTAGTGGAACTGTTTGGGAAGGATGGGAAAAAAATGTGGTCTTGTTGAAAGGGGTATATCAATGAGGGTGGGCTCTGAGGCTTCATGCCAAGCCCAATCTCTTACTCTCCTCTCCCTGAAACTTTTGGATCATGAGAGATCCTAGCTCCGGTGCCATGCCTGCCTCCTGCCACACTCCCCACCACGATGCTCATGAACTCTCCCTCTGAGACTGTAAGCAACTAAATGGTTTCCTTTATAAGTTGTCTCAGCCATGCTATCTCCTCACAGCAAAAGAACAGTAACTAAGACAGTCCCCTGGACTCTCAGCTTGACCCAGACCTTACAATAGAAATTTCTGTTGTTTTTCTGCACTCAAACCTGGCCTGAATTTAAACTGGAGGATGGAAAAGGTAGCCTCAGGGGGGAAATATCAATCACAGCATTACATTTTCATGTGGGGGAGGACCTGAGGACTTAATACAGACAAAAGCCATACAGATTAACAATGTATATACAGGCAGCCTTAACTTATTATATTACACCACATAGTTCGGATCCAACCCTTTTTAAATATGATGATAAATATATTGTAACTATGTCTTATGATACTAAGGAAGGAAATAAAAGAAAAGGGAATCAGTAAGTAGAACAAAGAAATGTTAGAAGTATGTAAGAATAAAGATACTTTTTGGTAAATAAGAATTCTTGAATGGTAAGACTTTATCCTAAAGATAGCTAGACTCTCCCAGAATGGGAAAAATCAGACAAAGCTAGAAAGCCTACACAATTCACAAAAATGTCTGAATAAGTTATATCATGTATGTAAAAAAGCTGAGAATTGAATACATGAGTGACCTTAAGATATCTAAGGTCAAGGTTCAGCATATTAATAACAAACTTTTATTTAAATCAATGGAATTCTTTTATTGATTTCCTCTTGGTAACGTTTACCAACAAGTGAGTAGTAAGATCTGTATCTATGTAATCAATGTAAAATACTTGGAACACGGAGCCTTAACAAAACCAAGATTTAAAGTGTTTCTGTTGCTGTTGTTTGATTTTTCAAAACAGGGTTTCTTTATGTAACCCTGGCTGTCCTCATTAGTCCCTGAGGCTGGCCTCAAATTCAGATATCTGCCTGCTTTGGCCTCCCAAGTGCTGGGATTAAAGGCATGAGCCACTACCACCTAACTAAAAGTGTGTGTGTGTGTGTGTTAAGATTTATTTATTTTATTTTATGTAGATGAGTGTTCTATCTGCATGTACACTTACATGCCAGAAGAGGGCATCAGTTCTCTGTATCAATGGTTATGAGCCAACATGTGGTTGCTGGGATTTGAACTCAGGACCTCAGGAAGAGCAGACAGTGCTGTTAACCTCTGTGCTATCTCTCCAGCCCATGTTTGGTTTTATCAAAGCTTTTATCTAAGTGTTACATAAAAGTTAAAAGTATCAGAGTGCTGTGATTGGCCTTCTGTGTGTTTAGTAACCATACTTGGATACCTTAGCCAGGGAGGACAAGGAGACTAAAACCAAGCCAACAATTTGGCTCTTTCTCTTCAAGGCTGATGAGGTCTCAGGAGGCTAAGAGGCGTCTCTCCAAAGCTCCTGGAGCTCTGGTGAGTCACCTGCTCTCTTGATCAGAGGAGCTGCTAAGACCCAAAGGCTGACCCTTACCCAGTGTAAAGTCTACAGAATCACCATGCTGGGACATGCCTCCTGAGCTCCTGAGGGAAGCCTGAGCCAGAGATCTCGACACACTCCAACCGATAAGAGAAGGTTTAGAGGAGCCAGGGCCTCTGTCCTAGTCCCGAATCACCTCCAAGGACTGGCCCTGAGAGAAAGAGGGGTGGGAGGGCAGTGGGTAATTTTTAAAATTCTGGCAGCTAGGTAGTCTGAAACACCCGACGGGAAAGTACAGCTGAGGATTACAGCGATTTGTGTGTGTGCGTGGTGTTGTGTGTGCATGTATGTGTTTTGTTTTGTTTGGAGACAGGGCCTTTGTAGCTCTGACTGTTCTGGACTCACAGAGATCCCCTCCCTGCCTCTGCCTCCCACATGCTGGGATCAAAGTCATTATACCAGGCTTTTTATTTAATTTTTCCCCAGACAGGTTTTTCTCCTTGTACAACAGTCCTGGCTGTCCCAGAATTCTCTTTCTAGACCAGGCTGGCCTTGAACTCACAGGGATCCATCTGCCTCTGCCTCCCAGTTAAAGGTATGCCTTTAGTCCCAGCACTTGGGAGGCAGGTGGATCTCAAGTTCAGGCAGAGAGTCAGAACTACACAGAGAAACTCTGTCTGAAAAAAAAACCAAAAGAAAAAAAAAAAGGGGGGGGGGAGGAGGTAGGTGGGCCAGGATGCCCATCTTTTTCTTTGATGTTTAAGAAAAATCCAAAGAGCTGCACTCTCCAAGCACCAGACTTAAAGCTATTATAGAAAACCACTTTTCACTGATGATTTCTTTTTGAAAACAAGAAAAATGCTATCCCCATACAGGGCATTGCCACCTTGGATTAACCTCAGCCCTGCAGCACCCAGTGAGACCAACAGCCGAGACAAGACCACTGTCATCCAACCCTGAAGAGCAGATGTGATCTTTCCTTTTCTCTTCTTGGAACCCACCTGGACCTTCACGCTACAATTCCAACAGCTGCTAAAGAGCCTGAAAGGGAATCCTTGGTTCTTGGTTTTGAACCTAGCCTTGAAGGCCAGGGAAGAAAAAAAAACCTGGAGAGGAGCCCAAGAAGCCAAATATAGATAGAGGGATTATAAGGGGCTATGATTCAGACATTAAAAACGAAACAAAACAAACCTCTGGACTTTTGCGTGTGTGTGAGTGCTCTGCCCGAGTTTATGCATATGTGCCATGTGAATGCCTACGGTCAGAAGAACTAGAGTTGTGGTGTGAGTCACCGTGAGGGCGCTTGGAACTGAACCCGAGTCTTCTGCTGATCCGAAGCAGACATTTCCACATGGCATTTGTCTGGCTTCGGGTTCTCAGCCTATACGTGTAGACAGACTCTTGCCTGCTCTGGGGAGGGAGGAAGCGCTGCTCAAAGGGCTCCATTTAGCAACTTCCCCAGCTCCTCTCTGACCTTTGCTCCGTGTTCCCCAAGTCTCTGTCCAGGCACCAATCAGACGCCCTTTTCTAATCTCACCTGGCTCTTAAAGATGGAACCGCTCAAACGCTTTGATGTCCCTTAGATTGGCCTCGTGAGTGCCACACTCAAGCTCGAAGGAGCCAGGTCCGTCATCACCCAGATTCCTTAAGGGCAGTTATTAGTTTCCTGTTCTTGGGGGTGTGTGGGGGGCATGACAAGAGGACATAGAAACTGGTTGGGGAGTTTTAGGGAAGGAACTTGGGGAGCAGTAGCTCCTGAAATGTCCTTGCTGCAGGCCAGAGATGCCAGGAAGGCGATCTGGCCCCTGGTAACTTGTTAGCTCTCCTGGGTGAGCTGTACTGCCTGGCACCTCACACGAGGATGTGATTAAAGCTGGGAGGGGGCATCTGGACACCTCGTGGATGGTTCTACTAGACCGACCCCTTCCCCAGGTCCTGAGACACACCTGTGAGGCCCTGGGGCAGCTTCCCACTCTGGCTCTTCACTCCCTACAATAAAATTCACCCTCTGTGGACCATAAATTTCATTCCTCCACTTCGAAAGACAAGTACCTGGATCCAGTGCTTCAATGGACGTTCTGTGGGCTTCTGACACCCTAACTCCTGAATTAAAGCCCTACCCCAGGTGAGAGAGAAAAGCCTCCGTGAAACGCTAGGACAATGGTTCTCAACCTTTGGGTCGTGACCCCTTTATATGTCCATTGACCCTTGCAGAGGGGTCACCTAGGAAAACAGATGTTTACAGATTTGTAACGCGAGTAGCTGAATGAAAGAAAGGGTCACAGCATTAAGGTTGAGGAACACTGATTCAGGAGCTCAATTTTCAGTTTGTTCTCTCCTCTCTCTCTCTCTCTCTCTCTCTCTCTCTCTCTCTGGGGTCTCACATGACTTCTGGGTACTTTAATCTTCACTTCCAAGGTGCTGGGATTTTTTATAGGCAAATGCTGGTTTTCGGACAGATCACCAGTGCTGGCACCCCAAAAACCAAAGAGATGTCAGGGTGGTGCGCTCAACGCAAAGAGGAAGAACCCACTCCAGCGAGCAGACAACCTTACAAGTGCTGAGGCTGCGCGAGGAAGGCAGGAGACTTTAAAAGGGATCCGCAGCGGCTCCGCTGGGTTCCTCCGGGAACCTTGGAAGTTCTCAGCTTTCTGTGTCCTTTGCCAGATCCACCCGAGAGCAGAGCTGGATTGTGGGTTCTAACTGCTTTCTTCTTGAGAGCTGAGCACATCCCATGGAATAAACTAAGCGCACACTGACATGTGGTTTTACAAACAGAGAAGGGCTTGGAAAAGCGGAAAGCAAATGCAGACTGGCCAGTTTCTTTGGAAGGTGGGGACAAGGATGTGGACTAATAGGAAGGCCAGTGCTTACCCCAGTGAGCTTCTGATCGGGCTAAAATTAACTCCTTTGTGTAAGGATTAAGGCAAAATGAACTTCTTTATCTCTACAATTGGCACTGGAAGTCTGGGAAATTTGTCTGTTACCACATTAATTCTATTCTGTAAGAGCAGATAAACATTTAATTTCACTTTGGTGACTTTAGTTTGATTCTCTGTTGACTTTTGACCTGGCTTTTCAGATCAGTTCGAAAACATTGGCCTCCTGTAATTCTGTGCTCCTTAAACAAACAAAACAAAATAAAAAAAACTAAAGCGGGACACAGTGGCATGCCTGTGATCCCAGCACTGAGGGAGGCAGAGGCAGGTGGATCACTGTGAGTCTGAGGCCAGCCTGGTCTACAAAGGGAGTCCAGGACAGCCAAGCCTACAGAGAAACCCTGCCTCGAAAAAATGAAACAAACAAACAACAACAACAACAAAATCAAAATGAACATAAAATTTATTTTAAAAAGGATTAAATATGCTGGGTGGTGGTGGCACATGACTAAATTGGGAGGGCGCAGCAGGTAGAACTGAATTTGAGGCTAGCCTGATCTACAGAGTTCCAGGACAGCCAGGGCTACACAGTAAAACCATGTCTCCCTCCCCCCCCCAACAACAAAAAACTGGCGAAGAAAAAAAACAAAAAACTAAACTATTGATCATCAGAAACTTGATGGTGCTCAGTGAACATTGACCCTCCTCTGAGCTCACCTCTATTCTAGTTTGTCTTGGACTAGAGGCATTCAGTACAATCAGGGTGCTGTGTTCTGGGGTAGAGAAAGACGCTAGAGAAGGCGCATGGGAGATCATAAAGAGAAACTTTTGCCAAGATTGTTTTGTGTTTTGTTTTATGAGGCAGGTGCGGGGCGTGGCTTTTGCCAGTTGTTAACAGCCTTCCTCATGCTGAACAGAGAAGGGCCTGGTCTAGGGCTGAGGGCATGGTCTGGGCTGAGCCCAGAAAGAGCGTATGGCCTGTAGCAGTTTGGAGAGACCAGGAGACCGGCAGTGTGGCTGTTTGGAGCAGAGAGAGAACTGCTTTGGGGCATAGCGGCTTGAAGAAAACTGCAGGCTGCATTTCTGTTGACTGAGATGGGCATATAGCCCTACAAGAACCCCTTGACCCTAAACATCTGGGGGAGGTAAAGGGGCCCTCTCCCCCCACTAACTTTCTCTCTCCTGTGCAGGGTTGGGTGGTTGGGAGCTTGAGGCCTCAACACCCCAAATAGAGTTTTTAAAAAGAGCGCTACA